>NW_004949104.1:11921194-11928690 GCF_000317375.1 Microtus ochrogaster
ACCCAGACACAGAAAGACAGTTATCACATGTACTCACTCATAGGTGGTTTTTAAACATAAAGCAAAGAAAGCCAGCCTACAAACCACAATCCCAGAGAACTTAGACAATAATACAGACACTAAAAGAGACTTACATAGATCCAATCTGCATGGGAAGTAGAAAATATAAGAAGACAAGATCTCCTGAGTAAATTGGGAGCATGGAGACCCTGGGAGAGGGTTGAAGGGGGGAAGGGAGAGGCAGGGAGTGGAGCAGAGTGTAGAGCTCAATAAATATCAATTAAAAAAAAAGAAAAAAAAACAATAGCAGCCACCTCCTGGGTTTTTTTTTCTCCCAATAAATGTCTTGTATGAGGTTCATTGTGGTATTCCTTGGCTCCCAGCTGCCAGATTACATATTGCCCTTAGTAATTTTGATCTTATTTGTTTTTCAGCACTGGGAATGGAATCTAGAGCCTTACACATGCTGAATACACACTCTAACCTTCAGCTTCAAGAACATTTTCATTACTTCAAGAAGAAACTTCATATCCTAAAGTTAAAATACCCCTAAACTCCCATTCACTTTCTGAGTCCTGAGCAACCAAACCACTAATCGATAATCTGTCTCCATTAATATCCTACTCTAGCTTTTCCATGGATGGAATTACATGTTCTCCTGTGACTCCTGTTTTAAAGGTCTGTTGAAACATGTATTGATACGTCATTCCATTTTATTGCCAAATCATATCCCATAGAATGCATAAGCTATCTGCTGGTGGACAGCAGCTGTTTTCACTTCCTGGCTATTGTGAATAATCCAGCCATGAGTTTCTCTGTGAACACATTATTTCTGTCTGATGGGTCTATGAGTAGGACTGCTAGAAACTACGATTAGGGTGAGGAACCACCACACAATTTTTCACAATGGCTTTCTCCACATTCACAGCGACACTACATAACTTTTCATTCCTGGAATCTTACTGCCTTTGCAGTAAAGTTCTCATTGTGCTGCTTCTGATTTACACTTTCTGATGATTAATGACACTGAGTATCTCTTCTTGTGTTTACTGGCTATGTATCTTCATTAGAAAAGGTCTATTCCGGTCTTATATCTATTTATTAAATGGGTTGTCTTTTGATTATTGAAATATAAGAATTATTTATAAGTCTAGAGAGATGACTCGGCACTTATTAGCACTGGCTGCTCCTCCAGAGGACCCAATTCAATTCCCAGCACCCACATGGCAGCTCACAACTGTCTGTAACTCCAGCTCCATGAGTTCTGACACTTTTACACAGATACACATGAAGGCAAAACACCAATGCACATAAAAATAAAAAGAAATTTAAAAAGAGTTATGTTTCAGATCTAAGTCTGAATTAGATTTCTTGTTGCAATAAAAAGCAAATCAGAGAGTTTGTTCTGACCCACAGTTTGAGATGATAGTCTACTATGGCAGGGAAGGTGTGGTGGTAAGGTGCTCATATTACAGGAAGCAAAGAGAGATTCTTACATTCAGCTTGCTTTATCCTTTTTATTCAGTCTGACCGGAGTCTATGCGATGATACCACTCACATTCAGAGTGTGGCTTCCCTTTTCAATTAAAACTTTCTGGAAACATACTCAGATATTTTGGGGGTAAGGGCTGAGGGAATGTTAGACAGGGTCTCAAGATGTAACTTTGGCTGTTCTGTAGGTCAAACTGGGCTTGAATTCACAGAAAACCGTCTGCCTCTGTGACTGCTGGGATTGAAGGCTCAAGTATGTTTCTATGGTGATTCTAAAGCCAGTCAAGGGCTGGAGAGATGGCTCAGCAGTTAAGAGCATTGCCCGCTCTTCCTAAAGGTCCTGAGTTCAATTCCCAGCAACCACATGGTGGCTCACAACCATCTGTAATGAGGTCTGGTGCCCTCTTCTGGCCTGCAGGAATACATGTAGACAAAATATTGTATACATAATAAATATTTTAAAAAAAAAAATCCAGTCAAGTAGACACTGATGAACAATCATCACAAAGTCCCTTCTCAACTATACCATTTGTTACTTTTTCTCTTCATTTAACTCTGCCCTTTGAAGGACAAAAGTTTTAAATTTTAATTAAGTCTATTTTTTTAATGTATGTAATTAAATCTATTTTAAATTTAATGTCATGTGGGGGTACAGTGTATATGTGTGTATACATGTGTGCCAGTGCACTGACTTGTGTCAAATGTCTTCTTCAATTATGCTTCACCTTGTTTTTTGTTTTGTTTTGGAGACAGAATCTCTCACTGAACCTAGAGCTCAACAACTGGCTGGCCACAAAGCTCCAAGATTTACACATCTCTACCGTGTTCTGACCGCCAAGTGCATTGTACACATGTGCTGCACATACATACCCACGTGAAAAACACTCATAAAGTAAATTTAAATTTTTAATTTTCTTAAACATTTCCTACGCCAGGCACTGGTGGCACACATCTTTAATCCCAACATTTGGGAGGCAGAGGCAGGCGGATCTCCATGAGTTCGAGGCCAGCCTGGTCTACAAGAGCTAGTTCCAGGACAGGCTCCAAAGATACAGAGAAACCCTGTCTCCAAAAACAAAAACCAAAAACAACAACAAAATAGGCAAATAGGTAAGGTATTTCATGCCTTTAATCCCAGTATTTGGAAATCAGAGGTAAATGGATTTGAGTTCAAGATCAGCTTCCTCTGCAGAGCAGAGGCTACACAGAAAAACCCTGTCTCAAAAAATGAAAACAAACCCAAACCAAATAAATAAAATTTAATGACCTTTTTCTTTTTTAAAGAAAGATTCATTGTTTTGTGTATGAGTATACTGTCTGCATGTAGAATGCCACATGAATGCAATGCCCACGGAGGTCAGAGAGGACATCAGATCCCCTGGTACTGGAGTTACAGTTATGAGCTGACATATGGGTGTGGGAACCAATCCTGGAATTCTGGGTCCTTTGCAAGGGCAACAAGTGCTCTTAACTACTGAGCCATCTCTCTAAGTCCTGTGTTCATATTTTTAGATCTACTAAAAGTAGCAGCTCTGGAGCTTATCATATAATCTTGACTTATCAAAATCAATTTCAGGTTTACATTAGTTCACTTTAAGTGATCCAGAAATGCTCTAATGTGGTATTAGTAGAGACATATATCAAATTTACATACACACTAATTCATTATTACAGCTATTCTGTAGTCATTTCCTTAACCCATTATAGCTTTTTTTCAAAACATTTCTTTTGTTATTGTTACCAAATGTGTTATACATAAAATACATATTTTATGTGTAACATTACAAGCACTTAAACATTTTTAATCAGTTAAGGAGAAAATTATGTGCTTACAGCATCTTATATGATCACATAATTGCCTCTACTATTTTCTCATGCACATTTGAATTACTGAGGTCTCTTGCTTTCAGCCTGAAGAACCCCTTAATCCCTTGTAAGGTAGGTTTTTGAGCAACAAATCCTCCCAGTTCTTGGTTATCTCATCTTCACCACTCTGAAATGACTAACCTATATTCAACTTTATTAGATCTAATTCTTAGTTGACTTCTTTCTTCTGACAGTCCAAATTTATAACTGGGGTTCCTCTATTGAATTTTTTATACTAGCTATTGGACTTTTCAACTCTAGAACTTTCATTTGACTCTCTTTTATAATTTCTCTCTTTAGTGACATCCATTTGATTTGGCAGTATCCTGTTGCCTTATTTTACTACTCTGTGCTTCCCTTAAGTTCTGGGAATATATAATGGCTAAATCGTGTGTGTGTGTGTGTGTGTGTGTGTGTGTGTGTGTGTGTGTATTCAAGAGTGTGTGCTTGTACACGGATGTGTACTTGTGTGGTACACATGGAAACGTGGAAGCCTTAGGTCAATACCAAGTGTCTTCCACTATTACTCTCTACCTTTGAGTGGCAAGGTCACTCACTGACACTAGAGCTCAATGATTCAGTTAAACTGGCTGGCCAGCAAGCTCCAGAGATCTTCCCCTTCCGCTCTCCAGCACAGCTTTTAGATGGGTGTTTAGGGTCAAAGCTCAGATTCTCACACTTGCATGGCAAGCAGTTTAAAGACTGAACACTCTACCCTAAAGCCTTTTTGTTAACTCTGACTCCGGTTCGCTCTCCCAAGGACTTCTGTAGCTAGCTTTCCATACCCACCTCCTCTTCCTTCCTTGTACTGGTCATATTTTCCCGTTTCTTTGCGTATCTCAAAGTTTTTGATGTTTTGGACATTTCAGTTAATATATTTTAGTGACTCTGGGTACAGATGCCCTAACCAGGGCTTTTATTTGGTGGGGGAAGGGCAGCACTTTGTCCTTGTGTTTTTGAGACAGGACTTGCTCTGTAACTCAGGCTGGCCTTGACTGTTCCATTCCCCTGCCCTCAGTCTTGAAAGAGCTAAGATTACAGACACAGACCATCAAATCCAACTTCAAGACTTATCATTTACTTATTTGTTTTGTGACTGGTTGGATGACTTTAACAAAATCTATTTATCTCACAGTGTGAAGGCCTGTGACTTTTTCTCACAGGTGTTTATTTGGGTAGTGAACCTTGAATGACATGGCTTTAGTCTTCCCTTTCCATGACCATCTAGCTAGCTGTTAAATTCTAATTGTGCCTTGTTTTTCTAATATTTGTAACAATGCCCTGGAGCACAACCTGTATACAAACTGATTGCTGGTTACTCTGAGGGAGCTGCTGAGGTAAATGTTGGATCTCTATTCTTACCTAAGAAGAGTTCCCTAATAATTTCTTGCAAACTGGAAAACATGCAGCCTAGGCTGTGTCTTCATGAAATCCAATTTTTTTCTCACTAAAACCTAGTACTCTCAAGACTGTCTTCAGGCATAAACTTTCCCTCTGTGTTTCAGGTTGTTGGACCCTGAAGTCCATCTACTAGGAGGAGTCACCCCAAGAGACCACTTTCACACCACAGTTGATGTAAAAGCAAGAGAATTTAATTCTGTCGCTACAGGGTCTTTTAGCATTCAAGAAGCCAAAAGACCCCAAATAGCTGGTATAGGCTACTTTTAAAGTAAAAAGCCATAGAAACAAGGGGTGGGGGGACTCATCTGAGGCACGGTGAGAGAGTGGTTGCTAGATCAGGCGAGGTAAGAGGGAAACATCTGTGAGTCATCCTAACCATGTCCTAGGAACTGAGTCAGTATCCCCTAACCAAGGCCAAGGAACTGAGTCAACGTCTAAGGGTTATCTTGCCCCAATTCCAATAACTGAGTTCTATTTGGAGAACATTCACAAGGACTCAGGGAGATGGGAAGTTCCCAACATTCCAGTACGTGCATGTGTAGTTGTTAGGTCTTTGGTTCTCAGGGGAATAAGGGAGCATTACTGCTGAGAGGCCTCAGAAATGGCCTCAAACTTGTCCTAGGGTTTTTCAAGGTGAAGTTATGTCCTCTGGGTAAGATTAGGACAATCTGGGTTTTGTTTGTTTGTGGGTTTGGTACTAGGGGTTTAATCTGGGCCACCTGCACCAGCTTTATTAGAGCTATCCCCCCTAGTCAACAACTCTGTTTAAGTCCTGCTCCCTCCATTCCCCAGGCAAAATCTGAACCAGGATTCTGGAGATGGGGATAGGAATAATGGCAAGCTTTTCTCTGTTCCTTTCCGCACCAATTTCAGGACCGAGTTTTTGGTGGAAAAAAACACAACAGGGTAAGGTTTCAACTTGCCTTTTCTGAAGTCAATAACTGCCTCACAAGTCAAGGTCAAGCAAAGACAAGGAAAGAGCAATTAGGTCCTAAACCTTCTAAGTATGCCACACCCTGTTCCACAGGTAGGGATTGGGTAGAAAAAGGCGGCTCCACTCTCCAGGACACCTTCCTAAGACTCAGTCAGCCTCAGCAACAAGGATGGAACCTATCTAACTCATCCGAAGGGGGAAAGAAGCACTGCCAGTCTTGAAGTCTTTATCCAAACTACTGCCTCTCTCTCTTGCCGGGCGATGGTGGCGCACGCCTTTAATCCCAGCACTCGGGAGGCAGAGGCAGGCGGATCTCTGTAAGTTCGAGACCAGCCTGGTCTACAGAGCTAGTTCCAGGACAGGCTCCAAAGCCACAGAGAAACCCTGTCTCGAAAAACCAAAAAAAAAAAAAAAAAAAAAAAAAAAAAAAAAACCAAACAAACAAACTACTGCCTCTCACCTTATTGAATTTCCACTGATTTCTTGCTGTAGCAGTTGTTCACCTTTACAACTATTTCCAAAGTGTGTTTTCAAAATTATGTTCTCTAGTTTTGGAGTAGAAACTACTGAATCAGTGGAGCTCCTGATACAGTCAGCTAAAACCAAAGCTTAGGAGCTGAGTAGTTTGTCCCAACAGTTCCAAGAGCCTCGTAAAGCTGAAATGATTGACTACTACACAGCCATGTGTACAAACAATCTGGTAACTCCTGACTTACTGTCACTCCTATTAATGTTGCTGGGTAGCAAAGACTAAATTAAGTACCAGCCTGGCTAAAAGCTTAGTCTAAAGCTCAAAATCTTGAGGCACTCTACATATGTAAGAAGGAAGGAAATATTAAAGTTTTTTTTCCACATTTTTTTTTTTTTTGGTTTTGATTTTTCAAGACAGGGCTCCTCTGTGTAGCCATGGCTTGGCTGTTCTGGAACCATTTTGTAGACCACCCTGGCCTCAAACTCACAGAGATCCACCTGTTGCTGCTTCTGAAAGCATCACCACTGCCCCTTTCAGAGGCTATTGCCACATTCTATAGCCCACGCTAGCCTTGAACTCTCACGATCCTCTGGCTCAGTCTCCTAAGCACTGGGTTTATAGGTGTGAACTGACACACCTGGCCAAAAATATTTCAACAAAATGTTAAACAATAAAAATTAAAAAGTTAAATAAGATGGGGGCAATATCAACCAATCAAACAATTCTTTCTTTCCTCAGATACCAGCTGAGTGTCCTTTAACTCAATCCTGACACACTACTTGGAATGTTAAATCTCATGGGTTAAAGTGTCAGCCACACAAGTCAGCCTCCTGTGTCTGATACCAAGCACAGGCTTCTGACTAGCAACAAACTGAGGTGCCACACTGCCTCTTTGGGTTCAGTTTATTTAGTAGAGCACCTCACACTCATATTTACCTATTTTTTTTGAATCAGGGATATTACAAAGGACACAAGATTATTACCAGCTTTCTTAGATGCATAAAGCAAGGCATGTGGGAAAGGGTGCAGAGTTGTATGCCCACTCCTAGTACACTTGTTCAGACGGAAGCTCTCTAAACACCTTCCTTTTGGGAGTTTATAGAGGCTTATTATAAAGGCATTATTGATTAAATCACTAGTCTTTGCTGATCATTCTAACCATCAATCCCATCTTGAGTGAAGAATTGAGAAGTCCCAACCTTAAGGATGCTAACTAAGGGGCTGGAGAAATGGCTCAGTGGTTTAAGAGCATTGCCTGCTCTTCCAAAGGTCCTGAGTTCAATTCCCAGCAACCACATGGTGGCTCACAACCATCTGTAATGAGGTCTGGTG
>NW_004949104.1:11929259-11931073 GCF_000317375.1 Microtus ochrogaster
CTTTCAACAGATGATAGCTATTATTACCATGTTAGAAACTACGGAAAGTAAACGTAAGTCACTCTTTCTTCAGAGTTTTTCCTAGAAACTTTAAAGTTTTGGACAGGGAAAAGTACAAACTTTCAACAAAACTAGGTGCAACTTTTTGGGTTTTTGTTTTTCGAGACATAGTTTCTCTGTAGTTTTGGAGTCTATCCCGAAACTAGCTCTATAGACCAAGCTGGCCTCGAACTCACAGAAATCCGCCTGCCTCTGCCTCCCAAGTGCTGGGATTAAAGGCGTGCGCCACCATTCCTGGCTAGATGTCATTTTTAAGATCTAGCGTACATAATAATTCCTAATGAAAAGCTCCCTGGAATATTAAGCGCAATACCTACACACTGTAAACTATGGAAGATTCCAGTTTTTTCCAATAACAAATGAATGGAAATAACTTTCAAGAAGTGCCAAACCCAGGAGACCCACGTTTTGTTTTTAAAAGGCAACAACTAGCTTTAACTTGTGATCTGGGCCTAGAAAGTCCTTTCCGGTTCTGCCCATCTCCACCCTTGCCCAGAGATGGTATCTACAGAATCCCTCAAGCTTCCATCTGACTGTCACCGCAGCGAGGGCGCCCCGTGGGTGGGGACGCGCACTCCTGCCGGACAGGCAGGGATTCCGCGGCTCTCCGCTCATAGTCCGTCGGGACTGGCGGCCGGTTACCTCGCAGTTGAACTCCATCTCGGCGTCCATGGTGACGATCCTCACAGTGAATGTCTTCGGCTGCTTCCTCTTGAGCGAGCTGAAGCTCATGCGGGAAGCGATGGCTCCAGCCATGGCGCAGGGTTCTGGCCTGGGACCCTCTCACCCCTAGGCTCTGGGTCTATTAGCCCCCCTGGAGGAGCTGCACAGGCCTCAGGGCCACCATGGTGGCCGGCTGGCCGGCCCGAGACAGACCTAGGCTGCGTGGGTCCCCAGCGGCCACCATGGGCCGCGAGGACCCGGCCCTCGGAGCGGAGAGGAGAGTTAAGGGACAGTCTCTGAAGGCAGCGGGGACGGGACGCGGGCAGGAGCGGGCGCGGCCCGGCGCTCGGAGCCTCGAGCTGGGGACGCCCGGGGACGCCCCTGGGCTGGAATCCTAGACGGCTGCGGCGCGGACGCCGCGCGCCTCTCAGCGGCCCGACGGGGTTCGCGGGGCCGCGCAGGAGTCCAGAGCGCACGCACGCGTGCGCGTCTGTCACCGGCTCGGCTCCGCGCGCCCTCGGGAAGAGTCCTCCACCAACCCCCACCTCCGCGACCCGCCGGGCCCCCGCCCCGCCCTCAGGCCGCTCAGAACGCTACACAAGGATGCAACCTAACCATAACTCAGAGGCTATGATTGGCTGAAATGCCAAGGAAGGCGGGACTTCCTCTCCGTCCCGCCTTCTCCAGGGTCACTTCACCAATTGAAAGTTGCACGGAGCCAGGGGCGCGGGGGTTGTGCTCTGCGTTGAGTGGCTAGAGAGGCGGTCATTCCGAACGCTTTTGTTCGTAAAGCGTACGCCTACTCTAGCAAGACTGGTGGAGAAGCGCAGGCGGCGCCTTTCCCGGGAAACCTGTGGAAGCTCGGGCCGCACCTCACGAGGTGCTTCGTGGATGGAGACCGCCCCTAGAGAAACGCATCGTACCGCCGAAATTCCATTTTGGCCCCCACTTACCTGCCTGATCCTACAGCTTCTCTTTACAAGAACTGCAATTACAGTAGGCGGATCTCTGTGAGTTCGAGACCAGCCTGGTCTACAGAGCTAGTTCCAGGACAGGCACCAAAGCCACAGAGAAACCCTGTCTCGGAAAAC
>NW_004949104.1:11931783-11935226 GCF_000317375.1 Microtus ochrogaster
AAAAAAAAAAAAAAAAAAAAGAATGAGTTTAATTGGGGGCAGGCTTACAGTTTCAGAAATTTAGTCCGTTATCATCTTGGTGCTGGAGCAGTAGCTGGGAGTTATATCCTGATCTGTAGGCTTAGAAAAAACTGATGCTTGGCTCAGATCTTTTTTTTTTTCAACAATAGGTTTGATTTATTTTTTTTGTTGTTGTTGTTTTGTTTTGTTTTGTTTTTGAGACAGGGTTTCTCGGTAGCCTTGGAGTCTATCCTGGACCTAGATCTTGTAGACCAGACTGGCCTCGAACTCACAGAGATCCGCCTGCCTCTGCCTCCCGAGTGATCGGATTAAGGGCATAAGCCACCCCTTATGGGCTCAGATCTTGCGATAAGGCTAGAATGGGTCCTCGGTCCCCTGTCTCGAAAAACCAAAAAAATATAGGGAGTGGGAGCCAGGCAGTGGTGGTGCACACCTTTAATCTCAGCACTCAGGAGGCAGAGGCAGGCAGATCTCTGTGAGTTCGAGGTCAGGCAATCTACAGAGTGAGTTCCAGGACAGCCAGGACTGTTACACAGAGAAACTTGTCTCGAAAAAAGCCAAATACACACACACACACACACACACACACACATACACACACACTCACTTGGAATGGAGCTAACAAGAACAGAATATAAGAATTTATATATATGAAAATATCATGATGAAACCCAGTTTTGTATGTACAGAAAGTTTAAAAGGCATTATATAAATAACAAGATTGGATTTCTGTAGTATTCAGCAGACTTTGCTGTTAGAACTCTACCATAGCATAAGTCTTGCTCTTCTAGAATAGACCCCTGGAAGGAAATAGTTGCATGGACCCACCAGAGAGGATGCCACCAAAATGATCCTTCAGGGAACTGTGGCCTTGGTGTGGGAATATTTTTATTGCTTCAATTTTTTTCTGCTGATGGGAAAACCAGGTTGGATTCTTCTCTGGGCTTCCTGCAGAGACAACAAATAACCCAGGGCCAAAGATACTGCCAGTGAATAAGTGATTTGGGGAAGCCACTGAGGAGCAGCAGAGGGAAGTAGCTCACACAGCAGGAGTTAAAATATAATGTTGATGATCAATAATAGTTCATTTTATAGAAGATTTCCTAGGTGCTAGGCTCAGGGCTAATCTGCAAAATACTCTATTCAAAGTTCCTGGGAAGATGTCCAGATAAGATAGGCAGTTGTGAATCTCAAAAGAGAGGGCCAGGAATGAAAACAGATATAATGGGGGCTGGAGATGGCCCAGTGATTAAGAGCATATAGTGCTCTTCCACAAGCCCTGAGTTCAATTCCCATCACCCAAATGGGACAGCTCACAACAGCCTGTAAATCTAGCTCCAGGGGATCTGATGCCCTCTTGCTGGGCTCCTCGGGCACCTGCACTCACATGGGGGTTCCGACACACACACACACACATGTGCACATACACACACAAACCTAATTACAAAATAAAATGGGTGAGGTGGCTAAAGAGATGGTTCTGCGGTTAAGAGCACTGGCTCCTCTTCCAGAGGACCTGGGTTCAATTCCCAGCAATTATTTTAGCTCCCAGTCATCTGCAACTCTAGTTCTAGGTCATCTAAATGTGGTACACAGATAAACATGCAGGTAAAACACCCATACACATAAAATAAAAAATTATAGTTTTAGAATAGGAGCTGCAGAGATGACACAGAAGGAACGAGCACTAGCTGTGCCAAGTATGATAGTGCATGCCTTTAATCCCAGCACTGGGAAGAAGGGAGGGGAGGATCTCTGTAAGTCTGAGGCCATGTCAGCTAAATTGTGAGTTCCAGGGCAGCCAAGCATACATAGAGAGGCCCTGTCTCAACAACAAAACAAAACAAACAAAAAAGAAAACACCACTAACAACAACAAAAAAGCCCTGACTGTTCTTCCAGGATACCCAGGCTTGTTTTCCAGCACTCGTCTAGTGGCTCACAACTGTCCGTAACTCCATTTCCAGCGAATCCAATGCCCTCTTCTACCAACTCAAGCACCAGGCACACAAGTAGTGCACAGACATGCAAGAAAAACACCTACCCACATAAAAAGTTTAATTATAAAGTATCTTTAAGAAACTGGAGAGATGGTTAGGCGGTTATGACCACTGATTATTCTTCCAGAGGACCCAAGTTCAATTCCCAGCACCCACATGGCAACTAGTTAATGTTTGTAACTCCAAGATATGACACTTTCACACAGACATACATGCAGGCAAAACACCAATGCACATATAATAAAATTGTAAAAATCTTTTAAAAATAGATATGGCCATTTGTTGTGGAATATTAACTATTTAAAGATGTGTTACATTTATTTATGCTGTGGAATACTACTTTAGCCGTGTAAAGTTTAACAATGTATGAATGTGTGTTTAATTATGTAAAGATGTGTTGCATTTGTTTCACTTTGTCTGCCTAAGACACCTGATTGGTCTAATAAAAAGCTGAATGGCCAATAACTAGGCAGAGAAAGGATAGGCAAGGCTGGCAGGCAGAGAGAATAAATAGGAGGCAGACTCGAGGCTCTGGAAAGAGCAAGAAAGGGAGAGGAGGAAGGAGAAGAGAACAAGGGACACTCCTGGGGCAAGACACCAGTAAGATGTACAGAAGGAAAGAAAAGTAAAAATCCCTGAGGCAGAAAGAAGATAAAGAGAAACAGGCTAATTTAAGTTAAAAGAGCTAGCCTAAAAGAAGCCTAAATTAGGTCCGGGTCATGATTTGGGAGCTGGTTGGTGACCTAAAAGAAAAGCCTGATACAGCTCTTCTTGAGGTGACGCACACCTTCAATTCCAGTACTCAGGAAGCAGAGGCAAGTGGATCTTATGAGTTCCAGACAGCCAGGGCTACGTAATGAGACTGAGATAGCAAAGGTTCACACAGAATCCTTTCAGTGGAAACACAGAATGGTTTTTTGTGATGCTGGTGATGTAGCTAGTTCATTCTGTGCTTGCCTAGCATGCACAAAGTCCTGGGTCCATGGTGCTGCAACCATATGATCCTAGGATTCCAGGTGAAAATGGGAGGTTCACAAGTTCAGGATCATCCTCAACCATGCCGTGAATTTAACAGGACCAGTTACTTGTATTTTTAATGACCAGTTAAATAACATATTGTGATTTACAGCCTTTTAAAAGTAAAGTAATCTGTATACATTTTATAAAAGTTGAAGCCAGGTTTGATGATGCACACATGTAATTTTATCACTCAAAAGGCTGAGGTACTATAGATGGCAGGAACTTTGAGGCCAGCCTGTGCTACATAGCAAGAACTTGTCTCCCAAAGAGGAATGGGAAGGGAATGAGTTGGGCAAGTCTGAGGAGAGAAGTGAGGAGTTGGGGATAGATATGATATCAAATACATTGTTTGCATGTATGAAATTATCAAAGAATAAATGTAGAGCCGGGCGGTGGTGGCGCA
>NW_004949104.1:11937101-11938337 GCF_000317375.1 Microtus ochrogaster
TTTGTTTGTTTGTTGCCTACACAGGGTTTCTCTGTGTAACTCTGACTGTCCTGGAATTCATCCTAGAGACAAGACTGGCCTCAAACTCCCAAGTGCTGGGATTAAAGTCATGTGCCATCACTGCCTGACTCTCTCTTTTATAAAAATTATTACTACTTGGTGGCATATGCCTTTAATCCCTCCCTCAGGCGTCAGAGGCAGGCAGATCTCTGAGTTCAGGCCAGCCTGGTCTACAGAGGGAATTCCAGGACAATCAGGGCTGCACAGAGAAACTCTTATATCTGAAAAGACAACAGGGTATTTCTGTTTTATGCCTGGGGCCTGAGGAGACAGACAGAAGAGGGTGTTCAGACTCCTGGAATTGGAGTTACAGGTACCTGAAAGCCTCCATGCGGGTGCTAGGAACTGAACCTGGGTCCTCTGCTAAAGCATTCTTAGCCTTTGAACCGCCTCTCCAGCTTCCTGAACTAACTTTTAAAGGGATCTAGAAGTAGAAGAAGAAAGAAGCCAGAGTAACATACGCCTGCTGGCTGGGAAGAAAGCAAACATTTAAGTTTTGAACTTCCTATGGGGCCTGAGAACAAGGAACTCTGGGTGGCCTCAGGGACCCAGGAATTGTCCCTAGCCAATAGTGAGAGGACACAGGCTCTCAGTCATGAGTCATGAGTAGGTGGTTTCTCCAATAATCTGAGTGTGCTTCACTAACCTCCACCAGCTCCAGATGGGAACTGTGGTGTCGCTGACACATTGTGTCAGTCCTGTGAAACCGTGAGTGGAATTCCATGTTAGACAAGTAGATGTTTGGGTGCTCATAGGTTGTTTAGAGCCACTGAATATGTAACAACTTGTTACCTAGCAATAGAAACTTGAAGTGGCCAGAAATCAAAACAGACTTCAATATGTATAATCCACCAGCCTGGTCTACAGAGCTAGGTCCAGGACAGGCTCCAAAGCCACAGAGAAACCCTGTCTCGAAAAACCAAAAATAAATAAATAAATAAAGTATAATCCACTGGTTTTTGCATTCACAGACTGTTTATTGTTTTATGATTTGCTGATTTTCTATTCATTAACATGTAGAGCTGGGTGTGGCGCTGTAGGCCTGTAATCTCAACACCTGGGAAGCCAGGGCAGGAGGACTGACACAGATTCAAGGCTGGCTTGGTCTCCGTGGTAAGTCAGAGCCCAATCAGAGCTACAGAGTAAGACCCTGCCTCAAAAAAATAAATAAATAAA
>NW_004949104.1:11939277-11939971 GCF_000317375.1 Microtus ochrogaster
TTTGTTTTCTTTTTCTTTTATTGAGTCGTGTAGCCCAGGCTGGCATCAAACTGAGGATGACCTTGAACTGATCTTCCTCCACCTCAAAAGTACAGGGAACACAGACGTGTACCACCACACCCTGTTTTATGTGGTCCAGGTGATGGAATCCCGGGCTTTGTGCATGTTAGGTAAGCACTACTCTCCCAATCCCTTGTTTTTCTTAGGTTAATACTTTATACTGTATCAATAACTAAGTGATTTTTTTTCTTGTTTTTTTTGGGACAGGGTTTCTCTCTGTAGCTTTGGAGCCTGTCCTGGAACTAGCTCTGCAGACCAGGCTGGTCTCGAACTCACAGAGATCCGCCTGCCTCTGCCTCCCGAGTGCTGCGATTTAAGGCGTGCGCTACCATCGCCCGGCCTAAACATTTTTTTTAAATGTTACAAATATAGTTCATATTATTAAATATTCTCTGATATATTTTTCTAAGAGCTGCACAGAACTCATGTAAGCAATCTTGATTTCTTCCTGGACTTTGCTATTAGGAGACTCAGGACCTCTAGCAGTTCTACCAGGCTTTCCTTATGTCTGGCTTCACTCTGTTCCTTCTGCCCTTATTAAGTTTACGATGGATTTCCCCTACCCGTTACTGTTTACTCATTGTGCTAGTTTTATGTCTAAATTACAAATCTCTTGCTTTAAGACTCTTTTGGG
>NW_004949104.1:11940144-11946421 GCF_000317375.1 Microtus ochrogaster
ATGATTTTTTTGAGACAGAGTTTTACTATGTAATTCTAGTGATCTGGATAGCCAGGCTTGTCAAGCAGAGATCCGCATGCCTCTGCTTCCTGAATGCTAAGATTAAAAGTGTGCACCACCACACTCAGCCCACAGAGTTCTTTTTTCTTTTAATATTTATTTATTATGTATACAATATTCTGTCTGTGAGTATGCCTGCAGGCCAGAAGAGGGCACCAGACCTCATTACAGATGGTTGTGAGCCACCATGTGGTTGCGAGAATTGAACTCAGGACCTTTGGAAGAGCAGGCAATGCTATTAACCACTGAGCCATCTCTCCAGCCCCCATCACGACGGTATTTAATGGAGGAACCCAGTGATCTGTTAGAGAAGTGAGGTTGTCGTATGTGGACAGGGTTCCAGGGTCCCTGTGTGCCTCAAACTGCTCCAGGCAAAAGGAAGCGCCAGGAGAGCCTTTCCTGATCAGGGAACCAGTGTTGTAATTTAAAAAGTGGCACGAGAGAGAGAAAGATGCTATGCAACAGAGTTCACGTGGAGGGTTTTTTGTTGGAGGAAAGGGAACACAAAAGGGGTGAGGGGAGACAGGAGCAGCAGAAGAGAAAAGAGGCAGAGAGATGGGGAGGTGGGCGGGGCTCTTTTAAAAGGGAACGTGCACGGGAGGTGCTCTTAGTGGCTGCAGCTGAGGATGTATTCTGTCAGAACCCCAAGGGCAAGCCGGTACAGCTGCCTGAATACTAACGGACATACTCTCCATAAATAGTATCACAGGTCACACAGGTGGCCCAGTCTTCATCTTAGTTTCTTTTTCTTTTGGTTTTTTCTTTTGTTTTTGTTTTTGTTTTTTGAGACAGGGTCTCCCTGGATAGCTCTGGCTGGCCTGAAACTCGCTCTGTGGACCAGGCTGCCTCTGTCTCCCGAGTACTGGAATTAAAGGCATGCGCCACCACTGCCCGGCTCATCTTAGTTTCCTTATCATATCCAATACCTACTCTGCATGTGCTCATATGATGTTGCTGTCCAACATCCAAGCAAACTTGTCCAAGCAAACTACGGCTACAGTCAGATTCACTCAGCAGAACCCATATTCAAGCTTGCTTTTCCAGACCAAGGTGGTGCCATCTTGTGGCAATAGTTTGTGCACACAGTTTATGATTCATTCCAAGACAACAGCTTTGAAATAGTTGAATACCTGAGATAAGTTTTGGGGAGCACTTGTATTATTTATCACTTATACACAATGGACACAATGGATTTTATTAATATGCTTAGTAGTACTATGTGAAAGTCGCATTATTCATACGTGCATAAGATGTCTGGAAACAAAGGGCTGGACTTAGTCTTGAGGCTCATGCCCCAGCAGAGGCATAAAAGCTTTCTAGCCACCATCTCTCCTGCTTGGGTCCCACGGGAGCTGGAGGGTACAGTTCCCGGAGAGCAGTTGTGCCCGAGCAGAAAAGGCCATCAATAAGGAGCAGGTGACAGTGCCACAGCTGGGTAATTTGTCTCCACGCTCTGCTGTAGCCTATTCGCTGATGATCTATTTGTCCCAGGGAATAGATGGTGGCAGGTTTGTCCATATTTCACACTTATGAACCTGCCTGCTCCTCTCTGCCCAGCGCTGCTCATCTGTCTCTGTCCCTGACTCCTCTCGTTTCATTCTGTGAGTGGACAGCAGGCCTTGGCAAAGAGTTATGAAGGTGGATTCTTAGAGGGTGGCTTGGGAAAGAAATGAAGAGAGGAAAGGGAAAGGGAAAGGGGAGGGAGGGAAGCTGAGAGCACGGGCCTGTTCCTTGCAGAGGAGGCAGGGATGGTTGGGAGACACATCCAAGAGATGTCCCAGACATACGGTGGGCAGGAAGGCACCTCAGAGAACAAGGGGATGGATGGGAAGGTTGATAGAGATGGACGGCCTGAGACAGGAGGACTTGGGGATGCTAGGGAGGCTTGCTTGCAGAAGACAGATTGAAAGGACTGGGGGTAAAATTCTGGTTTAGCATTCTTGTTATGCTGGGTTCTACCTTCAGACTGGAAAAGGGAGAACATGCTGAGCTTGAGGACGGAGTCCAATTCAAATCATTAAGTTGGACCTTCTGTGAAACCTAATGTAGTAACCAATATGCCCTTGGCATTCTTGGATGTTGGCGTTCACACACTTGGTACTAAAAATTGAACCTAGGGCCTTTGTATCCTAGGCAAGTGTTCTACTGATAAACTAGATCCTCGGCCCTCTTATAACTTTTTATTTATTTATTTTTTAATTAATTAATTAATTAATTTATTTTTGATTTTTTCGAGACAGGGTTTCTCTGTGGCTTTGGAGCCTGTCCTGGAACTAGCTCTGTAAGACCAGGCTGGTCTCGAACTCACAGAGATCCGCCTGCCTCTGCCTCCCGAGTGCTGGGATTAAAGGCGTGCGCCACCATCGCCCGGCCTCTTATAACTTTTTAGTTTGAGATACGGTCTCACTAAATTGTTCAAGCTGGCCTTGAACTCACTCTGTAGCCCAGACATCCTTTGTACGTGAGATCCTCCTGACACAGTCTCCTTGTAGCTGGGATCAGAGGCCCAGCTGGTATTCACACTCTTGTATAGCCCACTCCCACGCTGATCCGACCCTACATGTGTAACCAATAGGATGGGTAGAAATGACAGAGTGCAACCTACTTCCAAGTCATTGAAGATATCCTCTTATGCGCTGATCTGCTAGTCTGGAAGAAGCCAGTGTCTATGAGAGAATACCCAAACAGCCTACTGGAGAAAGAACTGAGACCTCCAGCTATTAACTAGCATTAAATTATATGAGTCACCATGGATGGTCATTCTCCAGCTCAGTGAGGTCTTCAGGTGACCATAGCTCGAGCTAACATCCTGACTGCACCCTTTCAGGCATCCCCAAGCCAGCATCACCCTTGTTAACCCCTTCCTCTGGAATTCTGCTCCCACAGGGCCTTGAGAAATAATGTTTTCTTTTGAAGTGAGGATTTGGGATAATCTATTCCACCATTATTGGAAATGGTCTAAATTTTTATTTGAGGAGTTTTTGTCCGACTTATTTGCTGGTCTGAACACAGTGTCATTGAGCAAGACCAGATTCACTACAGATGATCCTTCAGCAGCAGTGTGTGTACTAATAGAACAGCTCGGCAAGCAGGGCTAGAGCAAGGAGAAGATGCTGGGATGGTGTTGTACAGCCTGGATAGTAAAGCCATAACTGGGATAACTTTACCAAAGTTTTCTTGGACTGCGTAAGTCCCTGGGACAAGGAACTTTCTGTGCTAAAACAGAGACATTCCAGTGTAAACTGGATTATGTTGGTCATTGTAACTAGGGTAGAGGAATGGGTATTGAGGGTACTTCTGTAGTGAGCTGCCACGCATCATGGTTCCAATGAGTTTGTTATCCATTGCTTTAATAAAATAATGGAGGATAAGTACTTGAAAAGACAAAGAAATTTATTTATTTATTATTATATATTTATTTATATATTTATTATTTATTATAATTCTGAAGTTCAAGGTTGAGGGACTGCACCTGGAGAGGTCCTTCTTACTAGCCAGGACTCCAAAGAGTCAAGAGATGACATAGAATATCATATAGCAAGAGAAAGCCAAGACAAACTTGTTTATGTTTCTGGGGATAGAATCCAGGCTTCATACATGATGTAACATGTTGCAAAGAGGGCCTGCTTGTTCTGCTGCCCGGCTAGCTTAGCCTTGAAACAACCACACTGCTTGGGCCATTAGCTCTAGCTTTTTATTGGCTAACTCTTACATCTTAATTTAACCCATTTCTATTAATCTGTGTATCACCACGAGGTTGTGGCCTACCAGCAAAGTTCTGGCATGTCTGACTCGGGCAGCGGCTCCATAGTGGCTCCTGATTCTGCCCTTCTTTATACCAGCATTCAGTTTAGTCTTTCCTGCCTACCTAAGTTCTACCCTATCAGGCCAAGGCAGTTTTCTTTATTCATTAACCAATAAAAGCAACACATAGACAGAAGGACCTTCCACTCCAGTAACACTGGGCTACACCCTAGTCTTACAATACATCCACTCTCTACTGATCTACTGATCTAATTCCTCAATAACCCACTAATCAATTAATTCATGAATTGATTAACCATTAATGAGTCAGCATCCTCACAACCCCATCACCTTCTATTTCCAATGTCATTAATATATAACTTTAAGAACCAGGACTTCAACATATGAAATCTGGGGAACAAATATTCAAAACATTTTGTATGGAATAGAAAGTAAGACCTGCCTTCCCTCTCTCCTAGTCAAGAGTGAAATGTTCCAGAGCCAAACTGTTTCATCTTCCTTTCTATCCATCTCCAACTTTGGTTGAGGGAGGAAGGTAAAATACTTCTTAGAAATGCAGAAATCCTGCTGTCGTGGTGCACATCTTTAATCCCAGCACTCTGGAAGCAGAGGCAGGCCAATCTCTGTGAGTTCAAGGCCAGCCTGGTCTACGGAATGAGTTCCAGGATAGCTAGGGTTACACAGAGAAACCCTGTCTCAAAAAAACCAAAGCAAACCAAAACAAAACAAAAAGGAATGAAGGAAGAAAAGAAAGGAATAAAGAAAGGCTACGATTAGTAGGAAAAGCTGCAGGTCATCCCTTTGTTTCTCTTTCCCTTCCTCCTCCTTTTCTCCCACCTCAGCAAGATTGAGGCATTCAGAAGCTTCAGGCTTCATGCCAAGTACGGTGGTTCCTGCAGGAATGTCAGTACTTAGGAAAGGGAGGCAAGAAGATTACTGTGAGTCCAAGGTCATCCCAGGCTACAGAGGGAGATCTTGTCTCATAAAACAAAATGAAATGAAATCTTGGGGTTGAGTGAAGTTGTTACCTTAGGCCGGCAGAGCCAGCACCTTTTGTCCATGTGTCTTATTCTTTTTGTGGCTTGATTCTCAAGAGCCTCTGTTGGTTACACGGTCAAAGGTCAAGGTCATCAAGACTACCCATTTCAATTTATTTTAAAAAAATGATCCCTTGTAGTGAGTAAAATAGTGTTGCTGGTAATATCCACCCCTTGATTATTTTGTGATTGGATTGTACTTTCATGCTGGAAGTTCCTTCATCGTCAGCCAATTGTATTCATGGGTTCTGCAGTGGTGCAGAAGAGCGCTGTGAGAAGCCAGATGTGGGTCCTGGAAATTGGATGTTAGACTCTCTGCAAGAGTTGAGCCATCTCTCCAGTCCGTTTTACTTATTTGTTTGTTTGTTGTTTTTGATTTTTGAGATAGGGTTTCTTAGTAGCTATGGAGCCAGTCCTGGAACTTGCTCTGTAGACCAGGCTGGCCTTGAACTCACAGAGGTCTGCCTGCCTCTACCTCCCAAGTGCTGGGATTAAAGGCATGCACTACCACCACCCAGCCTCTCCAGTCTCTTGATTCTGTTTTTTGTTTGTTTGTTTGTTTGTTTGTTTGTTTGTTTCAAGACAGAGTTTCTCTGTAATTTGGGAACCTGTCTTGGAACTTGCTCTGTAGACCAGGCTGGTCTTGAACTTACAGAGATCCACCTGCCTCTGCCTCCTGAGTGCTGGGATTAAAGGCTTGTGCCACCACCACCTGGCCAGGTTCTTGATTCTTTTTTGTTTGTTTGTTTGTTTGTTTGTTTGTTTTTCGAGACAGGGTTTCTCTGTGGCTTTGGAGCCTGTCCTGGAACTCGCTCTGTAGACCAGGCTGGTCTCGAACTCACAGAGATCCGCCTGCCTCTGCCTCCCGAGTGCTGGGATTAAAGGCGTGCGCCACCATCGCCCGGCAGGTTCTTGAATCTTAAAGGAAAGCACTTCCTACCACATGACAACAGCAATGTCTCCATCTGGTGATCCTCCATCTAATCAGCTGTGTTTTTCCTGAGTGGCAGTGGTCTGGGAACCTGTGGAGATCACACTGACTTCTACAATGAAGAGACCACTCTTTCTCCAAGTCCAGCTGTGTCTCTGATGCCCTTTGCGTGCTTCACTTGGCTCACGCAGAACTCAAGCCACAGGCTGGCAGCCTGCTATGTTAGCTACTCTCCTCAACCCTGACTGGTGCTGCATTTATTTTGATGGTTCCACCTGCTGTGACAATTGATTCTGACTTCTGTTTATCATATTGATACTCAGTTTCCTTTGTAAACAAATCACACAAAGTAAGTTGTAGTCATTGTATCATCTTAAGAAAATTCAAGGGGAGGCCTGGAGAGATTGATCAGAATTAGGTGTACTGGCTGCTCTTGCAGAAGACCTGAATTGTCTCCCAGGACCTTCACTGTGGCTCATAACCT
>NW_004949104.1:11947397-11948894 GCF_000317375.1 Microtus ochrogaster
TTTCCCTCCCCTCCCCCCACTCTCCCTCTCCCTCCCTTTCCAGTCCTAAGAGAAGTCAGGGTGCCCTGCCCTGTGGGAAGTCCAAGGCCCCCTGCTCCATCCAGGTCTAAGAAGGTGTGCATCCAAACAGACTAGGCTCCCAAAAAGCCAGTACATGCAGTAGAATCAAAATCTGGTGTCATTATCATTGACTTCTCAGTCTGCCCTCATTGTCAGCCACATTCAGAGAGTCTGGTTTGATCACATGCTCATTCAGTCCCAGTCCAGCTGGCCTTGGTGAGTTCCCATTAGATCAGTCCCACCATCTCAGTGGGTGGGCACACCCCTCGCAGTCCTGACTTCCTTGCTCATGTTCTCCCTCCTTCTGCTCTTCATCTGGGCCTTGGGAGCTCAGTCCAGTGCTCCAATGTGAGTCTCTGTCTCTATCTCCATCCATCGCCAAATGAAGGTTCTATGGTGAGATGCAAGATATTCATCAGTGTGGCTATGGGAGAAGGCCAGTTCAGGTACCCTCTCCTCTGACCTAGCTGGGGAAATCCCCTTGGACACCTGGGAACCCCTCTAGAGCCAAGTCTCTTGCCAACCCTAAAATGGCTCCCTTGGTTAAGATATCTTCTTCCCTGCTCCCATATCCACCCTTACTCCATCTCAACCATCCCATTCCCCCAAGCTCTCCCCAATCCTTTCCTTCTCCCTTCTCTCTCCCCATCTCCCCTTCCCCCCAACCCACCCACCCCCCTGCTCCCAACTTTTGCCTGGCGATCTTGTCTACTTTCAATATCCAGGAGGATAAATATATGTTTTTCTTTGGGTTCACCTTCTTATTTAGCTTCTCTAGGATCACGGACTATAGGCTCAATGTCCCTTGTTTATGGCTAGAATCCACTTATGAGTGAGTACATACCATATTCCTCTTTTTGGGTCTGGGTTATTTCACTCAGTAAAGTGTTTTCTATTTCCATATGATGGTCATTTTTATTCAAACCAACACATAGTTTAAATCTAAATTCTTGGGTTGCGGATAGCTCAGTTAGTATAAGCCTGAAGACCTTACTGTGATTCCCAGCACATCACAGGAGGGAGTTGGTTCATAACCCCAGTGCTGGGGAAGCATAGACAAGAGGGAGGGATGAGGGATGGCCAATCCCTCTGCTCTGGAGGTTTCAGCCAGCAGTGATTGGATATTTGTCTGCTACACCAGGTCTTGCCTATCAGTTGGTACAGATAGGACTTGTTCAGTCAAATTTCGGTGTTTCAAGGCCTTAAGTGGGAGCTACCTAGCCAGACTCACAAATTTGAGAGAGTCAGGAAGTTAGTTATGTCCTCTGCAAGTTCCTGACCCCAGGCACACAGAGTGGGAATTACCAGCCAGTGGGTTGGCATTTTTTGGTTGGTATATCTCTGTCTTTGGGTCCCCCAGGGGTCAGCAGGGTTTCCACCTCTGTTTGTGGGCTGAGAAATCAAATATAGGAGCCCCAGATGAATAGATGGTGGAGA
>NW_004949104.1:11949626-11957476 GCF_000317375.1 Microtus ochrogaster
CCCCCCCCCCCCCCCGCACCCTAGTAGGAAGGGAACTGACAGGCACACAAAACTTGTATACAATTTTGGGGTATGCAGACCCTCTTTGGTGAGTCCTCCGAATGTCCAGAACTTATTGTTCGACGCCCGCATTTACCGAGGTGAATTCTAAGGTACAGAATGGGGAAAGGGCTGTTCAAGGGAACGGAGCCAGTTAGCTGCAGAGGTCCAGCAAGCAGCTCCGAGGTGTGGCAACCGATTTGGAGGGTTCCCATTCTGGCTGTTCTTGAAAGGTAGGCTGGCGAGGCGGAGGCGTGGCTTTCTCTAGCCCCGCCCCCACCACAGGGCTGGGGCGTGGCCTTCCTGCGACCTGCTCTGGTCCAACATGGCTCCGCGGTTGTGCATCACCTCTGCAGCGGTACGGCGGCTGCTGGGGAAGCAGGGACCCCGCGCTGGGGATCTCGCGGCTGCGGCTGCTGTGCGGTGAGAGGCCGACGGGGCCGACCGCGTGCCCGGAACAGGGGCAGGGGAGGGGGCTGGAATGAAAAGCAGACTCTTGGGTTTAGAATTCAGGGGTTAGAGGAGGAGCTGCCAGAATGAAGGCCTGAGGAGAGTCTGAGAAAGAATGAGGGAGGTGAAGAGATACGGGTAGGGTTCTATTTTTTAAGCAGGTTCACACTACATGTGATTTGAACTCGGAATCCTCTTGCCTCGGCCTCCTAGATATTACTGGCGTGCATTATCATGTCTTGCTGGGCAGGTTCTTTGTCCTGTTTTGGACCTGGGTCTGGGCTGAGAATAAAAAATGAGATGAGTGGGAGGGACAGGTCTTGAGCACTGGAGCGGGGAGTGGGGGAGCGAAAGCAGAGGACAGTGGTAGCAGCCCTCTAGTCTGTCCTTTGTGATTTGCCACGCGCTGGGGGCTTCTGGGCCAGGCAGCTCCTCCCTCAGGAAGTTGTAGGAGGAAGGAGAGGACTAGGGTACAGTGGGAATTCCCAAAGTGGTCCCTCACTCTGCACTGTACAGTGGGTCGACGACAGAAGGGGGTGGGAGTTGGTCAAGGTCAGTCTCTGAGCCCTTCGGAGGCTGCTCTGGAGGTAGGACCCAGGTCTCATGATGCACCCTGCACTTTGCACCACCGCTGGTGGAGAGAGGCTCGGCTCTGGCTGTAGGGCTTGGCTGCCCCTGACTGGCTCTGGGCTGCTCCTCCCTCCTCCGTGCTGAGCCCTGTGCTAACCCTATCTCTGCATTTATCACCCTGAGCGCTTCTGACCCAGTGCTAACCCTATCTCTGCATTTATCACCCTGAGCGCTTCTGACCCAGTGCTAACCCTATCTCTGCATTTATCACCCTGAGCGCTTCTGACCCAGTGCTAACCTGTCCTTCCCTAGTCGGTCTCCTGTTTCCACAGCCCCGCACCCTCACAGGTTTGAGGACAGGGTAAGCGCAAAGAATATTTGCTAAAGAAGAGAAAACACCTGTCCTCACACCTGTGGAAAGGAATTCGCATTCCTCCTGCCCCAGCCCGGGAGTGAAGCCATAGAGTCCCCCATTAGATCACTGTGCACGGGAACTTTTGGAAAGCGGAGATACCGGAGTTGGACTTGGGTCACCTCCATGCTGGATATAGAGGGAGAAGCTGACATTGGGGAAAAGCCTGGGTTGTGCCTGGTAAACAGCCTTTTGTGGAGGGATGACCTTGGATAGAAGGAGGAAACAGGACTTGTCTGACAGGATTGTTTTGTGTGTCTGGGAAAAGAATCCAGGAGCTCAGGTACGCTAGGCTGGTGCTCTTTCTTTGAAACCATACTTTCTTATTGGATTGTTGAGGACTGAAGAAGCCATGTTTGTGTTACCCATTGCCCAAGTCTGGGCCTCAAGCAATTTCTGTTATTGTGAGAGTTGAAAGGATATCCAGAAAAATAATCTTCTTACATTAAAAAATTAGTTTGAGCCTTACCATGGTGGTGCATGCCTTTAACCCAGCACTTGGGAGGCAGAGGCAGGCGGATCTCTGAGTTGGAGGCCAGCCTGGTCTACATATCCAGCTCCAGGACAGATAGGACTACATAGAGAGAACATGTCTTACAAAACAAACAAAAAACAATTCTTTTGGGGACTAGAAAGATGGCATAGCACTGGTTGCTCTTTCTGCATACCCAGGTTGATTCACGGCTCACACATGAGACCACTTACAGTTGTCTGAAATTCCACTTCCAAGGGATCTGACACCCTCTTTGGGCCTTCATGTGTGTACAAGTGGTGCACAGACACACACACAGGCAAAACACTCATGCATAACAATCTAAAAATTATTTTGTGTGGATGTGCAAATGAACACTTGTGTTCATGTGTGTGTCTGTGTGTGTGTGCTTACGCACATGCGTGTCTATTCTACGGCACATGTGGCTCCCAGGGATCTAACTCAGGTTGTCAGTCTTGGCAGCAGGTGCGTTTACATCTCACTGGCCCAAGATCATCTGGTTGGTTTTTTCTATAAAGAAATTTACTTTTTTTAAATGTGTGTGTAGAGAGGAGAGGAATGAGAACGTGCACAGGAATGCAGGTGCTATTGAGCTAGAAAAAGGAGCTAAATCCCTTGGAACTGGAGTTCCAGGCAGTTGTGAGCCGCCCTACTGATGTGGCGCTAGGAACCAACTCTCGGGTCCCCCTACAAGAGCAGCTTTGTGTTCCCTTAACCACCAAGCCATATCCAGTCACAAGATCATCTCTGTTTTTTTGTTTTTATGAGACAGGTTTTCTCTGTGTAGCCCTGGCTGACCTGGAACTCACTCTGTAGACCAGGCTGGCCTTGAATTCACAGACATCTACCTGCCTTTGCCTCCTGAGTGCTGGGATTAAAGGCATGTGCCACCATCGCCTGGCACAAGGTCATCTTTGGGAGACCATGTTTTCCAGATGAATGGAGATACTGAGGCTGAGAAAGGAACAGTGGTAGGATCTTTAGTGTGGCAAACACCCAGAGGTCACAATGGGATGGGGGAAGGGTTAGAGACACCTGCTGCTTCTAATGTGGCAATCTGGATGATTCTTGGTGAGCCTTGGTGTCTTTCTGTTACAGTGGGCATGGCAATCCCTGCTATGATCTGTGAAGACACGCAGCATTTACCTTTGATACCTACCCTTAATGATTAGCATCATCATCATCATTATTATTATTATTTGCCCTGGCCCCATATTGAGACCCAAGACCACCTTTTCTTGCTGATCTTCAGCCTGCTCCCTATCTTTCTGGAGTCACTCTTGGGGCTGGCAGTTCTACCAATGACCTATGGTAAAGACACTGCATGGCAAGCTCTTCACTTGGTGAGCCAGCTTGCTGGCCCCTCATTGTTTAAAATTTTACTGTAAAAGGAGGGGTGAATATAATTAGAACACACTTTCCAAAATTCTCGAAGAATTAATAAGTTAAAAATAAA
Source organism: Microtus ochrogaster (assembly GCF_000317375.1). NCBI lineage: Eukaryota > Metazoa > Chordata > Mammalia > Rodentia > Cricetidae > Microtus > Microtus ochrogaster. The sequence continues at coordinate 11,953,047 of NW_004949104.1, forward strand.
TGTACTGTGAGGATTAACTTGTAGTATGTAGTAGCTGCTTAATATACAATGCTATTATCCAGGGTGCATACTTGTGCTCATGTCACTGGTAGACTGAGGCAGGGGGATCATGAGTTAGAAGCTAAGCCTGGGATATATAACAAGATTCTTTTGAAAGAAAAGAGAGAAAGAAAGAAAGGAAAAGGGAGAGAGAGAAGCTCGTGTTACTCCTACACTAATCTTGTTACCAACAAGCCTTGAGTAGTCATGGTGGTTCTGCTTGTTTTTATGTGTTTATGATGTGTTCCCCCTGTGACACTGGGGCCTGAACACAGGACCTCATGTGTGCTAGGCAAGCACTCTTCCGCTGAGCTACCCCCACAGCCCCAAACTTCGGTTCTCACAGCCGGAACACCTCTCTCTCATTAAGGAGAAGATGTTCAGGACCTAGAGAGCTGAGCATCCCGGTCTAGAAAGTTCCGAGGTTCCCGAGCCTTCACACTTGGAGCGGCATCAGGCCGTTGACTTCCTTCCATCGCCAGTGCGAACGTGACGTCTACGATACCGTAGCCTCAGGAGATGGGAATGTTCTTGTCTAGGTGGAATAATTTCTGAGCTGTTGTGGCAGAAGCACTGTGCTAGGTCACGTGGGGAATGGAAGGGAGCTAGTCTGCGGCTCCTGTGTAGTTGTGGGAAAAGGCAGGGCTGTGGAACTAATGAAAGAGCCGAGGTGAAACTGTGGGCAAGTCTCACAGAAAAAGGCTGGACTGGTCGCTGGGGCAGCTCCTTCTGATTCTTCTCAGGACTGAGGTTGAACTTAGGGCCTTGTGAATGCCAGGCAAGTGTTCTACCACAATGCTGTATTCCTCGCCCTTTAACATTGCGTTTGAGATCTAGTCTCACAATGTTGCCCAAGCTGGCCTTGGGATTTAAGGTGTATGTCACCAAACCCAGCCTGTTTTCATCATTTATTATGTGTGTATATATGTGTATCTGAGTGTGGGCCAGGTAGGCCAGAGGGGTGCATCAGGTTCCTTGGAGCTGGGTTCTCTGGGGCTGGAGGTGGTTGTGAACTGCCAGGTATGGGTGCTGGGAACCTAACCCTGAGCTGTCTTGAAACTTGCTATGTAGATCAAGCTAGCCTTAAACTCATAAAGGTTGGGATTAAAGATGTTTGCCACTAGCTGAGCAGTGGTGGCGCACACCTTTAAATCCAGCACTTGGGAGGCAGAGGCCAGCCTGGTCTACAGAGTGACTTCCAGGACAGCCAGGACTGTTACACAGAGAATCCTGTCTTGAAAAATAAAAACAAAACCAAAATAATAAAACATAAAAAAGAGATGTTTGCCATTATGCCTGCATCTTTAGGGTTTTTTGTTTGTTTTTTCTTGGAGATAAGGTCTCATATAGCCCAAATTTACTATGTGCCTGAGGATGGCCTTGAAATATTATAGGCATGCTTCACCAAATCTGGCCTTTGTTGATTTTGAAAGCTCGGATTGGGTTGGTGAGATGGTAGCAGTTAGCAGTGCTTTCTGTGTCACCGTGAGACCCAGATTTGGATTCCACACCCATGTGACAAGCTAGGTGTTGTCTCATGTGCCTGTAGCCCTGGTACTCTAGTGGACAGATACAGGACCATCAGTGGGGCTTGCTGGCTGTTAGCCTAAGGGAGGAAAAAGGGCAAGCTCCCAGTTCAAGCAGAGACCCTGTCCCAAAGGAATAGAGGAGGAACTAGATGTTCTTTGCTTGTGTACATAGATGTGATAATACCAGGAACACACACTCACACTCTAAAATGCAGATTGTAGCCATGCATGGTGCATGCATGTAATTCTAGCACCTCCAGGCTAGAGTTAAAAAATTGGGTCACTAAGCCCGGCGGTGGTGGTGCACGCCTTTAATCCCAGCACTCGGGAGGCAGAGGCAGGCGGATCTCTGTGAGTTCGAGACCAGCCTGGTCTACAGAGCTAGTTCCAGGACAGGCTCCAAAACCACAGAGAAACCCTGTCTCGAAAAACCAAAAAAAAAAAAAAAAAAAAAAATTGGGTCACCAGTTTGAAGCCAGCCTGTGCTGTGTAGGCAGTTCTGGGCTAGCCTAGGGTGAATAATGGGACCCTGCCCCACCCCCATAAAAAGTTAAATTGCTAGCCTGCCTCATAATCCCTTCCCCCGAGCTTTTGTGCAGTAATCTGTGGGGGAGCCTGAGCTTTCTGAGTAATTTCTTAGGCCGTGCTGAGAGTGTTAGTCTGAGAACGCTGCAGTAGGCAAACCTAGCTCCAGAATTACCAAGTTTAAAAGGGAGCCGGAATCGCAAATAAGGACTCAGAGATATTTGGACTTTGCTTTGTGGGCACCAAGTAGAGGAATGGGTGAAAAATAAGACTCTATGGGCTGGGTGGTGGTGGCGCACACCTTTAATCCCAGCACTCGGGAGGCCGAGGCAGGTGGATCTCTGTGAGTTCGAAGCCAGTCTGGACTACAGAGCTAGTTCCAGAACAGGCTCCAAAACTACACAGAGAAACCCTGTCTTGTGGTGAGAGGGGGAGAATAAAGCTTTTATGGTTGGGGAGATAGCTAAGTCTGTAAAGGCTTGCCGTGTAAACATGAGAATTTGAGTTCAGCTCTCCAGCATCCATGTAAAAAGCCAGACTTGCTGGGCTGTGGTGGTGCACTCAGGAGGCAGAGGCAGGCAGATCTCTGAGTTGAGGTCATCCTGGTCTACAAAGTGAGTTCCAGGACAGCCAGGGCTACACAGAGAAACCCTGTTTCCAAACAAACAAATGCCAGGTGTGAGGAGTCCCTGTAACTCTTGCGCTGGGAGGAAAACACAGAAGGTTCCCTAAGCTTGCTGACCAGTTTGTTTTGCCACATTGGTGAGCTCCAGAGACACTGTTGCAAAAACTTAAGGTGGAGAGTAGTAGAGAAGATACCTGACACTAGTCTCTAGTGCAGATGTTTGCATACACATACGAATGAAGCTTTTGTTTGTTTGTTAGTTTTTCCAAGATAGGTGTCTGTGTAACGGCTCTGGCTATCCTGGAACTCACTCTGTAGACCAGGCTGGCCTCAAACTCACAGAGATCCGCCTGCCTTTGCTTCCCGAATGCTGGGATTAAAGGTGTGTGCCACCACCACCTGGCCACAAATGGTGTTTTAAAGAATGGTGTGTAGGTCGGAGGTGGAGTGCTTGCTTGGTATATGCCAGGCCCTGGGTTCTGTTCTAGCCCTACAGGAACAAAAATGCTTTATAAAGGTTAAGGGGCAAATTAAGAAAAGGGGGAAATGGGAACAAGGAAATCCATTAGGAAGTTAGAAGTAGTGATGTTACTGTAGGCCTTTTCTCCACAGTGCCATTGCTCTGTCCCCTATTCTATAGATGAGAATGGTGAAGCGCAGCTAGCATTAGAACCTGGGTTTGTCCAGGGATACTGACAAGGTTTCAGTCTCTAGCACTATTTCTGCTGTGATGGTTGGAATGGAAAGGTCCCCGAGTCTGAGTCCACATTCTAGGTCAGGACTTCTCTTTACTTTCAGGCTTTAGTCTCTGTCTGGCCATCTGTCTGTCTTATCTGTTTGCATCTGTATCCCATTCATTTATTTCCCAAACATAGATTGAGTTTGTGCTGTGTGTTAGCCTTGCTCCAGTTACTGGAAACACAGCCGAACATACCAGATCCACCCTTGTGAGGCTGCATCTGGTGAGGAGACAAACAATAAATAAATAAAGTGTAATAATCAAACAGAGGTTTTTTTGGTTTTGGTACGTGATTCTTTTCTTTTTTTTTCAGTGCTGGAGATCGAACACAGAGTGTCATGCATGCTAGGTAGGCAGATATATTCTCCTATGGATCTTTTTTTTTTTTAAAGATTTATTTTTGGGCTGGAGAGATGGCTCAGAGGTTAAGAGCACTGACTGTTCTTCCAGAGGTCCTGAGTTCAATTCCCAGCAACCACATGGTGGCTTACAGCCATTTATAATGAGACCTGGGGCCCCCTTCTGGCTTGCAGGCACACGTAGAAAGAAAACTATATACATAATATAATAAATAAATATTTAAAAAAAATAAAGATTTATTTTTTTATTAAGTATACAGTGGTCTGCCTGCATATGTCCCTGCAAGCCAGAAGAGGGCAGCATATTTCATTACAGATGGTTGTGAGCCACCATTGGTTGCTGGGAATTGAACTCAGGACCTTTGGAAGTGCAGCCAGTGCTCTTAACCTCTGAGCCATCTCTCCAGCCCTCTCCGATGGATCTGTATGCCTAGCTCAGGCGTAGGGTTTTAGATGTTCCTGCAGTTCTCGACCTGGGGGTTATAACCCCTTTGGTGGTTGAATGACCTTTTCATAAGGGTTGCGTACCAGATATCCTGTATATTAGATATTTACATAAAGATTCATAACAATATCAAAATTAGAGCCGGGCGGTGGTGGCGCACGCCTTTAAT
>NW_004949104.1:11958174-11959953 GCF_000317375.1 Microtus ochrogaster
TTGGCTTGAAATGGAGAAACTCTCTGGGTCTGAACAAGTCCCTTATTAGATTTTTACTTATACAATAAACCATTTCCAGCAACTAGGGTTGGAGAGATGACTTAGCAGTTAAGAGCACTGGCTACTCCTCCAGAGAACTGGGTTTGATTCCCAGCATCCACATGGTGGCTCACCGCTGTCTATAACTCCAGTTCCAGGGGATCTGATATCATCTTCTGGCGTCCAGGGAGCCAACATGGAAGTGGTGCACAGACATACATGCAGGTGAAATATCTGTATACATAAAATGAAATAAAAATTAATGTATGTAAAAGAAAAGGCCTAGCTGGGTGAGCTGCTGTGTTTTGCTACTAAACACATGGGGAAGCAGACCTGCAGAATTAGAATGGCTGGAGGAGAGGGAAGGCATCAAAGCTTCAGGGACCTCACCTGTCCAGCCTTGAAGCCCCTGGGCTTGCTTTTCAGGACTGGCCACTGGATATTTACCTTGGCCATTAGTGATGTTAATGAGTTACTGAGAGCCTCACTCTGGAGCAAAGGTCTTGGTGGGCAAATAGAGCCACTTCCCTCCCTGTCACCACCTCCTCCCGGAGTCAGTCACACCATTCAGAGCAAAGGCCATGCCCTTCAGTGTCCCACCTGAGGGACTGGTTGTCAAGGAAAGTGCTGTTCTCTGATTTTCCATATTCCCTTGACAAGTTCCTTAAACTGTGACCTAATTCATCCTGAAGGTGGCAGTAGTAGAACCCACACTCTAAGGTTGCGTAGCTTCATGGAGCTCCTGCAGTTCCCAGAGCCTGGCTCAGGCACCCTAAGTCACCATGCATCCCATCTAAGGACACGTGTCCTTTTGCTCTTTGCTGTGAACAAATACATGCACAATAACTGAAGGAGCCCATGGTGTTAGACGTGTTTACGGCAGCATTCTTCTCGCTTTATGAAACGCTATCTTCCCTCTCCCAGGCAAGCAGCAGAGTCTTCATTGCTGTCAGCTACCTTTCCCATGACCATACCTGACAAGGAGCAGCTTAAGATAGAAGGGCCTACTGTGTTTGAGCGAACAGTCCACGATGGTGGCTGCTTGTGCTGTATCTAGTCAGGAAGCAGGAGAGATGAATTCAAGGGCTCAGTAGGCTTTCCTCCTCCCCCCTTTTCTCTTTTATTCAGTCTGGGTTTCTAGTCACTGAGTGGGGTGAGTCTTCTCAGTTAAGCCGCCAGAAACACCTCACAGAGGTGACCAGAGGTGTGTCTCCTAGGTTATTCCAAGCCCAGTCAGGTGAACAGTGGCGATTAGATATCACACCCTTTGCTCATGTTTTACTTCCTGTAGTTTTTAGTTATCTCCTAGCAGCTCTTGTCAGATATGAAATGGAGCCATGTGGTGGTGGCGCACGCCTTTATTTTTATTTATTTATTTTTAAAATATTTTTATGTTTTATTTAACTTTATTTTATGTGCATTGGTGTGAAGGTGTCAGATTTCCTGCAACTGAATCTTCAGGCAGTTGTAAGCTGCCATGTGGGTGCTGGGAATTGAACCCGTGTCCTCTGGAGGAGCAGTCAGTGCTCTCCAGCCCGGCACACGCCTTTAATTCCAGCACTTGGGAGGCAGAGGCAGGCAGATCTCTGTGAGTTCCGGGACAGCCAGGAAGGTTTCACAGAGATCCTGTGTCAAAAAACAAAACAAAACAAAAAAAACACCAAGGAAAAAGAAGTGGAAAATTTCAGGAACAGACCACATCCATAGATACTTTATTTCAGGATAGTGTTTTAGTTTATC
>NW_004949104.1:11960669-11962531 GCF_000317375.1 Microtus ochrogaster
TCCATAACAGATAAGGGGACATTGCTTGGTCTGACCTTTGTGAGGCTCTTGTTCAGGCTTATGTTTGAGGGAATAGATGGGCTTCTCATTATCTTAATAGTAAATTTTATGACAAAACTTGTTTTCCTTGAACTGACCATTTGTGTAATGTTCCATGAGTCAGGAGGGGTTAGTTCCAAGTATCTGTGTAAGATGTGGATCTGGGCTGGTGAGATGGCTCAGTGGTTAAGAGCACTCACTACCCTTGCGGAGGACTAGGGTCAGTTCCCTGTATATACATGGTGGCTCACAACCATTTCTAACTCCAATTCCAGCAGATCAAATCCTTTCCTTCTGGTCTTCATGGGTGCAGCATGCATGTGGTACAGTTACTTACTGCCAAAACATTCATACACATTTAAAAAATAATTGGTGTGGTGGTGCACACCTTTCATTCCAGCACTGGGGAGTCTGAGGCATGGGACCTTTGAGTTCAAGGACAGCCTGGTCCACAGAGTGAGTTCTAAGACAGTCAGGGCTACACAGAGAAACCCTGTCTTGAAAAACAAAACAAAAAAGAAGCTTAGATCAGGCCAGGTGTTGAGTGGGGCTTTTGCTTTTTATTTTGGCCTCTTTTGTTTACATTCCCAAGACAATTGAGCAAGGTCAAGTCATTGGCAAGAGATGAAGATCCCCCTAAATGGAGGCATCACAGGGCCCTGGTTGGGGCTGCTGGTTCAGTCACTACAGGATCGTAGGATGGTAAGGCATAGAAGGCTCTGAGCCCCCCCCCCCTTTTCTTTTTAAAGGTGAAGGAATGGCTATCTCAAGAGATAGAAGTCCAGACTGTGGCATCATTTGGAAATTATGAGGTTTTTCAGAGGTGAGAGACAGGTGTTGTTATGGATGGTGATGGTTGATATCCCTGAAGACTATACAGTCTGTAGCTTAATTGTCTATATGTGGTAAAACAGTAATTGTACCAGAAGGGTAAGAAGTGAGGGTCAAAAAAGAAAGGTGAGCCGGCAGTGGCGGCGGGCCTTTAATCCCAGCCCTCAGGAGGCAAAGGCAGGTGGATATCTGAGTTCGAGGCCAGCCAGATCTACAGAGCTAGTTACAGGACAGGCTCCAAAGCTACAGAGAAACTCTGTTTAAAAAGGAAAAAAGAAAGAAAGAAAAAGAAAGAAAAAAAGAAATAGGAGCTTGACTGTTTAAGGAGGTGTTGAAGTTGAGGTGTTAGGGGCTGAAGCAGATTTCCTGATACAGGTAGAAAACTGTCCGGTCTATTAGGATCTAGTGTTGGTTATTGGAGAGAGGAGGATTTGAAGGGCTCCTTTGAGAGGAGGTATAGTTTTGTCATAGACTTGATATGTTGGGACAAGCAGTTGGTCAGACTTGATTGAACTGAGTTTTTTTCTAGAGTTTTATCAGGCAGAGCAAAGAGTAAACATCTGTGAGACCTGTCTGTTGTCTTGGAGTTGGGGGTTTGGCAAAGGTACACTATTTGTGTCTCTAATAGAAGAGTAAAGGTGCACCACTACAAAATGCCTATTGGGTTGGGTATTGGTGGCGCACACCTTTAATCCCAGCACTTGGGAGGCAGAGGTAGGCAGATTTTAGTGACTTTGAGGCCAGCCTGGTCTCCAAAGTGAGTTCCAAGACAACCAGGGCTATTAAAAGTTTGCCTGTGGGATGGGACCTCTTGTGGCCTCAATTCAAATGAGCCTGGCTTACTAGGCCAGCATTTGAGAAGTCTACACCCTGAACTGGTGAGAGAGGAGATAGAAAGAAGTGGATGTAGGTTACATTTGACTATGAGAGTGTTGGGAGGGGTGTGCTAAGCCCACAGTATGAGAGTGTTGGGAGGGGTGTGCTAAGCCCAC
>NW_004949104.1:11962631-11967246 GCF_000317375.1 Microtus ochrogaster
GTATGAGAGTGTTGGGAGGGGTGTGCTAAGCCCACGGAGCTAGAGTTCTATGGGAAATATGGATAGAGGGACATTATTAATTGCATCTGTTTAAATAAGTGGCTGAGTAGGAGATGCACTCGGTAGGAGTTAGGACAAGCAAAGGCAGTAGTCCTCCATGAGGGTCCAGGTGTGTTAGTTGAGGAGTTTATGGGTCTTTTGGGGACGGTAAAGCAGGAGGGACAGAGACCAGGAGGAGCAGAATAACATGTCAGAATGGTTAAAAATGACACTATTGGGTGATTTCAGGAAGACAGGTAAAGAATATGACAGTAGTCATCAGGAAAGATGCAGCCAAACCCTAGGCCAAGTATAGGGGCCCGAGCTATTGGAATGAGGGGTGTGAGATCTTTTTAATTATTTAACATTTGTTTATTTGTTTTATGTCTATGGGTGTTTTGCCGGCTTGTATGTCTGAGCATCATGCGCATGCTTTCTGCCCTGTGTGTCCAGAAGAGAGCACCAGATCTCCCGAGACAGGAGGGCTAAACAGTTGTGAGCCACCATGTGGGTGCTGGGAACTGAACCCAGGTCCTCTGGATGAACAGCCAATGCTCTAACTGCTGAACCATCTCCAGCCTGGAGGTGAATGTTTTGTTGTTGTTGTTTGTTTCTTTTTTGAGACAGGTTCTCTGTAATAGCCTTGACTGACCTGGAACTCACTCTATAGACCAGGGTGGCTTTGAACTCACAAAGATCCACCTGCCTCTGCCTCCTGAGTACTGGGATTAAAGGGGTGTATCTTCACACCTGGGTGTGAGATCTTAAAAGTGCAGTTGGGAGGAAAAGTGGTCTGAGGAGTGTCTTAATTGTGAACTTAGAGAGCTTCTAAGAGTTAGATTAAGGGGGCTGGAGATGGCTCAGAGGTTGTGGCTGCTCTTGTGGAGGACCCAGGTTTGAGTCCCAGCACCCACATGGCAGCTCACAAACATCTGTATCTCCAGTTCCAGGGGATCTGACACTTCTGCTGACCTCCATGGGGTCCTCTGAGCATGTGTCGCAGAAACTTACACTTGGGCACACATGCCCATAAAATATCTATATAAAAATAAAAAGAACTAGATTAACCATTTCAGCCTTTTCAGATGATAGAGGGTTGCCAAACAAGCGTGGAAATCATACCATAATTTTGATGCTTTCACTTAATTCTTTTTTTTTTTTTTTTTGGTTTTTCGAGACAGGGTTTCTCTGTGGCTTTGGAGCCTGTCCTGGAACTAGCTCTGTAGACCAGGCTGGTCTCGAACTCACAGAGATCCGCCTGCCTCTGCCTCCCGAGTGCTGGGATTAAAGGTGTGTGCCACCATCGCCCAGCTTTCATTTAATTCTTAATCTTGAAAAGGAAAGCTGAGCATTTTCAGACTGTAGGCATGGGGTAAGAGGGGGGAGGGGCAAAGCAAGGATATGTTCTAGAGAACAGTGGATGGCAGCCTGATAGGCTCTCCCTTCCTCTCTCCCTCTGCTTACAGAATTTGCTTCTTCCATTGCATCACGAATGCTGGAAATATTTTATCTGTGGCCATTATGCTAGGGGAAAGTGGTGAGGCTTAGTTGCGTTTCCTGAGAACGAGGAAGAGCGAGATTGGGGAGTGGAGTGGAAGGCTGTTGGTCAGCTTGGTTGTTATCCTAAGATTTGTCAGAGTGGGCCTGGCAATGAATAATGGGCACTTCAGGTAGAAGCCTGGTGGCTTCTAGTAGGGTCAGAATCTCTGAGACATGTCTAATCAGGGCAACATGGTCAGTGAGGTGACCCCTTCCTTTCCAGATGACTGTGTACACATGCCTTACATGAAAAAGAAATTACATTTCTGCCCTTGGTGAACGCAGTTCTGCCTTTGATGTTATTATCCAGAAAAAGTCCAGATTTTAGGGTCTCTGTTAAGCTCCATCCTGCCACCATGAAGCTGTCAACACCTATGAGCCAGGTCGTCTGGGGTGGGGGTGTTGTAAGGGGGCTCAAGGTGAGGATCTGGCGGTAAAATTTGTGGTAAGTTCTGGAGTTTGTGCAAAGGTTGGGTATTTGTTGACTCTGAGATGCAGTAGAAGGCTCTTGTACTGACATTGACCTGATGGAACATATAAACTGTCATACTGGTCCAGGGGTAATTTGGAGTCCTTTCCAGCCACAAGGGTGACAGCTGTCCCATGCCACAGGGGCTAATGACTTGGAAGGGTCAACGGCTGGGCTCCCCGAGGGCCCCAGGATTTGAGTTCAGAATTCCTGGGAATTCTGTTCTCTCTTATCTGTGTACAGAGAAAAGGGCTTGGTGATACAGGAAAAGCTGATGCTGCTACAGAAGACCTGTAGGACCTTAGGGAATAGGAAGAAGGAACTTGTAAGATTGTATCATAGAACTCAGAACGGCAAAAGGAAGAATTTTGACTGCTCAGGGGGAGTAGAGTGATTGTTTGCCTTAGGTGGGCCAGGGTCTTTGTCATCACATCAAGGGTCCCATCTGGTGGGCATCAGGCACGGTGAGTTTGGGGGTTTCTCCTCTTAGCAATAGACTGTGATGTGTGGCTGGAGAACCCCCGGGCAGGGAGTGAAGGGAGAGAGGTGGGAGGCACAAATTCTCTCCTGGTCTCCTGGGCCCTACAAGGATACAGATGCAGACTGAGCAGCAGGAATCTCTAGAAGGCACCGTCTGCCCAGGTGATGACACTGCACTCTAACTCCCATGGGATTCCATGGCCGATTTCAGAAATGTAGGTCATCGGGTCAAGGAGCAGCACACAGCGCAGGGGGATAGCTAGGGCTCCCGTGTCTCCACGTGGCCCTCTCAACCCCTCTGTTCTGCAGCTTCTATTCCAAGGACAGCGAAGGCAGCTGGTTCCGCTCCCTCTTTGTTCACAAGGTGGATCCTCGGAAGGACGCCCACTCCACTCTGCTGTCCAAAAAGGAGACTAGTAATCTCTACAAGATCCAGTGTGAGTAGCTGCTAAGCTGGCCAGCTGCACCTCAGGTTTCTCTTTTGTGGTGGGTTCGGGGTAAAGAGCTGTGATACTGGGGATGAGAGGATGAGGATCCCGGATGCTGTCCTGAGAGCCTTGGCCCGATTTGGGACCTGCTCACCCGGACACATACATAGACGCGTGTGTGGGTACCGCATGCATTCACTTCTGCTCTCTGTCCTGCATTGCAGTTCACAATGTGAAGCCCGAATGTCTGGATGCCTACAACAGTCTGACGTGAGTCCTCCCTCTACTGTTCCCAGCCACTGTTGGGAGGTAGGGGTAGGGCCCTCTTTCCCCAAGAAGCCCTTAAATCATTCTCTGCTTCATTCTCCTGCTTAAGTCAAGGGGTGTGGATTCTAGAGCTAGAAGCCTTAAGGATGTCTTCCCCACCTACGTTTCTTAGAGAGGAGAAAAACTTAGCCCCAGGGCCTGAGTTGGAACCTTTACCTCCCGGCCCCTAGTGGTCAGTGCAAACCCTGTTCCTTCTTGTGCCCCTCCCACAGGGAGGCTGTGCTGCCTAAGCTGCACCTGGATGAGGACTACCCCTGCTCGCTTGTGGGCAACTGGAACACATGGTACGGGGAGCAGGACCAGGCAGGTGAGCTTCCCTTGTGCCACCATGGCCTCCTAGCCCGGGTCTCCAGCAGCTCCCATATCTGACTGTCCTCCTCTTTTCGCAACGTCTCTGCCTCTGGGGGTATGGGGAAGTGTGTTTCTCTCACACCCCATTGCCCCACTCAACCTCTTGTGGCTCCTCGGTGCTCTCAAGCAGCCCGTGGGGTCCATGAGTCCGTCCTTGCCCAGTCCACAACCCCACTTCACTACCCCTCTGCTCACTGTGCTGCCGGCGTGTGACTCCTCAGCCCTGACAGAACGGCTCTATTCACCTTCTAGGTGGCTGAAATGAAGTGTTTTTTCTCCCTTGCCTGCTTTACTTGGTTTGATTTCCCTGTTTTTTGTTTTGTTGAGATGGGGACTCACTGTGTAGTCCAGACTGGCCTCTAGGGCGTACTCTTCCTGCCTCAGCCTCCTGAGTGCTGAAATGGTCTGATCACTTGTGGAGGTCAGCGGACAATGTTCTTTTCTGCACCTTGTTGAGGCAGGGTCCCCTTTGTTTCCGTGTGCACTGTGTGCACTCTAGGCTGGATTTCAGCTGTGCATGTGTGCTTCCATACCTAGCTTTCTCTCTTGGGTCCCAGGGATCAAGCCCTGATTGTCTGGCTTATGTAGCAAGAGGTTTTGGCTGCCGAGCCATATTACCAGCCCTTGCCTATCTTACTGTTTTATATTTTGGTGTAGACATGGCATCCTTCTGAAAAACTGGATTCTTTGCATTTTTTGCTGGATCAGGTACTATCCTTGCTAGGTCAGGCTCTGTCCCTGGCTCTTTTACCTCTTGCCTCTTCATTCCCTGATCATGTGTCCCTGTAGCTGCCGAAATACTTGCCTGCCTTCTTGTATAGGTAGTGAGTTTTGGGGGTCAGGGCTATGTCTCTTTGCAGTATTTAATACTCAATATAAATATTTCCTCTCTTTAAAACATTTCATGCTAGCCGGGCGGTGGTGGCGCACGCCTTTAATCCCAGCACTCGGGAGGCAGAGGCAGGCGGATCTCTGTGAGTTC
>NW_004949104.1:11968796-11977533 GCF_000317375.1 Microtus ochrogaster
GCCTTAACCAGCTTTTCTTATTTTGAATTAGCCTGTCTACCTTTTGCCTCTGGGCCTTTACCTTTCCTTACTTCTGTGTTTGTTGCTTTACTCCATGGCTGACCGTGTAGCTGATCCCTGACATCTTCCTCTCGTTCTCTTTCCTCCTCCTCTTTCAGCCTTCTTGTTTCTCCTGTTTATCCTCTCTGCCTGCCAGACCTGCCTATCCTTTCTCCTGCCTCGCTGTTAGCCATTCAGCTTTTTGTTAGACCATCAGGTGTTTTATTTAGACAGCCAAAGAATCACCGCTTCAAAGAGTTAAACAAATACAACATAAACAAAGCCAACACATCTTTACATCATTAAACAATGTTCCACAGCATAAGCGAAAGTAGCACACCTTAAAATGATAATCCCCAACACCTACTATTAGACAAGCGCTCTACTACTGAGCTACAGCATCAGCCCTCTCGGAGTGTTCTGTTCAGCCCTGTGTTTCCTGGTGTTCCTAGGGTGGAAGACACTCAGATCACCTTCTGTTTGGTTTTGTTTGTGATACTGTAGATGAAACCCAAGCATGCCTTCTGCATGCCAAGCATGTGTTTTATCAGTAGTTACCCCCTATCCTCATCTAATCCTCTTGTTGCTATTTTAGAAATGTTGGTGGGATTTTGTGGATGAGGACATTGAGTCCTAGAAGGGTCAAAGAATAATACCCAAGCAGAACAAAGCTAGTGGTCTCCTGGGCTTGCATCTAAGGTCATCCCCCCACCCAGTGCTACTCTTCACCAAGACAAAGGGCACCAGGAGACCCCTGCTCTGCTGCTACATACACAGTCCAGTCTTGGTGCTGGTTAGTCAGGCAGGCTCTTGGTAGCCCCTTGACCTGTATCCTATCCCCAACAGTGCACCTATGGCGGTTCTCAGGTGGCTATCCAGCCCTCATGGACTGCATGAACAAGCTAAAAAACAACAAGGTATCCCAGCATCCTGTGTGCATGTTGCTTCCAGCCCAGCCCTGTGTGGAGGGGAGTGTGGGAGATCCCTCTAACCCACAGAGCACACTGACAGGGTAGCATAACCCCCCTGGCTACTGTGCCTACAATGCCTTACATTCAGGAGTACCTGGAGTTCCGAAAGGAACGGAGCAAGATGCTGCTGTCCAGGAGAAACCAGTTGCTTCTGGAGTTCAGCTTCTGGAATGAACCACAACCCAGAGCTGGCCCCAACATCTATGAACTGAGGACATACAAGCTCAAGGTATCTGGCTTCCGACAAAGCCCCTCTTGCTTGCTTCCCCTCTGTTGTGATGCTCCTCCCTCCTTATGAGCTCAGAGCAGAGAGAGGTATGTGTGTTCCTGTGCATAGCTGCACACCAGGCGTGAATCAGGCTAGTTTCCCATCCCTACCCCTGTGATGTTGGGAGTCCAAGGTGGTGCTCACTTCTTCCTCCTCTGGATCTCTTTCAGCCAGGAACCATGATTGAGTGGGGAAACAACTGGTAAGTGGGAGCACTCGTGTTGGGAATGTGGTGGTCCCTGCTGTCCTGCCCCATTTGGCTCCCAGTGGGCTCTCTCAGGGCATGTTACAGGGAACCCAGCATGCTCTGTTCCTTCCAGATCTCAGAGAAGGAGCCACCTGCACAGTGCAGATTCTGTAGAGGAAAGTGCTGCCAACCAGTCAGCGCTGCACCTCCAGAATCCATGCCCTGGGCCCCACTTTGATCCCGCCCATAAAGTGTGGCCAGTGAATCAGCCTGGGCCACCTTGAGGGACCATTGGCTGAGCCTCTGTCCCATGTTCTCTGCTGTCTCCAGGGCTCGGGCCATCAAGTACCGTCAAGAGAACCAGGAGGCAGTGGGAGGCTTCTTTTCACAAATAGGAGAGCTCTATGTTGTGCACCACCTATGGGGTAGGTTGGAGACACTCAAGGGGCCCCTGTTTGTCCCCTGTCACTTGTAAAACGTGTGGATGCGTTTGTGTTCCTATTGCTCTTGCATCCTAGCTGAGGGAGCTGCAGCCTCAGACAAACTAGAAAAAAGGGCCCAATTTCACGTGATAACAGATGCTGCAGGAGACTAGGCAGGGGGCCTGGTGGTGGTGGTGGTGGCGCCCTTTAATCCCAGCACTCAGGAGGGCAGAGGCTGGCTGATCTCTGTGAGTTTGAGGCCAGGCTGATTTACAAAGTGAGTTCCAGGACAGACTCTAAAGCTACAGGGAAACCAAAACCAAACAAACAAAACAAAAAAAAATTAAAAAAGAAAGAAAGAAAGAAAGAGAGAGAGAGAGAGAGAAAAGAAAGAAAGAGACAAAGAAACAAAGAAACAAAAAAAGAAACAAAGAAAGAAAGAAAGAAAGAAGCACAGGGACCTTAGTGGCTTGGATAGACAAGGTCCTTCTGGAGGGCAAAATACGAGTCCTGAACTGACGGTGAGGAAGCCAGCTATGAATTGCTGGGGGAAGTCGCAGCAGAAGGAGCAGCATGTGAGAGGCCTTTACTGAGTGGAGACGAGGAGGACTTGGAGGGAACTGGGAAGAGAGTATGTGTATGGGACGGATGGAGGAGATCAGCCACCAGATCAGGCTGGGCCTTGCAGGCCGTGGGAATTTATCATGGATGACAAATAAAATGAAATAAAAATAAATAAAAGCTGGGGTTTATCATGGATGTGGTGGGTGGAGGCAGCAGCAGCATCTAAGTTCTGAAGCTGCCATGCTCCTTTCCAAGAGTGCCTGGTGGGGAAGCAGGGTTGGAAACTGGGCATGGGAAGGTGCTTGCTTTAGTGCACCAGGTAGGCACGGGCTGGCTTCAGGTCATGGCAGTGGTGTGCTGAGACAGATGAATTGGTCTAAAGATTGAATAGGTGGGACCTGAGATGAACTGCTGGAGGAAAAAGGAGAGCATTCAGATTCTTCCCTGAGCAGCTGTATGTCCTTTTCTAAGACAAGGAGGTCAGAGGGAGCAGCTAGGTCATGGGATTGAAGTGTAACTGTGGCCTCTGGGAGTATTATATTTAGGATGCCAATGTTGGGCCAGTCAAATGATGGTAAAGGCATTTGCCACCAAGCCTGACAACCTGAATTTGATTCCCAGGACCCTCATGGCAGGAGTGATCTGACTCCTGCAACTTATATCCTGATCACCATATACTCTTCACTCTGAATAAATAAATAAATAAATGCAATAAAAATTACAAAATACAGATGCTCCCAACTAGAAATGTCACATGGGCACCAGATATAGGAGTTCACAGGAAATAAATAAATAAATAAATGCAATAAAAATTACAAAATACAGATGCTCCCAACTAGAAATGTCACATGGGCACCAGATATAGGAGTTCACAGGAGAGTTTGAGAGTGGAAATAGAATACTAGCATACATACATGCTTCAAAATCCTTAATCCCTACCACAGGGCCTTTGTACATGCGTGTGCCACTACTGCCCTGGTGAAATTAATCATTTTAGTATGTGCAACTGGATGATAGTGACAGCCGTGTTTATTGACAGTCTAAGGAGGAGTACCTAGGGATAAAGAGATAGTAGGGCAGGGTTTGGAGCAATGGAAGGGTCCATGCACTGAGGAAGGGATCCGATTCTTTGAGGAATGAACCTGTGCCTTTTTCACAGCCTACAAAGATCTGCAGTCTCGGGAGGAGACTCGAAATGCTGCCTGGAGGAAGAGGGGCTGGGATGAAAATGTCTACTACACAGGTGGGTGTCTGCTCTGCAGGTGGTCTGCTCTGCAGGTGGGTGTCTGCTTTGCAGGTGCTCTGTTCTGCAGGTAGATGTCTGCTCTGCAGGTGGGTGTCTGCTCTGCCTGTGGTCTTCACCAGAGGGTGCAGATCTCTGCAGGCAGCTGCAATCCCTTGGTTACCTCCAGTGTGGGAATACACTGTTTTCTTTGTTCTGCTGTGCACCATCGCCCACCCAACCTTTTCTATTGCCTTTTGCATTACCTTGCTGTGTTGCCCAGGCTCATCCTGGGTGGACCTTCTTCCTCAGTCTTCCAAGTTGCTGGGATTGCAGGCCTATACCACTGTGCTTAAGTAGGAACTTACTTTGACATACATTAGTAGGCTTTTGTTTTTGTTAGTGGGGTACACATTCCACATGATACAATCCACCCTGAGGCTTTAGGACTCACACAGGCAGGTGATCCTTATGTGAGATGTGCCCCTGGGTCAGCTGTGCCCCTCACAGAAGCACCTGTTCCTAGTCAGATGGTAATGCAGATGCTGTTTCTGCAGGGAAGTGCTTTGCCCTAATCTACCATCAAAATATGCAGCAATTTTTTTGAACCCACATAGAGACATAAACATTACAAAAAAAATGGGTAAAATTTCTTTTAAAAAAAATCTGACCTCCTGGGGACTTTCTGTTGACACCCATACCCCCATGGGCATGGCCTCTCTAGCTGTATGAGGGACAGTTGCTCTAAATCAAGCCTCAGCCCTTACAGCTCTCACCTTGCCAGTGTGTACCACTACAGTTCTCTTTGATCTTTGGTTGTTGGTGCTGGAGGTGGAGTCCAAGACCTCATACATATTCATCAGCATTGCCCTCATCATAGAACTATGCCCTAGGCCTTAGAATTACTTTTCTCCTGGGCAGTGGTGGCGCACATCTTTAACCCTAGCAATCGGGAGGCAAAAGCAGGCAGATCTCTGTGAATTTGAGGCCAGTATAGTCTACAGAGCTAGTTCCAGGGCAGGCTCCAAAGCTACATTGACCCCCCTCCCCAAAAT
The DNA here is from genome assembly GCF_000317375.1 of Microtus ochrogaster. Classification (NCBI taxonomy): domain Eukaryota; kingdom Metazoa; phylum Chordata; class Mammalia; order Rodentia; family Cricetidae; genus Microtus; species Microtus ochrogaster. Next base: position 11,973,525 of record NW_004949104.1, read on the forward strand.
TCTTTTCTTCAAATCTTCCTATGTTATCCTTAATGTGGCTTGCCCTTGCTTTTATCTTATTTGGCTTAGTGTGCTTTGTTTGTTCTGGAAGCGAGGGTAGAATCCAAGGGCTCATACGTGCTAGGCAGCCGCACTACCACTGAGCTACCTCTCAGCCCTATGGTAGTTTTTTTTCCCAACATACATAAGAAAATGAATAAAATTATCTAAAAAATATCCAGTTCATTACCACCTAAATCCTTATGCTTTTGACCATTCTCAGAAGTCAGAAGGGACCTCTTCCAATCACAGGTTTTGAGAGTTTTTAGGCTGGAGCCAAGAGTACTTGGCTTGCCTCAGGCACCCGGTAACCTCTGCTTCTCTCTCCATAGTCCCCTTGGTTCGACACATGGAGTCACGAATCATGATCCCTCTGAAGATTTCTCCTCTCCAGTGAGGCTGGCCCTGCCTCCACCTCCTTCCCTTCCTTCTTTGGAGCAAGCTGGAACAGAGGAACTTCTAGGCCTGCTGGCATAGTTTTCTCTCAGCTTTGGAAGAATTCTACTGGGTTGTGTTCAGCTTGGAAAAGCTGTTTCCTGAGAACTTACAGTTCTGTCTATACCTGCCCCCACCTCTCTCCCAGGCCGGAAGAGTTTCAAATTCCCGTAATGAAGAATAGCAACCTTTTAGCCATTCACTCGTTTCCGAGACTCCTCGTCTCCAGGCCGTCAAGTCCCCAGCTAACACTGTGGACATGGCTTAGTTTAACAGGTGGCATAACTCATAGTTAAGAGGTGGGGTGTGACGAGATATCAGACCAGGTATGGCCTCATGGTCTCTACTCGTTAAAAAAGCAAGTCTGAGCCTTAACAATGTGGAACTGCCATAAACTCTGAAGTCATCGAAGTCAGGAGGAGACCCAAAATTCTGAGAGGGGCTGGGAAAGGGATGGAAGGGAGGGAGGAGGACTTAGGTACATGATACAGACTTGAAGCAGGAACCCAGAAGCTGGAACATAGGACTCAGCTTTTAGGTTTGAAACAGAATTGGAAGAGACCAGAGATGACAGAACTCCTTAGGGAGAGGGTCCTAAGACAGATGGAGAGGCTTAGCCATTCTTTCCTATAATGCAGTTAAAACTGGAATTTGCGTTCCAGCTCTTCTGTACTTTCTCCTTCCTCCAGGCAGCCATGCAGCTAGAGACCTATATTCCCGTCTTGAATTTCTTCCCCAACTTGACATTGTCAGCCAAACCCTCGTTTTACAGAACCACCAGGCCTGTGGAGTGTGGGTTCAGTGATTCTGGGGTCTCCTCAGTGACCCCCTTACCTCATGAACCCCAGCTTAGCATGGTTTTGTTACTGTACCAGGGAAATGTGCTGGGATAGTTGATGGAACCAAATTAAATATTTACTGTAAGTTGTGTGGTGTCTTCCTCTGCGAGGAATCTCAGCAGTTGTTCAAGGTGGGAAGCTTCCAGGTGGCTGAGGCGTAACGTGTCCTTGATCTCTTAGAGAAGACATCTTCATCTTCACCCCAGGGCAAGAGAAGAAACTGTTTCTGCACCACCCGGTCGGTGTTCATACACACTTCAAGCCCCAAACAAGCAGAATTTACTCCAGAAATACCAGGGATAAGAAACACGGGAAGTTTTTGAATACTGCATTGGAATGACGATTTTTGTCTTTGGAAAAAATCAAACCTAACATGAAGAAAGTGATTCACTTGTGGAAGGCGGAATAGGTGTAACAAGGGATTATATGCTCCTGCCTAAGTTACTGCCGCCTACAGTGTAGTAACTCTTGACAGCGTCAAGAAGTCAATTTAGAGCCGGGCGTGGTGACACAGGCCTTTAATTCCAGCGAGGCAGAGGCGGGCGGACCCTCGTGAGTTAGAGATCAGCCTGAACTGCACAGCGTTAAAGCTCAGCCAGTGCTACAGAATGAGACCCTGTCTCGCACAGAGGAGGCAAATCCACTAGGGTCCAAGCTATGGCACAGCGACATTCTTGTGCTTCCTTGAGGATATCGCAAATTCAAGTAACTCGGCGGAGGGGAACGGAACACAGGCTTTTGATCCTCTTCGTCGCAGTTTTCCAGTTTCAGAGGGGCGATTAGAAAGGTTTCCCAGCCGCTTACCCGCCCCTTCCTTGCTTCCCATGCTGCATCTGGCCTTTGTATCTCACTTCCGGCCAGTAGCTCTTTTGTTCCGGTTCTCTATGGTCGTGAGCCGGAAGTGGCCGCCTGGCTGGAAGGCGTGAGGAGCATTGTGGTGAGCGAGAATCGAGTGCTGTGGTTTGGGGTTGCGGGCGCGCGGGGCCTGAGGTGCCGACGGAACGACGCGTATTCCCCGGGCTGGGGTGCTCACCCGCGGGGCTCCCACGGGGCTCCGACGGGGCTCGTGGCTGTTTTCCCCTCCTGGGAACTCGCCGGAGCTCCATCCTTTCAGTCTCCTGGGGTGCTGAAGGCAGTGGAGTTGCTGACACCTTCCTTATGGTCCTTTTCCGTGTGTGTGAGGGGAAGCCCTCCGGTGTGACGGTGGGCTTTCCCAGGTTTTCGACGCCACCTTTGTGGCTTTTGTCAGATGAGCCGCCGCTTTATGAACTGTCACTCGCAGTCGCCCTGAGGCCCTTCTGAGAGACCGGCGCTCTCTTCACTTAACGCTGCATACGACTGCAGGGAGTCGTAGTGAAGAAAGATGAACGCATTTATTGCTGCTGCGTAAAGGCTGAGAGCAATAAAAACAAAATGCGTACGTTAGGAGGGGAGGGAGGCTGGGCTTTTTTTCCTAATGTCCCCTGTGTTTCCTAGCTAGCTGGCCGGACTTAATTTAGTTGTTTCACTAAATATTTTACTTATCTTATTTTTAAGAAAAATAAAACAAGATTTTTTAAAAGTCACATTGCAAAGGCCTAAGTAGTAAGAAGATGTATGTACGTACCACTTGCCCTTTCTCAATGAAGTTTTTAAATGCAGTCACTGGAGCCCATTCTGACCGGTAGCTCCCCCTGCTGGCTTCACATTCGCGGAGATCCTTCTGCCTCAGTCAAGTGTTGTGGTTACTGATGATGTCTCAGCCCATCTTCCCGCCGTTTTTTTCTGTAAGACAGGATTTTATTATGTGGTCCCTGCTGACTTTTAATCCACCATATAGCAAAGGGTGATCTCGAACTTCCTATCTTGCAGCCTCTACCTCCAGAGTGGTTTTGGCAGGCATGTCCCAGACAGTTTTCTCAGGTCCAGGAGTTCAAACCCAGGTCTTTGAGGAGGCTAGGCAAGCACTCCACCAGCCGGATTGCATTCTCAACCTCACAGTCACTTTCTAAGCTTAAACTGACTTTGGTAGAAAACTTGAGGTCTGTGTACCATAAACAGGAAACTGGTTGCACTTGTCTTATGATAATGATAGAATTGCATAATAAACATAAATAATGAAAACAGATGGTGATTGATAAATTCTGCCTTAGTTTCCCTGTCCAAGGCTGTGAGAGAGAATCCATTTCTTATAAGAACCTTGACATTTTTTTTTAATATTTATTTATTTATCATGGTACAGCATTCCTTCCATGTATGTCTGAAGGCCAGAAGAGGGCACCAGACCCCATTACAGATGGTTGTGAGCCACTATATGGTTGCTAGGAATTGAACTCAGGACCTTTGGAAGAACAGTCAGTGCTCTTAACCTCTGCGCCATCTCTCTAGCTTCAGAACCTTGACATTTGTAAATGCTAACGACAGAGTAGGAAACTAGATGTACTTGAAGCAATCAAAATTTGTCTTGGTGATTTTTGTTTTTTGAGACAGTGTCCGAATATGTAGACCAGGCTGTCATCAACCTCACAAAGATCCATCTACCTCTGCTCCTCACCCCTAGAGTGCTGGGATTAGAGGTGTCCACCCATCATACTTGGCCAGAATTTTTCTTTTTAAAGTTGAAAAGGAGCCGGGCAGTGGTGGCGCACGCCTTTAATCCCAGCACTCGGGAGGCAGAGGCAGGCGGATCTCTGTGAGTTCGAGACCAGCCTGGTCTA
>NW_004949104.1:11978358-11981384 GCF_000317375.1 Microtus ochrogaster
TCCTCTGGAAGAGCAGCCAGTGCTCTTAACTACTGAGCCATATCTCCAGCCCTTTCTTTCTAAAAAAAAAAAATAAAAAATAAATAGTTTTATTAATTCTTTGAAAATTTTGTGCAATATATTTTTCAGTTGTCACTTTCTAAGTATATGTTTTGCCAACATCTATATCTGTGCACCACATATGCAGTTGGTATTTGTAGAGGTCAGAGGACATTGGGTGCCCTGGAACAGTAGTTCTAGATGGTTATGAACTGTTGGCTGGGTTCTAGGAGTCAAACAGGGTCCTCTGGAAAAGCCACAAGTGCTCCTAACTGCTGAGACATCCATCCAGACCCTCTGGGAAATCTTTAAAAGCTTTCTCTTCTTAATAGCTCTCTGACCTGGAAGAGCAACAATGTCATCAGAATCCAGCAAAAAACGGAAGCCCAAAGTGATCCGAAGTGACGGAGCCCCAACTGAAGGGAAACGGAATCGGTCTGACACAGAGCAGGTAAAGTTAGCCAGGGTTCTGTGCTGCTGGAAAAGTGCAGACTGGCCAAATGACTGTCCAGGAGTGTCCAGAGACTTCTGGTTGTTCATACTAGACCAGGTAATTAGAATTCCCATGATATAACAAAAGATGAATATTCACATCAAGTGCAAATATTGGGTATGATCAATACCTGCACAGAGAGCATGTTCCAGCATGCTGTTCCCAGCTTTCCTATGGTTCTAAGGTTTCCTTGTGCTAACTGCACAGCTCTAGAGCTTCCAAGACCAAGAAATTTCATTCTATTTTGTTATTTCGAGACAGGGTTTCTCTGTAGCTTTGGAGCCTATCCTGGAACTAGCTCTTGTGGACCAGGCTGGCCTCGAACTCACAGAGATCTGCCTGCCTATGCCTCCCGAGTGCTGGGATTAAAGGTATGCACCACCACCCAGCTTGGCCCAGGAGTTCTTTTTATCAGCAGGGTCTTAATTTTAAGTATATGGATGTTTTACCTGCATCTGTGTCTGTGCACACATGTGTGCAGTGCCCCTGGAGGCCAGAAGAGGGCATCAAATGCTTGGACCTGGAGTGAGATGGTTGTAAGCTGTTGTGCAGGTCCTGGGAATTGAGTCAGGTCCTTTGGAAGAGCACTGGTTGCTGCTAACTGCTGAGTTATCAGCCCCAGGCTGATTGGTTGGTTTCTGTTGTTTTGAAACAGGGTCTCACTATGTAGCCAAGGTTAGCTCCAAGCTGGAGATATCTTGGGTCATCATTTGGATATACTTGGATTACTGGTGTGTGCCACCACAGCTAGCTTGTTTATTGAAATAGACTAAGGAAACAAATCAGATTAAATTTAAATTAAAAAGCAACATGGGGGGCTGGAGAGATGGCTCAGAGGGTAAGAGCATTGCCTGCTCTTCCAAAGGCCCTGAGTTCAATTCCCAGCAACCACATGGTGGCTCACAAACATCTGTAATGAGGTCTGGTGCCCTCTTCTGGCCTGCAGGCATACACGCAGAAAGAGTATTGTATACATAATAAATAAATAAAAATATTAAAAAAAAAGCAACATGGGTTTATATGCCGATTAGTGGTAGAGCCTGTGTTCAGACTGTACAAGGCCCTGGATTAGAGCCTCCTATCAAGAAATAAGCCAATGCTTTTATAATTTGTATATTTGTTTAACTCATAGGCACAGATTTATTTTATTTTATTTTTGAGACAGGGTTACCCTGTGTAACTTTGGCTGTCCTGGAACTCACTCTGTAGACCATTGAACTCACAGAGATCTGCCTGCCTCTGCCTCCCAAGTGCTGGGATTACAGGCGTGAGCCACCACTCTCTGGTGAGTTTTTGTTTTTTTTTTTTAAGATTTATTTATTTCTGTTTTAGTGCATTGGTGTTTTGCCTGCATGCATGTCTGTATGAGGGTGTCAGATCCCCTGGAACTGGAGTTACAGACAGCTATGAACTGCCATGTGGGTACTGGGAATTGAACATGGGTCCCCTGGAAGAGAAGCCAGTGCTTTTAACTGCTGAGCCATCTCTCCAGCCCAGGTAAAAACATATAAACAAGTGCAGAAAATAAGTCCTCTTTTACCACCCAGAACTCATTAAAAAATATTTTTATGTGTTTTAAGTTTTTTTGCCTGAGTCATGTGTGTGCAGTACCTGTAGAGATCAGAAGAAGGTCCTGGTTCCCATGAAACTGGAGTTACAGACAATTGTGGGCCACCATGTGGTTGCTGGGAATTGAAGCTGGGTCTTCTCCAAGATCAGCAGGTGCTCTTAATCACTGAGCTACACTAACACTCTGAATTAATTCTAATACATTTAAATGGGAATTTATGGAAAGAATAAAGTGAAGAGAAAATGAAACACAGTTTTTCCCTTTAGTTTAAGGAAATCAAAATTAATGTAGAGATTTTCTGTGTTTGCTCTGACTATAGCATTGTTAATTTGATTTTAGGTCTTGTGCTATAGTCCAAGCTGGCTTGAAGTCAGCATTGTCCTGCCTCCATCTTCCAAGTGCGATGATTATAGGAATAGGCCACAATGCCTGGCAAATAGTGCTTTTTAAGTTTTTGTTTGTGTATATATGTTCATATGTGTGTGGGTACACATGTATGTATGTGTGCACACATTGTATGTTTGTGTCTGTAGGCTGATATTGGGTGTTGATATTTGGTATCTTCCTTTACCTTATTTATTAAGGCAAACATCTGTGTTTATCTGGATGTGAAGTTTCCTTAATCAGCATGGACAATGTGATCCTAGCTTGTTTAAAAATAAAAATTCACAGTATTCACAGTGAAGTTGTTTTGGGATGAGAAGTGAAATTACAGGCCATTAAAAAAATGTGTTGTGTATATTTGGGGTATGTGGCACTAGTGGACCATGGCGCACATCTAATACTCAGAGAATAGCTTGTGGGAGTCATCTCCTTCAGGTCTGGCAGTCCAGAACTCAGGTCATTAGGTTGACCTCACAGGTCATATTTTACTTTGTTTTTGATATGTCTCTTTCCTGAATTCTTTTTTTTTTTTTTTTTTTT
>NW_004949104.1:11981590-11984532 GCF_000317375.1 Microtus ochrogaster
AAAAAAACACAGAGGTTTCTATTTTGAAAACGAGAAAAACATTTTAGGGGCTGGAGAAATGCCTCAGCAAATAAGAGCTCAATTAAACCGTTTGCAAAGGACCTAAGTTAAGCTCCTAGCACTTGTATTTGGTGGCTTAAATCCCCTATAGCTCCAGCTCCCAGAGCGCCCAATGCCTTTGACTTCCACATGCCTATAACCACTTTCAGATACACACATATGCATAATTTCAAATCAAGTGATGGTGGTATACCATTAATCCCAGCACTTGGGAGGCAGAGGCAGGTGGATCTCTATAGGTTCAAGGCCAGCCTGGTGTACAGAATGAGTTTCAGGAGAGGTTCCAAAGCTACACAGAGAAACCCTATCTTGAAACCAAAACAAAACAAAACAAAAATAAATTATTGACCAACCTGGTCTACAGAGTGAGCTCCAGGATGACCAGGGCTGTTTCACAGAGGAAATCCTGTCTCAAAAAAAACCATAAATAAATAAATAAGTAATTGAAAATTTTACGTGAGAATCTCTGGGTGGTAGCTCATGCCTTTAATGCAAGCACTTGGGAAGGCAGAGGCAGGCAGATCTCTGTTCGAGGCCAGCCCAATCATGTACAAAGAAAGTTCTGGGACAGGCAGGACTACACAGAGAAATCCTGTGTTAAAAAACAAAACAAGCAAACAAAAAAACCCAAAACAACAACAAAAGGGCCAATTTCATAAATGCCCTGGTTTGGGGTTTCTTTGTAAAGTTATGTTTTGTGAAACAGCGTCTCACTGTGTAGTCCTAGTTGGCCTGGCATGGTGTAGACCAGACCAGTCGCACCAACACTGTAATGTTCTTACATATAGAAGTCTCTCATTCTTACTGTCTGTGATCCTGGCAGGGAGACTTCCACCCTCTACCCAAGCCCTTTCTCCTTTCCTCCCCAGGAAGGCAAATACTACAGCGAGGAGGCTGAGGTTGACCTGCGGGACCCTGGCAGAGACTATGATCTCTACAAGTATACTTGCCAGGAGCTACAAAGGTTGATGGCCGAGATCCAGGACCTGAAGAGCAAGGGCAGCAAGGATGTGGTAAGGAGAAAGGCTAGGCATGCTAAACCTGGTGTGTGTCTGCACAGCTGGGGCTCCCTTTGTACTCTGTCCCAGCTGTGATTAGGGTTGGCGTCTGGAGCTTCCAGAGATCTGCCTATTAAATTGTTAGTCCAATCTCCTATCATAGTAATAAAGGTATAGTATTGCGGTGGTAGCACACACCTTTAGTCCCAGCACTTGGGAGGCAGATGCAGGCAGATCTCTGTGAGTTCGAGGACAGCCTGGTTACACAGAGAAAGCCTGTCTCAAAAAAACAAAAAAAAAAAGTACAAGATAACTTTTTTCTATGATTATAATAATTTAATATTATCTACTTAATATTTTTTACATTTCAGGTATTCTGCTAACTATTAGGAAGTATGTGCAAGTAAGTCATAGAGCCCAAAACGGTCCTGGATGTTAGATGAATTGGGCAGATATAAAACAGAACAGTGTATCTGAAAATGAAACTGGTGGGTTAAAGAAGAATTCACCTTTTCCCAGCAGTCTTACTTATTTTCATGTATGATGACCAGTATTGTTAATATTATTACATTCTATAGCTCTATTATTATTACCAGGCTTCATAGCTGTTACTTTTATTGCTGTCATATATGTATAAGAGTCCGAGTTTTATGGCATGGCATTGCTGTGGTGAGGGTCTCCATAGGATCAGTAGGGTAGATATTATTATGTGAACTAGTTGTCTTCTTTCCTTCTTCCCTTTTGATTTCTTTAGAACTCCCTGTGTAGATCAGGATGTTGTTGAATTCTTGCCTCTGCCTTCTCAGTGCTAGGGTTTGTTGGAGAAGGACCTGCTTGTTCGTCCCGGCTGCCCAGAACTGAAATAATCACACAGAAACTGTATTTTTTTTTTGTTTTTGTTTTTTGTTTTTTGTTTTTCGAGACAGGGTTTCTCTGTGGTTTTGGAGCCTGTCCTGGAACTAGCTCTGTAGACCAGGCTGGTCTCGAACTCACAGAGATCCGCCTGCCTCTGCCTCCCGAGTGCTGGGATTAAAGGCGTGCGCCACCACCGCCTGGCGAAACTGTATTATTTAAATCACTGCTTAGCCTATTAGCTCTAGCTTCTTATTGGCTAACTCTTACATCTTAATTTAAACCATCTCTATTAATCCATGTATCACCACGAGGTTGTGGCCTACCAGCAAAGTTTCGGCATGTCTGACTCTGGCAGCAGCAGCTCCAAGGCATCTCCCTGACTCTGCCTTCTTCCTTCCAGAATTTAGTTCCGTCTTCCCCGCCTACCTAAGTTCTGCCCTATCAACAGGCCAAGGCAGTTTCTATATTCATTAATGGTAATCACAGCACACAGAGGGGACTCCCGCATCAAGGGTTAAAGGCGTGTGCCATCATGTTTTCCCTCCCTCCCTTTAAAACAGCTGACAATTTTAGTTTCACATCTCACAACGTAAGTGAAAGCTGCACTTTTTAAATCCTACTTCTCCCCTACAAAACTGTTCGGTCTGTTAGGAAGGGGGAAGCCTTCCTTCTCATGCAGCTAAAAAACACTCAGTCTCAGCACCCTGATCTTCTACTGAAACAGAACAAGAAATACAAAACTGATAAAGAGCCTTTCTGTCTGGCCGAGTCATGCCAGGCCGAGTGGCCACCATCATAGGGCTACCCACAGTTGGCCTCATTCCAGGAGGGAGACTCGGGGGAGATGGGATCATGGCCCTTGCAGGAGGAGGAAGAGGAAAGAATGGAGCTGGAGGTATCTTTCCTTGTTGAAATGCAGCCGTTGTGTTGTCAGTCAGGCTCTGGGCCTGCTCTTCCATCCGTTTCTGGTGTTAAGTCCTTCACATTCTCTCTGTGTTTCTGACCACTGCCGTGTGTCTCTCTCACAGA
>NW_004949104.1:11985083-11990899 GCF_000317375.1 Microtus ochrogaster
AAACTTAGGCATGCTGCTCTGCAGACTGTTGGCTACGTGGTCAGTCTTCTGTTTCCAGGCTCCCTTTAGAGTTTGTTTATTGCCCTGGATGGTGTTGGCTTGGCAGCAGCTAGGGTATGAAGGGATCTGATCCATCATCTGTTGGTCTTTACCATTTTTTTGTGCACAGGCCATTGAAATTGAAGAACGAAGGATCCAGAGCTGTGTGCATTTCATGACTCTAAAGAAGCTTAACCGATTAGCTCACATCAGGTTAAAGAAAGGAAGAGATCAGACCCATGAGGTAGAGTTGAAATTAATAGCCTGACTATTCTCTGTCCCCACTGTAACTGACTGATCTGACTTGCTGATACTCAGTCTTGCCCTAAATTGCCCTGTTCACCTTGTCTTCCTTCAGGCCAAGCAGAAAGTTGATGCCTACCACCTGCAGCTGCAAAACCTGCTCTACGAAGTGATGCACCTGCAGAAGGAAATCACCAAATGCCTGGAGTTCAAGTGAGTTTGGGGGACAGGGCTTTGATGTACATGTGGTAATGCTTGTTCTTCATGGTGTGAATGATCCCTTCTTTATAGGAGCACCAGCAAGCTTAAAGACTGAGGATTTGAGGATTACTTGGAGTGGGAGAATCTCAAGCAGTCATTTCAAACTACACAAAGAACTGTGGAAACCTCTCTGACCTTTTGCATTTTGGGCTCAGCACTTGTTAAAAGCAATTCTTTCTCCTCAACATGTATTATTATTATATCTATGTACTGTGCTAGAATACTAGCACCTACTTGCTCTATTGAAAAAATAATGTACCTGTTGGTCAACATCTCCCTCTCCAATACTATTTTTGACATTATGACAGTTGAAAATGTATAAAAACAGCACGAATGTGATGCCCTACTCTATAATCATATCATTGTTTTGATGGAAGTTGGCAAAGTCAGAATATAATAGAACTCAGGCAGGTGACCACAGAGAAGGATCATGAGCTTTGGAGTTAACATCCAGGCTTTGCCCCTCACTAGCTGTATGATCTTGGAAACATTGGAAAAAGAGCCAGGCAGTGATGGTGCACAACTTTAATCCTAGCACTTGGCAGGCAAAGGCAAGTAGCTCTCTGAGTTCAAGGCCATCCTGGTCTACAGGGTGAGTCCCTCAACAGCCAGGGCTACACAGAGAAACCCTGTCTCAAACAAACAAGAAAAATGGGGGAAAAAAAAGTATAGCTAATTTATATAATAAGTAATGATTTTTTTTAATATTTATTTATTATGTATACAATATTCTGTGTATATGCTTGAAGGCCAGAAGAGGGCACCAGACCCCATTACAGATGGTTGTGAGCCCCCATGTGGTTGCTGGGAACTGAACTCAGGACCTTTGGAAGAGCAGGCAGTGCTCTTAACCACTGAGCCATCTCTCCAGCCCCTAAGTAATGATTTTTAAATGGAGATAAAATCCTCATCTTTAAGAACTAGATGAGGTGAGGATAGCATATAATAGGTGCTTATTTTATTTTTGAGATTTTTCTAGACCAGGTTTCTCTGTGTAGCCCTAACTATCCTGGAACTCACGCTATAGACCAGGGTGGCCTCGAACTCATAGAGATCTGCCTGCCTCTGCCTCCTGAGTGTTGGATTACAGGTGTGTGCCGTCCTCACCTCACATGGTGCTTATTAATGTATGGTAACTCTGATGCTTATTTCCCCAGTGCAGAATCAGGCTTCTTTTATAAGAATACTTAGAAACGAGCAGAAATTAAAGCCACTAGATTTTTTTTTCCCACATCCAGTTCTGCCAGTCTGGCTTTTTCTAGTGAAATGTCTTAAAGTTAGGTGTAGACGCCTAGGCTTATTCGTCTGTGATGATGTGTCTTATCTTGGTTTCAATATGATGGCATAAACCTAGACTATGGGAATTCTGAGTTTCTTGGCTAATAGTTCTCCTGTTCAACCAGGAGACATTTGTAAATTCATCAAACATCCTTTTCAAGTATTCAACTGATTTGTTGACAAATAGATTGGGCAACATGGGCAAATGGCCTTGTGGTTGTCACTAATAGCCTTTTGCCATACTGAAATGTCTGTCATTGAGCATTTGCTGAGAGAATTCGAGATCTCAAGTAGCTATATGTGGAGCTGCATGGGGATAAATCGATCAGCTGCTCCTAGAAAGTCACAGTTTGGGGTCCTGAAAATGGCTGCCTGATAACTTAGTTTTTGCTTACAGGTCAAAGCATGAAGAAATTGATCTGGTCAGTTTAGAGGAATTTTATACAGAGGCTCCACCAAACATTAGCAAGGCTGAAATCACCATGGGAGACCCCCACCAACAGACCTTGGCCCGTTTGGACTGGGAGCTGGAGCAGCGGAAAAGGTAGTGCTTCCTCCTCTCTGACCTCTTTAACCACACAATTGTAGGGCTGGATTATACAGGCCCAAATTTCTACAGTATGGCAGTCAAAATTCTAAATGACCTGACAAGGTACAATTTGCACCTGCCACACAAAAAGTGGTCGCCTAGCCCTTTGATAGTGAGACAAACTAACGCCATCCAAAGCAAGTGGTCAGGATATGCTAATGCCGTTGTGCTCCTTTGTGATTTAGGAGATTGCCTGGGAAAAAAGTGTTTTTCAGTCTACATGACAGAGCAGGCATAGATAGAAAGACGGGACTAGATGGACATAAAAGGTGTGGGCTTGACCACAGTCATTCTCCCGGCTACCTAGGAAACAGAATGCTAATGAGTTTCCCCCTCAGTTTATGTTTTGATATAAAAGCTGTTTGGAAAATAAACCCGGGTAATTTTCAGGATGTAAATTCAAGACTTTATAAAGGACCCCTAAAAACTCCCTCCTGATAAAGTCATGTAAGTTATGTCTTTATTTCCACACCTCCACTCTGGTTCAAAAAATAATTTATGTTGGGGCTGGACCCTGATAGTGCTTGATCCTGACCAGGATGAGACAGAATGACCAGGACCAAATCCCAGTTCTCATTAATTCACAGTGGAGTTTTCAAAGTTGACTGACCTCTGTCTGCGCTCAGCAGTAGAATGTTTGCCTACCGTGCACAAGGCTCTTGGCTCATTTTTCAAGACCATAAGTTAAAAACTGCACTGGAAGATGAATCAGATGGTTCAGTAGGTAAAGTACTTGTGTAAGATTTTGGACCTGAATTTGGGTCCCAAGCACATGTGAAAAAGCTGGATTAAGTGGCATGAGTCTGGGGTGTAGAGATGGGGGATCCTATGAAGTTTCTAGCCAGCCAACCTAGCCTAATCAGTGAGCTCCAGGTTCAGTGAGAGACCCTGTCAAAGTTGGATTGATGTCTGGTCTCTACATGTGCATGCATGGATGAGTACCCTCACATGTCCATGTACACATTTTGTACAAATTATAGTCATAAGTAAGAAATGATGGGGAGAGTCATAGAGGAATGCGGGGGTGACAAATAACAAGGTATGATGATACCCATGTATGAAAAAGTCACAGTGAAACCCATCTCTTTGTTTAGTAACTATTAGTTATTTTCCTTGATTCTGTGACAAAATCACTTAACAGAAGCACCTTGAGGGAAAAGGGCTTATTTTGCTTTGCCTTTGAAGATGAAGCAGTTGGTCCCTGTTCCTAGTCAGAAAGAGAGCAATGTATTCCTGATTGCTGGCTTTTTCCTTTTTATGTAGGATAAGATTCAAGCCCAGGGAGTAATGCTGCCTACTACTTTTAAAGCTTTCCTATAATTTAAGTGTGTGTGTGTGTGTGTGTGTGTGTGTGTGTGTGTGTGTGTGTGTGTGTGCGCGCGCGCGCGTGCACTCACAACACATGCATGCAGGAGCCAAAAGAGAACATCATATCCACCCCCACCCACGCAAAGAACTGGAGTTACATGTAATGGTTGTGAGCTGCCTAAAGACAGTGGGTACCAGAAACTGAGCCCTAATTTTCTGCATGAGTCGCAGATATTCTTACCTGCTGAGACATCTGCCCAGCCCTGCTACCCTCTTTAGAGTGAGTTTTCCCACCTCCATTAACCTAGTCAAGATTCTCCCTCAAGGATATTCCAGGAGACTCATCTCCTAGGTGATTCTAATTGTGTGTGTGGGGGGGGGTATGCTCATACATGGGGAGGTGAGAAGACGATTTTTATTTCGTTCCTTCGGCAGTGGGTTTGGGAAGTGAACTCCAGTCATCAGGCTTGAGCAAGCTCTTTAACTTGTTGGCCCTCTAGGAGATTCTAGATCTCATCCAGTCGGGTCAGTATTAACCATCACAACCCCATCCTTTGTCAAGGTGACACCAGGCATATCTATATCTCCTTTTTGTAATCATAGGCTCATATCCATTCCGTAATGCAGAGTATATCCAGTCCATCTCTAAAAGTCCCCATAGTTTTTAGCATTCTTTTTTAAAAAATATTTATTTATTTATTTATTTATTTATTAATTATACAATGTCCTGTCGTGTATGCCTGCAGGCCAGAAGAGGGCACCAGACCTCATTACAGATGGTTGTGAGCCACCATGTGGTTGCTGGGAATTGAACTCAGGACCTTTGGAAGAGCAGGCAATGCTCTTAACAACTGAGCCATCTCTCCAGCCCCCAGTTTTTAGCATTCTTAACACTATTCAAAATCCAATGTCCAAAGGCAGGTTTTTCTATATTGCCTCAACTGGTCACAAACTGCTGCACAAGCCCTCTTCTTGCCCCAGCTTCTCAGTGGTTAGAACTACAGGCATGCTACTACCATGTCTGGGCATGAAAGTAATTTTTTTCCTTTGAAATTGTAACACCTGAGGGGCTGGAGAGCTCAATCAGTGGTTAGGAACACATAGTGGCTCTTCCAGGGGACCCGGGTTGAGTTCCTATCACCTATTTAAGCTAACTCACTTTCACCTGTAACTCCAGCTCCGGGGATCTAATGTTTGTCATCTTTGGACACCTGCACTCATGTACATAAACCTCCAACACACACACACAATTTAAAAATAAAATCTTAAAAAATGTTAATAAATGAGAATGAAATTACTTTTTTTCCTTTTAAATGATTACTATTTTTATTTTGGGTTTTTGAGATAGAGTCTCTCTATGTAACCCTGGCTGTCCCAGAACTAGCTCTTGTAGACCAGGATGGCCTCGAACTCACAGAGATCTGCCTGCCTCTGCCTCCCAAGTGCTGGGATTAAAGGTGTGCGCCACCACCGTCCATCATGGACTCCTAATATTGTTTTTAATTTTACCTTTTATTATTGTGTGTGTGCATGGTGTATGTACCGTAACAAGTGTATGGAAGTCAGAGGACAACTTTGGAGTTGGTTCTCTCCTTCCCCGTTTTGTGAGTTCTGGGATTGCTCTCAGGTCATCAGGCTTGCACAGCAAGTGCCTTTATCCACTTACTGTGACTCTGAACTTCTGCTCTTCCTGCCTCCGCCTCCCAAGTGCTGGGATTATAGGTAAGTACCATGACATCTGGATTTATGTGGTGCTAGGCAAGCACTCTTCCAGCTGTACTATATCTTAAACTCTTTGTTGCTGCTTGTCCTTTTAGTTTTTTTGTTTTTGTTTTTTTCTTCTTTCAAGACAGGGTTTCTCTGTGTATCTCTGACTGTCCTGGAACTCACTGTGTAGACCAGGCTGGTCTTGAACTCACTGAATCAGCCTGCCTCTACTTATCTTGGTTAGGCTTTCTATTGCTGTGATAAACACTGTGACCAAAAGTGACTTGTGGGGGAGGGTGTGTTTCAGCTCACTGAGGGCAGCCAGGCAGGAGGCTGCAGTTCTTAACTGGAGCAGATCAATGGAGGAATGCTGTTACTGGCCTCTCCTCTT
>NW_004949104.1:11993854-12020047 GCF_000317375.1 Microtus ochrogaster
AGAGAGAAATAAAACAAACTGAGCAAGCTGTGCGGAACCAGCCAATAAGCAGCATTCCTCCATGGCCCAGTTCTGGCCCCCCAGTTCCTAACTTGAGTTCCTTCCTAGAATTGTAAGATGAAGTAACCCTTTTCTCCCTGAGTTGCTTTTTGTCTTGTTTTATCACAACTAGAAGCCCTAACAAGACAAAGGTTAACATGTATAACTTAGTAGAACCCTGTCTCACAATGAGAAAAAGAGGAAGGGGAAAGGAAAGGAAAGGAAAGGAAAGGAAAGGAAAGGAAAGGAAAGGAAAGGAAAGGAAAGGAAAGGAAAGGAAAAAAATGTCTGACGTCTGTGAATGGTGGCTCACATTTGTCATCTTTTCCCTTGGAAGACTGATGCAGGAAGCTTGTCACGAGTTCAAGACCAGCTTGACCTTGTTAAATAAAGGGCCAATGACACAGCTCAGGGGTTAATTGCTAGCCTGACAACTTGGGTTTGATCCCTGGAAACCACATGGTAGGTGGGTTATTCTCTGACTTCCACATGCATGCTATGATACATGTGTTCTCACCCTGTTCCACACACAAAATAAAGAGATGTAATAAAAATGTTTTAAGTCAACATATTCGAGGATTTATGCAATTACTAAGTTTGATGGTGCTCGTATGGACAAAGGACTCAGCACAGAATGCTGGCTGTCGCTAGAGTGATCTGAACCGCTGTGCTGCAATATCCCCGAAATGCCTTGGTGACAGTGCCCTGTGTGCCCCTGCAGGCTGGCAGAGAAGTACCGCGAATGTCTGTCCAACAAGGAGAAGATCCTGAAGGAGATTGAGGTGAAGAAGGAGTATCTGAGCAGCCTGCAGCCTCGCCTCAACAGCATCATGCAGGTGAGCATGGCTCTTCCTTCACCACAGACCAGAGGCCACAGGGCCGGCCTCGCTCTGGGCTTCCCAGCTCTGGCATCCTAGTCAGCTTACACTGAGAATGCTTTTTCTGGGAAAGACAAGTTATGTTCTGGAGTAAAGAGATACTGGGCTACTGGGTCTGGAGCATCAACACACGTGCCCAGACTATTGCTATAGCTTTGAGGTAACACTGTCTCAGATTCGTTAAGTTCAGTTCACCCCTTCCCTGCATGCTCCTCACCAGCCTGCTGTCCCTAGGCATTTAAACTTGCTTCCTGAGAACATCTAATAGGTTCACTCGATACCTCAGGGGCTGATGGTGAAAAGTGGATTGCTCTCTGGAAAAAAAGAACTTGACTCAATTTGAAAAGCTTCCACTTTACCCATATAAAATCTCCCTCTCGCTTACTTGCTCTGTCTCTGTTTTCTGTCTGTCTATAAAATGTGTACACACACACACACACACACACACACACACACACACACACACATACATTTGTGTATGTGACCTGATTTTTGTTGGTTTGTGATGCTAGATTTGATCTAAATCCTTTTAATTTTATGAAGCAAGATAA
Organism: Microtus ochrogaster; assembly: GCF_000317375.1. Lineage (NCBI taxonomy): Eukaryota > Metazoa > Chordata > Mammalia > Rodentia > Cricetidae > Microtus > Microtus ochrogaster. The sequence continues at coordinate 11,995,323 of NW_004949104.1, forward strand.
AGGGCTAATAGAGGAACTTTGTGAAAGGATTCTAGGGAAATTATAAATCAATTTTTCTAGGAATTGGCAAGTCTGCCCTTCTTTCCTTCGTAGGCATGGAATTAGAACTGTTAACAAAATGTATTTTTATAATAGAACTTCATAATAAAAAAAAAAAAGGACATGGAGCTGGGCTGGTAGTGGACCTAGGAAGTTGAGGCAGGAAGATTGTGACGTTGTGGCCAGTTTGGGCTGAATAAAGAGCAGGCTCTAGGCTCTTTAGACTACATTGCAAGACTATTTCTCAAAAAACCAAGAAGCTGAGGATGGTGGTAAATGCCTTGAGGCCAGCCTGGTCCGCATAAGAGTTTCAAACTAGCCTGGTCTACATTTTGTTTTGTGTGTTCTTAGTTAAAACAAAAACAAAAACAAAAACTTTAGTCACACCAAGCCATTAACAGTTACCTTGCCAATTGGGAGGTTTTGTTTTATAAAATAAGCTTGAATATACCTTATATCTCTTTTTTCCTGTTATTGTTTTGTATTGTTTTCTCTTGTGAGATAGGGTCTCTTTCTCCCTCTCTAGTCCTGGCTTTTGGAATTCCCTATATAGACCAGGCTGGCCTCAACCTCACAGAGATTGCTTGTCTGTGCATCCTGTACTTTAGTCCCAGCTCTTGGGAGGCAGAGATAGGCGGATCTCTGAGTTCAAGGCCAACCTGGTCTACAGAGTGAGTTCCAGAATGGCCAGGGCTAACCCAAGAAATTCTATCTCAAACAAACAAAAAGCAAAACAAAACTATCATATAACATCCATGCAGATAGACTAAATTTTCCTTTTATTGCTTGCAGGCTTCCCTCCCAGTGCAAGAATACCTGTTCATGCCATTTGACCAGGCACACAAACAGTATGAGACTGCGAGGCACCTGCCACCTCCCCTCTATGTGCTCTTTGTGCAGGCCACTGCATATGGGCAGGCCTGTGGTAAGTATGGGGGCTAGGCAGGGAGGGAGCTGTGGGAGATGCGGACAGAGTGAGAAAGCACTGTCTGCCCAGGAGAGTTTCCCAGCTTTGCCCAAGAGCCCTCAGGTGACAGATGCTTCCTCCCCTTTGCTCCTTCAGCATGGATGCTTGAACCAGCTAGCCTGGGGCTTGACTAATGTGATGGATATCTCAGGGTGGATGCTTTGAATCTTTATGAACATGGCTGTATAGCTCTTCGGTACAGTGCCCAGGCAGCCTGCTCACCCCGGCAAGATATACTTGGCAGGTGGATCAGTGTCTTCTTTGTGTTTTGGGGGTGGGGTACTTAGTGGATTCAGGTCCTAGGCAGCGTTCCCAGGCTTCCACATCTCCTGAATCAGCCTGCATGACTTTACGGTGAATTACTTGGGGGGAAAGGACGTACCCCCAGTGTGCTCAGGACAGCCTGCGACTCCACTAAGGATTTTAGGTTTTGATCTGCTCCGATGCAGCTTTCACTTAGCACTAAACTTTTCTTCTTGTTCACACCTTGCCCCATGGCATCAGAAAAGCATATACTATACCTGTGCATGCCCCTGTCCCAGCCATGGCACCAAGACATTACTGTGTCTTTTCTTGTGTCTTCTTGGTCCGTCTCGTCCTCTCCTTCCCCTTTGTTCTCTTCCGTTGCCATCATCAGCTCATATGAAATCCTCCTCCCAGCCCCCTAGACAGGGTGAGTAAATTTCTTTTGTGTTTAAAGTTCTACTGTTTCCACTTCTTTTTTCCTGTTGAATTCAAGATTAACTATTAAAAAGAATATTGTAGGTAAGGAGTGTGGCTCTGTGGTAGAGTGATTGCCTAGCATGTGGAGGGTGTGATCCCCAAGACAGTCTCCAGTGCTCACTTGGGGTAACCGGCTTGTTTGGGCTGGGCTGGGCTGGGCTGGTTTGTGTATTATTTCCAGATGTAAAGCAGTAGCTGGATATTGGGGGGAGGCTTTCCTTCTTTATAGTGTAGCTGGGAAAATGGTACCAGGGTTCCGTGATGTTCTTACCTGTGAGATAGAGGAGGAGGAGCTGCAGTGTAGCTTAAGCCTTGAATTCCATCCCACCACAATCGGGAAAAAAGGACAGAGCAAGTGGAGTGTGTCTTATTTGCTCATAGCAGAAGGATCCCAGAGTTCCACATCAGGCAGAGTGGGAAACAGATTGATAACTGAGTGGTCGAGAGCCAAGCCCAAAGTGAATGGGCCTGGAGAGGACTCTGTTTCCTGAGCGTCAGGTTTCTCTGCATGTCTATAATAATAGTATGCCCCATTCAGTTATCGTGAGACTAAAGGATGCATTTACTTATTTATTTTGTGGTGCTGGGGATCAAAGCCACAGCCTTATGCTTGTTGATTGTACTCTTCTATGCTACATTCCTCACCCCCAAAACTAATGTAACTAAAAATTTAAGCCTTAGTTCATTTACCTGCTACCGCTCAACTAACAGTTGCTGTTTTCCAAGTCGCCATTTCTTAGCTATGGAAACTGAGCCTCAGAGCAGTAAGTTCCCTTCCAGGTCACAAGTCCAGTAATAAGTGGGACAGGAGTCAGGTCTGGGACTAGGCTGCAGCATCCATGTTCTCACCTCCTCTTCTCTGCTGCACTGTAAAACGAGACAGTGCTGAACACAGACCTTCTTACAGAGAGTGCCCCATCATCTGGGGTATGGATGGGTGTGGGCTTCTGGGAGAGAACTTTTTAGGACAGTTGGTGGGAGAGGCTGTGGGGTGACAAGCCCAGGGTTTGCATGTCTCAGGGATGTGTAGCTGCGAAGCAGTACTCTGGATTTTGTGTTCTTAGTGAACCATAGAGAACAGATTTTAGTTCCTATTTCCTTCCTCTGTGTGGAGTGAGTTTGCCCTCCCCCTCAGTCAGCAAGGAATGGGGCAGGTGTTGAGAAAACACAGCTGCTGTGTTGGCTTGCACTCAGCAACCTCCCAGCAGCTTTCCCAAGAGGCCTTTTCTCACCTCTAGATAAGACGTTGTCTGTGGCAATTGAAGGCAGTGTGGACGAAGCCAAAGCTCTCTTCAAGCCCCCTGAGGACTCTCAAGGTAACATGGGGATTGGGATACCTCACTCAAGGATACTAAATAGCTGGACTGATGCGGTGTAGCAGGAGGCTTGACCTTAATGCCAGTTTTAGGGTAGGCCCAAGAGAACTCAGTTCCCAGAATCACGAAATGCAGCCTTTGGATTTTATCCCTAGCACTCACCAGCACTTCGACCCTGAGGAATTATACCCAAATTTTGGAGGTTGCAGTAAGAAAATTGCCACAGGTTTGAAGCCAAACTGGTCTATAAAGTAACTTCCAAGCCATCCAGGGTGACATATTGAGACCCTGTCTCAGTGCCCCGGCTCTCCTAAAAAAATGATAAATTCCTCATATAACTTATAAATTCCTCATATTCCGCCCATTCCCGTTGTGTAGGTTGCATGAAAGAACAGTCTTGACTTGGGTACACAGCAGCCCTCTATACAGACAGCTACTGTTATTTATGTTGCTCTTACCACTGTCCTACCAACAAAGGACTTTATGCTCCATAGAAATGACATTTCAAAGACTCTTGAAAAGCAGGGCTGGAGGCTGAGGAGATGGCTCAGCAGGTAAAATACTGCTGCCAGCATCAAGATCTGAGTTCTGATCCTAGTACCCACATCAGGAGCTGGGTTTACATGGGCAAGTTCACACACACACACACACACACACACACACAACACCACACCAAACAAAACAAAACCAGGCTGGCTGGTAGGTTTCTAAGTCATTCTTTCTTTACATTATGTTTTCTATACCAAGTAAGAAGCAGCCGGTTTACTCACCCCTTATTTGAAGGAAGTCTGGGTGGGCCCCTCAGTCCCGTGGTGGAGGTTTTCTTAGGGAGCCTATGCAGTTACCTCCCTTCTCACTGCCTTCCCTGTGTGTCTTCAGATGACGAGAGTGACTCCGATGCTGAGGAGGAGCAGACCACGGTGAGCCCCATTTCCTGATTTGGGAATATCGCAGCCACTCTGGTGTTTTCAAGGAGCACAGCCCTGAATGCAAACTGAAGAATCTGAATAAGTGTCTGCTGGGACAGGAGTCTGGCAGCTGGGTACCTGGGGCAAAAGGTCACAGGCAGCTGTGCTGAGGCTCTGGGACACAGAGATGCAAAAGGGAGATTCATATGACTCATGCTCGTGTATTTTCTTTGTCCAGAAACGGCGTCGACCCACCCTTGGGGTTCAGCTGGATGACAAACGCAAGGAGATGCTGAAAAGGCACCCGCTGTCTGTCTTGCTTGATCTGAAATGCAAAGGTCTGACTGCATTCTTAATTCTAATAGTGCCTACGAGCTTGGCCAGTTGTTGGTGCAAAGGGTCCAGTAAGCTCGAGACTCTGCCTGTAATATTTCAATCTCATATTTATACTTTTTTTTACTGCATATTTATCATGTATGTATGTGTGTGTATATGCGTGTATGCACATACCACTGCAGCAGTCACATAGACGTTAGAGAACAGCATGTGGGAATTGATTCTTTCTACCATGTGGGTTTCAGGAATTGATCTGAGACCATCGGGTGGCAAGAGCCATTATCCTCTGAACTGTCTCTCTGACCATTTTTCATTTTACTTGGAGTCGTGCTTTTTTAGTTTATCCTTTTGAGATGGAGGTTGGTGGCATCTTTAATATGTAGCCCTGACTGTCCTAGAACTTGCTCTGTAGGCCAGGTGGCCTTGCATTTAGATATCCTCATGCCTCTGCCTTCCAAGGCTGGAATTAACTATACGTGGCCTCAGATGTGTTGATTCATAAATGATCTCTTCTTTCCCTGCTCCTCCAGACAACAGTGTGCTTCATCTGACTTTCTACTATCTCATGAACCTCAACATCATGACAGTGAAAGCCAAAGTGACAACCACCGTTGAGCTGATCACCCCCATCAGTGCAGGGTAGGGGGAAGGCACTGGGGATGGCACATGGGCGGATGTGGTGAGAGCCCCTGTTCCCCAGTCCTCCTTCTGACTATGAGAGGTTCCTTTGCCATGTTGACCTATGTTCTTGTGTCCCCACAACGTGGGAGTCCTGGCACATCCCTGAGATATAGAAGTGCTCTCTGATTCACGTTTGTGAAGTTCTTTACAGCAGATAAAACAAGTGATAACAGCACAATTGCTTGTTGGGCAGATCCACAGGCTTTTATAGTCAGCAAAATGCATGTAAATGCGTGAATGAGGTATGGGAGACATGACCAAATTGACAAATTTTGGCCCTTCTTTTCCCATTTCTGTCCCAAGGGGCCAGGATTTTTGTTTCCTAGCTTGGTTCATTCCCTAGGGTTGTCCTTAACTTGGTGGTAAGTAGAAGACTATAAACAGGTAGCCTCTGACCATGGTAGTCTTCTTCTACAGTCTAGAGAAGAAGAACAGAGAACAGAAAGAACCTGGGGGTAAACTAACCTATACTTAGAGGATCACTGCCCTGGCCTGGCCCTGCCTGGGCTGGTCCTGCTTTCAACTGGAGAAAGGACACTGAGGCGAAAAAGCATTGGCCTAGTATGTAGTGGAGCAGAGCTCTGCCTGTCCCTTCCCATTCTGCCAGATGAGAGGCCTCTCCTGGCTGTAGACCCTGCATTTAGGTTTATTACACTCTCTTCTGGCTGCTGCAGCCTGTGCTGGGTGGTGCTGCACTGCCTGGCAGCATGTTGGGTGCAGTTGACCATACTCCCAGCAGAGGGAGTCCAGAGCCTGGTTCTTCTAAATTCCACATCTCAGCTGGGTCTTTCATTGACTGAGCAGTTTGAGGACACTCTTTGAGAGGGTGTCACTGTGTATAGTCTTGCTGGCCTAGAACTTGCTATGTAGATCAGGCTGGCGTTGAACTTGCTTTGTAGACTAGGCTGGCTTCCAACTCATGGAGATCCTGCTGTTTCTTGAATTAAGGGTAGTGGGGCTGGGCTGTGTAGTGTCCAGGCTAGGATACATAGTATGATAATACTGGCTGGCCCGCAAGTCCAGGGATCCTTGTCTCTGCCTCCTCAGGGATTATAGTTGTGTGCCGCTGTACCTGATTTTTATGTGGATGTGGACATGGAACTCATGCTTGTGTAGCGAGCACCTTACCAACTGAGTCACCTTCTCAGCCCCACTGGATAATTCTGGAAGGGAGAATTTTAAAAACAACAAAACAGAATACTAAAGACTCCTGTTCTCAGGAACCAGGAAGATGGCTTATTAGTAAGAGCATTTGGTACTAAAGCCTGATGACCTGAGTTCAATTCCTAGAACTCCTGTAAAACGCCAGGTATAATTGTACCTGTTATCCCAGTGAGCTGGGCATTGGGGCAGGAAAATCAGCTGGAAGCGCTCAACCCAGCTTGCCTGGAGTACACTGAGCCATGGTAGAAGCAGGAAAGATCCTCCTCGATAAGATAGACACAAGAACTGACTCGTAGATGGATTTTTCTTTGGGCTACAAGCTCACAAAAATGACAGAGACTAATTATTAATTATAAAAGCTGGCCTATAGCTTACGCCTGTCGCACTAGATCTTATAACTTAAATTAACCCATGTCTGTTCATCTTCGTGCTGCCACGTGATTCGTGGCTTTTACCTTTTCTCTTGCATGTCTGTTCCCTCTGTGTCTGGCTGGCGACTCTGCCTTCTTCTCTAAGACCCTTCTGTCCCCAGAAGTCCTGCCTAACGTCTTCCTGCATAGCTATTCACCATTCAGCTTTTTATTAAGTCAATCACAGTGACATACATGTCTTTAAACGGTGTAATCACATATCTCACAGCACTGACTACTAAAAATTGTTCTCTGTGTGCCACAGTGCATACGCACAAGCACAAAATAAAGAAAAAAAAGCTATTCTTTCTGATCAGATAGTGCTAACTTTGGCCTCTGTACTTGGTAGCATCATGAATGTCACTGTCCGACCTTCCAATACCTTGAGTTTATACCTTGAGAAATGGAATGAAGATCTTCTCTGTTTCATAATATTTGGAGAGTCACTGACTTGAAGCACTGAAAGGATTTGGTGCACAGGAAGCAGACAATGAAAGATGATGGTAGAGCCCAGTGTGGTGGCGCACGCCTCTAATCCAGCACTCGGGAGGCAGAGCTAGGCGGATCTCTGAGTTCAGGACAGCCAGGGCTACACAGAGAAAGCTTGTTTCCAAAAATAAACAACATAAAAGATGGTAGTATGGTAGTTGACATCTTAACAGCTGAGTGGTATATTGCCACTGGCAGATGCCCAGGTGCACTCTGAGGCACCGTGTCAACTGGCGTTCTCACTGTAGTCCTGTCTTCTGTAGAGACTTGCTGTCTCCTGACTCGGTCCTGAGCTGCTTGTATCCTGGAGATCATGGAAAGAAAACTCCAAACCCAGCCAATCAGTATCAGTTTGATAAAGTTGGGTGAGTAAGCAGGCTTCCATCTTCCCTTATTCTGTGTCTGTATCTGTTTAGTTCAGGCCAAACTGGAGACCTGGTAGGCCCAGAGGACCTTGGGGCTGCAGGGGACATCTTTCTGTTCCTGCATAGAAGGCAAAGGGATGTCATGGAAAGATGAAATCTGGAATATAGGGACACGAGGGTTAGGGATATGGCTCAGTAGTGGTATGGTGGGTTGTATCCCTAGTCTGCCAAAAACAAAAGACAACAAAACAGTATAAATAAAAGGAATGGCATCTTAATTTTGAGTACTCAAGATTTTAAAAGTTATTTTATGAGCGTATAGAGCTGAGAAGAGGCCAGTGGCTGCCTTTTCGAGCTCTGCTTCATGAGGCAAAGGTTCTAGGGAAAAAGATGGGATATTGGTGATGAAGTTTCAAGTAGAGATTTTGTACATTTAAGGAGTTTGACTTGTGGACTGGGATTGGCCTGTCTGGGGGCACTGGGGAATGCCCCAGGGTACACAGAAGGACTGTGTCCTGGGGCTAGGCAGTACTTGGGACTGAGCCTAGGGCCTGTGTGAGAGCTCTGCTCCTGAGCTGTGTTCCCAGCTCATAAAATTATTTTATTCTGTCTTCTCTTTTGCAGCATCCTGACTTTGAGAGACTATGTTCTTGACTTAGGTCACCCCTACTTGTGGGTGCAGAAGCTGGGTGGCCTCCACTTCCCCAAAGAGCAGCCCCAGGTGTGTACTCTGGCCCTACCTTCTTGGCTGAGGATCTGAAGTGCTCCTCTTCCTAGACAGATTCCAGAAAGGCGTCTCATAACATCATAGGGTTGTGATCTAGCAGAGAATCTTCCTTTGAGGCTGTGTTCTGACCTCCATCCACTTAGGGCACTAAAATACCTTACCCTAGTCTTCATGTATTGAAATGACTTGACCTTCCCTAGGAGCTTGGTAGCCTTATAAACCAAAGATAACTTGGTCTTGCCCCAAGGTATAGCACAGTTACAGCTTTTGCTGCTGTTGGACTTGTGCACAAGGCTGCTACAAATGAGAATGGGCAAAATCCCAGGGGCTGTACACTATAGCATCTTGCCTTTTCTCAGGAGCTGATCCCAGGGGCTGTACACTATAGAATCCTTCCTTTTCTCGGGAGCTGATCCCAGGGGCTGTACACTATAGAATCCTGCCTTTTCTCAGGAGCTGATCCCAGGGGCTGTACACTATAGAATCCTGCCTTTTTCAGGAGCTGATCCCAGCCTCATGGGACCCCAGTATCTTGTGTTCTTGCCAGGGCTTAGCATCTGACCTGTTACGTAGAGAAATACTGTCATTCTCACACAGCACCCACCTTGGGACTGGCTGGGCAGTCTGGCTGGTCCCTGGAGAAAGGAAAGGGGACTCTCACGTGTATCTTTCACTGTCGTTCCCTATTAGCACACAGTGATAGCTGACCACTCACAGAGCGCCAGCCATATGGAGACCACCATGAAACTGCTGAAGACCAGGGTACAGTCTCGCCTGGCTCTCCACAAACAGTTCGCATCTCTGGGTAAGTTGATGCAGGAAGTAGGGCCTGACAGCCACTCAGTCAACATAGGAATAACGCCACCTCCTTTCCCACTTGTGAATCCTGTTCCTAGCCTTACTGAGCAGTGGATGGTAGGGCCAGTGGGGAGAGCAGCAGGCCCATTCAGGTAGAGGTCTGAGCTCCCTGCAGAAGCATCAGTTCTCTGCCAGACCTCCCAGAAGACACTAGCCATTGGCACAAGTTCACGGGTTCATCCAGGCAGCTTATCCTAGGTCCATGCATCACAGATTCATATGCATTTGGCAGTATTTAATGAGAGTCTAATTTATGCTGATTTATACCCCATATAGCCTGAGGGGAGAAACAGTGGGACCCTTGTATTCACATTCAGCTCACTGATTGTAGCTAGACAGGGGTCATCCCATTATCCTTTCCTTAAGATCTACTGAGCTAGTGCTTCTAAGGGTATAGCTGAACCCCTTGGATTTTCCCCTAAGCTCCCAAGTGATTATGATGAGCCTCTGGCCTAGGTGGTAGCTGGATGGCTTCTTTCAGTTCATCTAGTAAAAACTCGATGGGTATTTACAAGGCACTTGCAGGGTGGGGGTAAGGTTTTGGAGGGAGTCAGAGTTTTGGGTATTAGAGTCACTGTCAAGCTAGGCATTTGGGTTTCCAGGACCCAACTGGAGACAAGACCCCTCTTTCCCACCTCCAGGCCAGGTCTTTGGTTCCATGTGGAAACTGAGCTCCAGGGCAACATCACCTATCCCTCAGGCCTTGCTCCCCACTCAGCATTGCTAACTTTTCCAAGGTTGGGTGATTGTCATCTAGAGTGTTCCCTGTCAGAGTATTTGTTTACTGAGACACCAGCAGGGAACTGACACAGAACACTGCTGGGGTTTTTCTGTCAAGGTCAGCTCAGCCCTCTTAGCTATTTGATCTAATTAACAGTTCCTGCTGCAGAGGCATTGACGCTAGTTGTGGCTTCAGGGATTTGTTTTACTGGACGTTGTCTGCATTAAGGATAAAGTACCGTGAATGCAGGTCCTGGGTCTGACCGCAGGCATACATAGTCCTGCATGAAGTAGATGTCAGGTTGAAATGCTTCTCTATTCCTGGTATATAATGACAGCAAGCCACAGCTGTGCTACCTGATTTCTACCTGTAATGCCTCCTGCCTTGCTGTCTTTTAGAACATGGCATTGTGCCAGTTACCAGTGACTGCCAGTACCTCTTTCCTGCCAAGGTTGTTTCTCGCCTGGTAAAGTGGGTGATAATTGCCCATGAAGATTACATGGTAGGTAGAACTGCAGCCCCTGTGACCATGTCACCCCTCAGCTCCTGTCCCCCCCACCCCTACCCCCCGCCATCAGGGCAGAGGCTTTAGGGGAGCAGCAGTTCACCCTGGTTCTTGTTCTAGGAACTGCACTTCACTAAGGACATAGTAGAGGCAGGACTGGCTGGGGACACCAATCTCTACTACCTGGCGCTTATTGAAAGGGGAACAGGTAGGTGATCACTCTACTGACCACAGGGCTCTCTAATCAAGGGGAGCTCTCAAATAGTACGCATGCCTAGCAAAAGACCCTAGAATCCTCCGTAGAGATTTCCGACACTGGTGACCAGGGAACCACTCTTTCAGTGAGGACTTGTTCTATAACACAGCCACACACGTGTCATGTCAGTGAATCCTCATGTAGTCACTGGGGTGGTGGGCTCATCCATTTTAGAGCTGTGTCAATCATGGCCGACTCTCAAGCTTGGTCTCACCTCAGCTTGGTTTTATCTCTCGTTTTAGTTCCCTGTAGGGGCATATCTCGTATCTGCGCTCCACACAGAAGGGTAGGGCTGTTACTCTGATTGTAAGGTTGGGTAACAGAACCTCCCTTCCTCTCTGGAGCCATGCAGATGTCCTGCTTGGGCTGTCAGCTGTTCTCCTACCCCAGCCTCAGCAGCCTGGCACTGCCTATTCATTCTGTCCCCCAGCCTCACGGCTGTGACCCCTGAGCTGAGCAAGCTGCCTTAGTCAGTATTTTGAGAGATGTAAAATTCCTGGACTAGGCATATGATTCAGTGTTAGAACACTTGTTTAGCATACCTGAGGCCTTAGATTTATTCCCCAGTACCACAAAAGAGAAATAAGATAAGTAAAGCAAAATTAAATTCCCAAAGCTGGAAACATTATAAAAGAGAGCTTATTTACTCATACTCTTGAGAGTTTGTTACAGTTTTTGTTACCTTTATTTAGTGTATGTGTGTGTGCACTCAGGTCTAAGCAACACACACACACACACACATTTCAGAGGACAACCTGAGGGGAGTCAGCTCTTTCCTTCAGTCTTCCGGGTTCTAGGCATCAAACCCACGTCATGAGGCTTAGGAGTGGCCACCCCTACCTACTGAGCTGCCTCACTGGCTGTGTATTTTGTCTTCTTGAGAAAGAGTCTCACTATGGAGCTCCAGCTGGTCTGGAACTCACTGTGTAGACCTGGCTGGGCTAGAACTCACAGATTATTCTACCTCTGAAGTGCTGGGATTAAAAGTTTGTACCACCACGCTCTTTTATTTTTGTTTATGAAATCAGCTCAGGCTAGTATAAATACCTTTGGGCGATATGTATAAGCCAAATCAAGTCCAAGAACCTACATAAAAACTTGAATGGAATGGTATGCATCTGTAGTCCCAGAGATAGGAGAATCTTCTGGAAGCTCCAATAAGTACCATAGCTGTAGAAGGGAAAGTCCCTGCCTCAAAACAAAGTAGAAAAAGAGAAGTGTCTCCCGAGAAACAGTCCTCTGCCCAATGCTCTGTGGCATGCTCCTGCACTCAGACACATGCACCCAGTACCTACGTTCATCTTAACAACAGCAGGGGTCAGAAGTATCACTGGGGGAAATTAATATATGAAGATAATTTGTTTAGTGATTATGAATGCAGATTTTATACTAGGCAGTTCTGATTATACTCTGTCTTGTGCTTTTGTACCTGTTTAGTGATAGAAAAGTTTCTGGAAGTCTCACTTTCCTCATGTCCTCATGTAAATTAGATTTGAGTGGCTGGGAACATTTGCCACTAGTCCTACTTGGGAATCAGAAGCAGGGGGACCAGGATTCAAAGTTATTCTTGGTTATAAATTGAATTTTAGGCTAGTCTGGACTATGTGAGACTCTCAACAACAACAAATTCTTAAAAAAAAAAAAGGCGGCATGGTGGTGCATGACTTTAATCCCAGCACTTGGGAGGCAGAGGCAGGCAGATCTCTGAGTTCAAGGCCAGCCAGGTTAAAGGCCCTGGCTGCTCATCCTGAGGACCTGAGTTGAATCTCCAGTACCTACATGGCAGCTCATAACCACCTGTAACTCCAGTCCTAGAATGCATTCATTTGCTTCTTCGGGCTTCCAAAGGCACTGTATACATGTTGGTGCAAAGATACAAAGATACGTGGAGGCAAACAACCAACCACACACAAACACACACACAGTTTTAAAAATTATGACATTTCTCGAGAGCAGATTTAATCCATTGACAAATACCGGTAAGTAAAGCAGATCTTGGGAAGAACCAGAATTACTATGTCTTACTCTCAGCAACCTGGAAGTTCTGTTAGAGTCTAAAACAGTTAGTACCCATACACTTGGCAGCACTTACGTTAATGGGAGACATTTGTGTTGACTTTGGGTACAGTGTGTAGACCACCATGGGAAGCTGGGTGGTCACTGATTTTCTCCCTTTCCCCTGTTGCCAGCGAAACTTCAAGCTGCTGTGGTGTTGAACCCTGGCTATTCCTCCATCCCACCCATTTTCCGACTCTGTCTAAACTGGAAAGGGGAGAAAACCAACAGCAATGATGACAATATTCGGGTAAGACCCACATGTGTGTCAGGAGGAACATGGAGAACCCCTAGGAAGGTGGCCAAGGCTGCAGCTGCGGAGGCCATGGGCACTGCTTCAGTCCCAGGAAAGACCTGACAGGACTTATAGAACGTGCTCACCCCTCCATTTCCCTGGAGCCCACAGCTTTTCCCACTCACCAGATCACATTCTTAGCTGGGTGCGGCATCCTTGCACCACTCCAGGGATTTGGATCTACTGAGGGCCGTGAGGGATTGAAGAAAAGACAGACGCACAGAAGCCTGGAAGCAGGCGTGCTGGACTAGAGAAACCTTAGCCCACCTCCAGACCCAGCATGCTTATTACATAGAGTACGTGGAGGCAGAGTCAGGGTGCACAGACGGACCAAGGAGGCAGATTTAGCTAATCCCAGTAGGAGCAGGCTCTGTAGGGAGCAGTCTCCAGGCTGTAAATATGTAAATATCTGTGGGGTTGAAAGTAATTGTTGACATTTTCTGAACACACTGTCAGCATTCCCACTTGGAGCAGTAGGGAAGGCTGTGCCATTCCTTTTAGCCTCGTGGGGTAAGGGGAAGGCTCTGCCATACCTGCATGGATGTGAGGTTAGGGTCCTCGCCACGGCCAGCTCATGTCAAGAACACACATTCACTCAGCACTTTATACATGTTATTCTGGATTTCATGCACTCGGTATCCTCCAAGGCATGGTGCTACACCCTTTTAATCCCAGCACTGGGGAGGCAGAAGCAGACAGATTTCTGTGAATCAAGTCCTGGCTGGTCTACATAGTAAATTCCAAGCCAGCCAAGGCTGCATAGTGAGGCTCTGCCTCAAAAAACAAACAAACAAACAAAAAGTTTCCTTAAAATCTTGTCAACACCTTGAGCTTCTGTGAGATGGTAAATAAATTCAGAAGCATTACGGAAACACTCAGATTCAATGACCGTGAGGATGCTGAGGCTGTTGCTAAGGTCACGCCTCTTGGTGGGATTTGGTAGCCTTATGGCCATAGAGCAGAAAACCTTCTGACTTGGGGCTTAAGATTCTTCCCCTGCAGTCCTGTGTTTCTGCTGTAGGCACTTAGGGGAAATTGTGATAATCAAGGGTCTCTGGACAAAGCTGTGGTACTATTCTGCTTGTACAGCTCCTCTGGGTGCATATGTGCTTGTGCCTGCATGCACATGCCCTCAGGGGCCAACTGTAGCTCTTGTGGTACCCTCAGGCTCAGCTCTGGGGTAAAAGCCTGGCCAGTGTGCCCCGCCATACCTAGGAAGGAAATGCTGAGGTGCTGGCTTCCCACCCGTACAGGCTATGGAGAGCGAGGTCAACGTGTGCTATAAGGAGCTCTGTGGCCCTCGACCCAGCCACCAGCTCTTGACCAACCAGCTGCAGCGTCTGTGTGTGCTGTTGGACGTCTACCTGGAGACCGAGAGCCGTGATGACAGTGTAGAGGGCCCCAAGGAATTTCCCCAGGAGAAGATGTGCCTGAGACTTTTTAGGTGAGTAGAGGTAGGGGCTCTTGTGACTTCTCATGAGGACATGGGCAGAGGTCAGAGCCTCCCTTGAAGACTAGGTCTCATTGGACAGGGCCTGGCACAGAGGACATCTGTCTGTATTCATAACAGAAAATTCTGCTGCCATATTTCCAGGAAGAACTTGTTTTCTCCTTCCTGAGACTTCTTGGTCACCCCTGGAGAAGGTCACCCATCCAAGGAAACTACTGGGCCATGCTAAAAGCTTTGGCTAACTGTGTTTTCTGTGGGAAATAATAGGGCCTGTTTACTTTTGATGTCCAAGTGAGCACTTAAAGTGGTACCCCACAATCTTAGTGAGTTTGCTGGCGTCTTCAAGTGTTCTTCCCTCGGTGAGACCAAGTCAGTGGGCAACCATGCAGCCTAGAGAAAAACCAAACCAAAACAGCCCTTCCAGAAGGCAGGGAGTGAGCACAGCACACTAACGCGGAGCAGTTCATCCGCCTAGCACTGAGCCCTGGCTCTAGGGCTGAAGAGGACCTCAGGGTGCCTGAGATCATTTGATTGAAGTTCCTGGATGATTCCTGCTCCAAGTTAGGGGCTCTTTAGACCTGTTAGCAGCTCTTGGCACATGGTGTTTAGAGTGTCTGGACTTGCAGTACCTCAGGCTAGTTTTCCGTTTTCTTGGGTATTGGGGTCTTCTTTCCTGTTTGTTCCCTAACATGTGCTGTCATTCTTTCAAAACTAGAGATTACTTCTAGGGCACCCTTCTCTTTTGGGCAAGGGAGTGAGGAAGGTGAGGAGGGTGTTTGGATTATAATTTGTTATAATCTATCAGGCCTGGTGTCGTGGCTCATGCCTAAAATCTTAGCACTTGGAAGCTGGAGGCAGGAGGATTGCCATGGGTTGGACCTTGGCTACAGAACAGATAAAACAAAAGAGTTCTCACCTTGCTCTCAGTCTTATTCTTGAATAGCAAGTTCTGACATCTGGGAAGGTGTCCAGCCTCCCTCCTGTCTGGCACCTCCACTGTCCTGGTTTATGGTGTTTGATAATAGCCAGCTCCAGCCCTGAGTGGCTGCAAGGCCAGGCTGACCACCAATGCCACTCTGAAGCTTGTTCCCTCCAGTGGGTCTGTGTGAAATCTCAGCTCTCTCCACCTCTCCACCTGCTCTAGCACATTTTCAGGATGGGAGCCCCACCCAGCCTGTGCTTGTTTTCCCTTCCTGAGGTGTTGAGCTCCATCAGTGCTCTGGGAGGTGACAGCATCAGAGTTGATGGATGGAGCCGCAAGGTTCTTGACCTGGGGTCCTGCGACTACTAAGTACAGGGTGCTGGTGTGGGCAGTAGTAGACCTGGGGTTTGTCTTGGACTGACACTTCACCACTCTGCTTAGGTGTACCCCTCTGATTGGAGACTTATAATGCCATAGATGATCCAGGCTGAGATTTCAGGTCCAGCTCCCACCTATGAGATAAGGATCTCTGTACTTAATCCTCCAAGCAGCACATACTCCATGTGTTAATGGAAAGATTAAATTGAATGGGGATGTTAACAGTGCCAGCACAACACAGGCTGGATAAGCCCTCAGCCACTGAGGAGAAGAAGGTTTAATTCCCTTCAGCCCTGGTGAAGAATAAAACTTTGCTCACCTTTTACACCCCTGCTGTCTTACTCACACATCCCCCATTACTCTTCTGTTATGATGGACACATAAAAGCAAGCTGGGCAGGAAAGGGTTTCCTTCTGTAGTACTGAAGAGGGGACCATGGAGGGTGCTGCTCACCAACTTGCTCACTCCACTTGCTTCTCATTTGGTCTGACATGTGTAAGTTGACAAAAAACTATCCTATACACATCCTTACTGCCTTAGACCAAGTCCCGGAGGGTCACCTTCTGTAGCTGTTGTTGGATGTCAATCCTAGACAGACATGGGGAGAAGTCCTGTTTGTAGATGG
Source organism: Microtus ochrogaster (assembly GCF_000317375.1). NCBI lineage: Eukaryota > Metazoa > Chordata > Mammalia > Rodentia > Cricetidae > Microtus > Microtus ochrogaster. Next base: position 12,011,513 of record NW_004949104.1, read on the forward strand.
TTGTCTTTGTGTAGAAGTCCCTCTGAGAGTTTTGTTGAGGACCCATTTTCCTGCTCTGATTTTCACTGGGAGGAAGTCTGAACATGGGTCTTGCTCTGCTTGACCATGATTCAGCCTTCCTGGAACAGATTTTGGTGTCAGACCTCTGATTTTTGTTTCTGTTGCTTCCTGGCTGTATACTATTGTGCAAAATTTTGCTTCCTTTGCCTATTTCTTCAGTTTTAAATGTTCTTCTTGGGGGCTGGAGAGATGGCTCAGCGGTTAAGAGCATTGCCTGCTCTTCCAAAGGTCCTGAGTTCAATTCCCAGCAACCACATGGTGGCTCACAACCATCTGTAATGAGGTCTGGTGCCCTCTTCTGGCCTTCAGGCATACACGCAGAAAGATATTATATACATAATAAATAAATAAATATTTAAAAAAAATAAATAAATGTTCTTCTTGCTTTTTCAGTTATAGGAATCTAGTGTTCATTGATAGAGTTATAAATAGTGATCCAAAAAACGAGAATGTTCATGTACTGTCCCCGAAATGTCTGCCACATTAAGGGATCTTTCAGGCTCACACATGTTGCAAGCATATAGAGACATTTTTATAAAAATGGTGTCACACCTTAACCAGTGTGATCTGATTTTCTCACTGTGCCCTGCGCCTAAGCCATGCAATTGTAACATTTCCTCATGACAGCTACCTGGCGTTCTCTTGTGAGTGAATTGTAATTGATTTTATCAGTCCAGAAGGTGTGTTATAACTGTCCCTTTTCTTGTTTCTCTAGGGGTCCAAGTAGGATGAAGCCATTTAAATATAACCATCCTCAAGGATTCTTCAGCCACCGGTGATTTCCCTCTCTAACCTATCATTCCCCAAAAGCCCAACCCTGGATCCTACATCACTGCTTTTTGCTCTGGCCACATGTTCTTGTTATTTTCCAAAGACACCAGCTGATTAAAATGTCACCTGACCAAATGGCCTTTGTTTGTAACTACTTGGGCAGTCTGGAAAAGCAGGTAGAACCATGGCATGAGGACCATTTCTGGATGTACCTTTTTTTTTTTTTGGTAGGGCGTGGGAGGCTCAAGACAGAGGTTTCTCTGTGTAACAGCCCTTGACGTCCTGAAACTCACTCTGTAGACCAGACTGGCCTTGAACTCAGAGCTCTGTCTACCTCTGCCTTCCAAGTGCTGGGATTAAAGGTGTACGCCACCACCAACCTCCCACTTGGATGTGGTTTTTTGTTTGTTTGTTTGTTTTTGTTTTTTTATTGTTTTGAGACAGAATTTCTCTGTAGCTTTGTTGCCTGTTCCGGAACTCTGGATGTGCTTTTTAAAGGTGACTGAGAAACCAGGCAGTGGTGACACACGCATTTAATCCCAGCACTCAGGAAGCAGAGGCAGGCAGATCTCTGTGAGTTCAAGGCCAGCCTGGTTTACAAAGTGAGTCCCAGGACAACCAGGGCTGTTACACAGAGAAATCCTGTCTTGAAAAAGAGAGAGAGAGAGACACTAAGAAATGTCGGTTCTAGGAGGTGACACCTGTTTGTCCACACCTGTCTTGTGTAGTTTTGCAGGGGCAAAGTATCTTGGTGTTTTTGTTTTGTTTTGTTTTTATCCTAGATTTCTACTTACTAGGAAGTTGCGAGAGAAACCAAAGTCAGTAGATCCAGATGTTTCTTTCAGCGTTCATTCTTTCTGCTAGACTGTCTTTGTTCCTTGAAGGCCTGACACTTGGCAGGTGGATATTTTAAATGCCTAACATTGCAGCAACCTTAAATAGAAAGCAGATAGACATCACAGAGAATAGGTCTAAATATTTCAAGTGTTCGCGGTCAGTGAGCCAGTACTGGAGAGTCATGTGCAGAATGACTACCGGTGACAGCACGCTGTCATAGCGAGACTGAGACCAGGCTGGCCACACTGCCCTGGACGTGCTCAGAAGCTAAGCAAGATGGATGGAGAGCGAGACCAGGTGACACTGGAGGATCCTTATGACAGGGACTCTGACTTCAGGACTTCACCAGAGGTGGAGACCCACAGAGCTGCACAACAAGATTCCGTCTCAAAAACTAAAATGTTTTGACTCAAAGGTTAGGAAAATGATTGCAAAACTATCCGTTCTTGGGTCTATAAGTGAAGCTCGGTGTAGAACACTTGTCTAGTATACTGAAGGCCTGGGGTTCAGTCCTCAGCATGCAAAAAGAACAGCCTTCCTTGTCCTAAGTTTTCTTAGACACTTGTCTGAAGAACTCTGCTCTCTGCCCAATCAATACTAAATTCACAATTCACCTTAAGTAGAATAGGGAGGCTGGAGAGATGGCCCAGTGGTTCAGAGCACTGACTGCTCTTCCAGAGGACCCGGGTTCAAATCCCAGTAACAAAATAGTGGTCACAACCATCTATTGTGAGATCCAGTGCCCTCTTCTGGCATAAAGTGTAGAACACAGGGCTGAGAGTGTAGTTCAGTGGTAGAGCACAAGCAAAGCTCTGTCATTCCTCAGCACCAAAAAGTAAAGAACCAGGATACACAGAGAAAAATATTTAAAAATTATTGAGGGTCACATCTTTAAGTACTCAGGAGGCCAAGGCAGGCAGGTCTGTGGGTTCAAGGCCAGCACGGACTACATTTTGAGTTCCAGGACAGTTGGAGGTCATATAAAGAGACCTTATCTCAAAAACAAAAATTAAGAATTATTCTATGGTTATGGGCTACACGTATAGCTTAGTTGATAGAGTGCTTAAACTTCATGAAGCCCTGGATTTAATCTCCAACAACACATAACCCAGCTGTACTGGTGAATGTCTATAATCCCAGCATGAGGTGGAGTCAGGAGGGACACAATTCAAGGTCACTCTCTGCTTTATAGGAAGTTTGAGGCCAGCTGAGCTACCGAACACTTCACCTCAACAATAACCATTCTATTGTTAGAAGTATAATCTGGTTTGCTAACTCAAAGGCAAATTAATGGTGCCTTTTATTATAGTTCCAGGCAAGATTTTTCAAGCTTTTCATCTCTGTAGAACAGTGCAATCAATTCAGCACTTTGCAAACATGTCTACTCTTAGTAGATTAGCCTTGACAGCATGAACTTCCCACATAGAAACTGCTTTTTCTGCCCTTTCTGCTGAGCATCTCAAAGATAAAGGTTTTGGGGAGTACAAGGCAATGGTGGCACACACCTCTAATCCCAGCTCTTGGGAGGCAGAGACAGGTGAGTCCGAGGCCCACCTTGTCTAAGGAGCTAGTTCCAGAACAGCCAGGGCTGCACAGAGAAACCATGTATTGGGGTTGGGGAGAAGAAGAAAAAGATTTTGTGGAGCTTGGGGCTAGAGAGATGGTTCAGTAGTTAAGAGCATGTACTGCTCTTGTAGAGGCCCCCAAGTTTGTGGTGTGGCTTACAATCTCCTGTAACTCTAGCATCAAGGGATCCAGTGTGTCTGCCTCCGCAGGCAGCAGCACTGATGCACACACCACCACCACCCTACACACACTTAAATAAAAACATAAAATTAAGACAAGCCGAGAGACTCCAAAACCTGCCACATTCTTCATTCCTTAGGGTAGCCTTAAATGTCCAGCATCAACACCTCGCCACCCCACACTGCCCCCATTCTCTGACTACCAGAGGAAGGCACTCTTCAGCCAGAGGCCCTCAACTACACAGACTTGCCTATCTACAAGCTGATCTGAAAATCACTTTTTTCCAAGTGACTCAGCTGGCCTAAGATTTTTAACAAGCTCCTGAAATGCATTTTGTCGTAGCCTTTCTGTGAAGGCATACTTTTATCCCTTCTCTTCCCTCATTTTTCTTGGTGACACGAACACAGGAGAGCCAGTTTTCTAAGCAGCTCCTTCTCTGCTGTCTTATGCAGCTGAGCTTCTGGGTGCTTTTTTTCCTGTCCCTGCTGGCATCTTCTTGTTCTGGCTACTTTCAGGCCGTGTCTCACTGTCTGTGCTGAATAAGATTAAAACAGGGCCTAAAATTAGATCCTTTAATGGCCCCTGCATTGCAGCCACCACTTTGGTCTTGTCTGGAAGACAGCCAAACTGACTCAGCACAAAAGCTCACCTCTAGAGAAGCAGGGACTGGGTGGAGAGTGCTGGGAGGGGCTCCGCTTGCTGGTTACAGCTTGTCCCTAGCAAAAGAGCCAGCAGAGCAAAGGTAACAAAACAGACTTGACAATCAGCCTCTTCAGAATGTCTATATAGGGCAAGGACCTCGCAGCTGCTTCTGCTAGAACTGCCCATAGTCTTTGCAGTTTCTGAGCTGGGGCATACCCCAAGCTGCAGCCCCTGCCTGCTTGCTTTGCACCAGGAAACCCCATTTATGTTCCTTGCCTTTTATTTATTTCAATGCTGGAGATCCAATAATACAGAGTGTCATGCTTACTAGGCACTGAGCACACCCCTCAGCCCATCTGTCTTAGGGTTCCCATTGCTGTGATGAAAACACCATAACCAAAAGCAAGTTAGTGAGGCAGTCTCATCTTGCTTCCTCTGTGTCCGGGTCACAACTGCAGACTGAGCCTTTTCTCTTCCCAGAATTCTCCTGTTCTGGTCATCCCGCCTATACTTCCTGCCTGGCTACTGGCCAATCAGCATTTTATTAAACCAGTACAAGTGACAAATCTTTACAGAGTACAAGAGCATATGGCACAAGGGACTTTGCATGGATGAGGGCAAGAGTCTCAAGATGTGGAGATTAGCCTGGGTTACCTGGGCGGGCTGACGCCATCAGAAGGGTGCAAAGACAGAGACTAGAGAACTAGAACTGAGAAGAAGATGAGGGACACAATTGGAAAGATATACTGGAAGATGGGGGCCTGGGCCATAGCAAAGTCAACAGGGTATGTCTAGGCTGGGCAGGCAGCAAGCTTTCTTCCTTACAGGTGTTTCCCAAGGCAAAATCCTTTTTAATCCCTACTTAATACAACACCAATGTATTATTGGTGACTCAACAGTTAATCACTATTTCTTTTAATCCACAAACCAGCCAAATAGCTTTGGGCTCCCACCTCACTGTTTCTCCATCATTTATTGACCCTGAAAATGGGATTAAGGAGATAGCTCCATTGGTAGAGAGCACACACACTCTGGATTTGATCCTTGGGACTACATAAACCAGAGGTGGTGGTACACACAGAGAACCCCAGCCCTTGGGTTCCATGTCATTCTCTATATAGTGAATTAGAAGCTAGTCTGCACTACACAAGACCCTATCTCAAGAGTGATGCCCACACAGACTACAGATAATGTATGCAATATCATGACTACTCTTCATATTTGTCACAGATGTTTTCTATGCTTTTAAGGCAATCCAGAAATTCTGGAGTATTCAGATGACTGACATTTTTAGGCAAGCTACATGGGGGAGAGCCAGGCGAGGTGGTATATGCTTGTAATAATGGTATTCCGAAGGCTGAGGCAAGGACTGTTAGTACTGATTTTATTTCTTGCCTTTCAAATCTCACTTTATGTGCAGATGTGGCTATGTGTTAGGGCCTACGGATGTCTGATCTCTCCAGAGCAGACAGCTCAGAAAATTAATGTTCAGTTGTCAGAGTCCTTGACCATGCTGATCAGTGGTTATTTGCCAGGGACCCTCAGAAGGTGGAAGCAGAAATTCAGGGTCATCCAGGAACATAACAAGTTTAAAGTAACCCTGGGACACATGAGACTGTGTCAAAAAATATTTTTATCTAGAGGTGATCGCCCTTGGCATTCTTTTAATAATTCAATCTTTGTGACAGATGGAGATGTGTGCCGAAGATGACGTGTGGCTCCTAGCCTAGAGTGTGAACCAGAACTCGGGTGTGCCGAGGGTGGGGCACGCTCCTTCCCTGCAGTATCGCCATTTATTCTTGATCATAGCGACTCCTGCTTTAGTCACTGTTATTCAGAGCCCTCTGTTTGTAAAGCGGTGTCTTTACCCAAAGAGCGCTGGTAAAGAAAGGGATTTATCACTTCAAGGAATGGCCACAAGCTGTGGGTTGGATCGTTAGGAAATTCACCATAGGTGTCTTGTTCATTTCACCTTCAGACTATCTTACCATAGCTCTGGAAACGTGACTGCCCACAGCTCCTGACTCACATCTCACGACCAAGTTTAAAATCCCAGAAAAGAGGTTCATTGGCTATTCTGGGTCAATCCTCAGAGTGACCAGAGGAAGGAAATAAGAAACATTATAGCCGAGAGCCATCTAGTGGGGGTGGGGGAAAGGTGAGGAACAGAGAAGCAACTCCTGAGCAAGCGGAATAAGGGGTCATGTCAGTCTCACCAAGGATTTAACAGTGAGGGTGCCATGGAAACCTGCAGGACTGTAGCTTTCAGAGCCAGGTATAGTGGTAGATTCAGGCAACCCCAGACATTTGGGAGATAGAGACAGGAAGACAAGTTCAAGATAACCCTGGGCATTTAAGCAAGACACTGTCGCAAATAAAAGTATAAAAGGGGTGGGAGTTAGGAATGAGAAAGGTAAAATCCATGCCCAGATAAGCACATTGGGTGTAAATTAGGTGACTGCTGTAGTCTTCACCACAGATGAGTTAGCCATGTGTGGCCTCTTATATAAGGTACTTCTTATGGTCCATGAACCATTCAGCATCCTCCTGACGCTCACTGTTCCCAGGCATCCCAGCATCGTGTACATAGGGTAAACTGGGGTTTGGCAAAGTGTGGACTTTCCCTATGCATCCCTCTCAGATTGTGACATTAACTGCGCAGTCAGGAGTCTGCGGCTCCCAGGTGATGCTGAGGAAGGTAACCCATGGACCATATGCAGGAATAATGCCCCAGGCCACCAGCACAGACCTGGTGTAACATCCAGACCTCCTGTCCCTGTCCCTAGCCTTCCTAAGGGAAGAGAACAAATAAGAACAGCTACAATTTTATTTTAGAAGCATTTGGTTTTATTGCACAGAAGCAATTGAAAGTGGACTCAGTGGAAAGTGCGCCCTGGCATGGTTCCGTGGCCAGTGCCCTGCTTCACCTGCTGCAGCTCTTCCAGGAGAGTGCTGGGGAAGGGCCTGACCACTCCTTTGGAAAACAAGAAGGCATTCGGGAATAGGTTACATTTCAAGCATAATGCATTTCTAACTGCTCATTCATTATTGCGGCCATCTGTCATTGTACATACAGGAAGTAAATGCACTTATTTGGAAAGGAGGGGGCAGTTTTTAGTCAAGTGGTTTTCATGTAGCATTCAGCATACATCACGTTCGGCTACAATAAGCTATCATAATTGTCCATCACCTGAGGTGGGCTTGGGATGTGGGGGGTCAGGGCTCAGGATCTTCTCTTGCTAACTTAATCCTACTAGAAATTCCTGTTTGGTGAGGGCAAACCCGTCATCTAAACACTGCTGCTTCTTACAGAGAGGAAAGGAAGAAATAAAACTTATTGCACTGACCCTTAAGTACCGGGACCCTCCTGAGTTTCTTTGGCTGTTCTGGTGTTCCTGTGTCAGCCTACTTCTCCCCCTTGATAGCCTTATCCTCTGTGGTCTTCTCTGGGGGCTGGCTATCTTTTTGGTCTGTGCTAGAGGATTTTTCTGCCTTTTCCGTCTTGGGTTTGCCAGACTCTTTGGAAAGGCTCTTGTCATCCTCCTTGGCCTTGGCCTCTGTCTTGGGCTTCTCCTCAGGCTTCTTGGACTCTGTGGCCTTCTCTTCCTTGCTGTCTTTCTTCTCTGGTGCTGCCGGCATCTCTTCTTTCTGTGGCTTTTCCTTCTCTGCGGGTTTGCTGGGTTCTTTGGCCTTGGTGTCATCTGCTTCTGCCTTGGGCATCTCTGTCTTCTCTTCCTTCACCTCTGTCTTGGCAGGAGTCTCCTTTTCTGGGGTCGCTGCTTTTTTCTTCTCTCCAGACTCTTCCTTCTTGGCTTCCACTGTAGCGGCCTTCTCCTCCACCTTGGGCTTTGGCGCCTCCTTCTTGGGTGGTTCATCTTTCTTGATCGTCTTCTCCTCCGTTTTTGGTGTAGTAGGGGTCTTCTCTTCCTCCACTTTCTTTGGGGGTTCTTTGGCTTTCACCTCCTCCTTCACAGGAGACTTCACCTCTTCCTTCTTGGGAGCTTCCTTCTCAGGGGACTTCACTTTCTCTGGGGACTTGACCTCCTCCTTGGCAGGACTTTTGGCCTGCTGGGGAGATTTGGTGTCTGCAGGGTACTTTACTTCCTCCTTCCCTGGAGTCTTGGCTTCTGGAGATTTCACATCAAGAGTCTTGGCCTTCTCAGGAGACTTCAATTCCTCCTTCACTGGGCTCTTAGCCTTCTCAGGGGATTTCACCTCAGCTGGAGGCTTGACCTCTTCCTTCACAGGGGACTTGGCCTTCTCAGGAGACTTGACCACTGCTGGTGATTTTGCCTGTTCCTTCTCCGGGGACTTGGCTTGAACTGGGGATGTTGCTTCTTCCTTGACTGGGGACTTGGCCTTCTCTGGAGATTTTACTTCAGCTGGGGACTTCACTCCTTCCTTTACAGGAGACTTGGACTCCTCTGCTGGGGATGTTGCACCTTCCTTCACTGGGGTCTTGGCCTTCTCTGGAGATTT
>NW_004949104.1:12020563-12021221 GCF_000317375.1 Microtus ochrogaster
GGAGATTTTACCTCAGCTGGTGACTTGGTCTCAGTTGGTGACTTGGCCTCTTCCTTCACAGGAGGCTTGGTTTCCTTTTCTGGAGATGCGGCCTCTTCTGCAGGGGGAGATGTTACTTCTCCTCCTCCTTCTATCTCTTCTTCACCTTCTTCCTCCTCTTTGGCCTCTTTTTCCTCCTCTTCGGTCACTTCTTCAGTCACCTGGATCTCTTCTGTCTGCTCCTCCACAATCACTGTTTCCTTCTCTGACTTCTCTACCACTTTTATCATCTCTTCACTTTTGACCTTTATGTGAGTGGATGTGGAGGGAATTTTCGGGAGTGCCTCGGTAAGAGAGAAGGGACTTGGACCAAAGCCAATCCGACACTCTTCGCCTTCCAGAAGCTTTCTGTGGAATGGATAATGAGACACACCATTAACTCAGAGCAGACCTGCAGGTTTGCATTCTTTCTTGGTTTTTTTGGAAGCCCCATTGCATTCAATGACAGGATTTGGTGAATGAAGGATATGAATGAATGGCAGGAATTTCATTCTCATCCCATTTTTTTCTTCTTTCCTTCCTCTCTCCTCCCCATTGCTCTCCTGTTTTTCTCTGGTGCTGAAGACTGAGCCATGAGCCATGTTAAGAACACTCTCCATGGGCTGGAGAGATGGCTCAG
>NW_004949104.1:12022155-12023939 GCF_000317375.1 Microtus ochrogaster
CATACTGTGCACACACTGTGCAGGTACACTGCATGTGCACACTGCGCACACACTGTGCAGGTACACTGCATGCGCACACTGCACACACACTGTGCAGGTACACTGCATGCGCACACTGCACACACACTGTGCAGATACACTGCATGCGCACACTGCGCACACGCACCCTAAGATGAAAAATAAATCCCTCCCATGGCTGAAAGAAAAAGAGCTGGGAACAAATAAGCCCATACTTACAAATTTAGTTTGAGGTTTGGGAGTATTGCTGTTTCAAATTGTCCCATCACCTTTTGCAGCCATTCTCTGGGATCTGTCCTTTCACTTAGCTACCCACTAGGTGGTGACAGCTACCCAGACTCCTAAGGGCTCGCTTTCCTCACTGGTAGAGAGATGACTCCAGAGTCCTTACTCAGAGGGCTGTTTCTGTGACATAATGACTATTAAAGGCTTGGCGGAGGGCCTGCTTGGGAAGTAAGGGGTCTCCCCTAGAACAGTATTTTCCAAGTGGAACAGCTGACATTACCCTGGTTCTTGGTAAACTACAGAGCTCAATCCAGCAGCCTGGGGCAGAGCCCCGGTCTGTTTTTCTAACTCAAAGATCACTCTGATTCCTGGTTAGTGCACTGTACTGAGTAGCAGATTAGACCAGAGCAAGGAGGTAGGCAGTCAAGGGTCACCAACCAGAAGAGGCCTTCATGGTGTCAGCCCTGATAGACTGGGAGGGCTCACCTTTGGGAACTGCTCTTCTCGTGGCTGCCATTCAGTAAGCACTGAGCCCAGGAGAACCTGTGTCAGCCGGATTTCCCTATGAACGGGACTGGCTGAGCCTCCCAACAATCCATGGTATGCATGTTGTTCCTGTCATCTCTGCCTACCCTTGCAAGGAATGAAGGCCTGGTGAGCTAAGGTGGGCTTATAATGGTTCCTGACTACCTAAACACCTCTTTTCTTCTAAAGCAAGTCTCTGACTAGCTGGGTTTGGGGTAGATAAAGACTTTAAACTGTAAGTCACAGTCAGAAAGAAAACAAGTTACTCTTGAGCCAATGAAATAGCTCAGTGGGTAAGCACACCTACCATGGAGCCCAAGGACTTGGGAAATTTGATACTCAGAACCTACATGGTGGAAGCAAAAAAAAAAAAACAAAAAACAACCCAACTTCCCAAACTGTCTTCTACACACACACACACACACACACACACACTCAAACCTCCATATGTGTGTGCATGCTAGCACACACACATATACAAATAAATAAATAAAATGTAATTAAAAGAAAATAAACTTCAAGAGTTCTGCCTCTTGAGAAGTAGAATAGTTGTGAGGGGCTGAGGGCAGGGACAACGAGGCGTCTCATAAGGGGTGTGCAGTTTGAATCTGGGATGGTGAAATAGCTCTGAATGGATGGGGATGAGTGCAGCATATGCAAATGTTCTTAACATCCTAAACTGTTGATTTAAAATGCCTAAATGGCAAATTTTAAGATACAAGGTTTCTCTATATAACAATCTGGCTGTCCTGGAACCTGCTTTGTAGACCAGGCTGGCCTCAAACTCACAGAGATCCAGCTGCCTGTCTCCAGAGTACTGGGATTAAAGATGTGCGCCACCACTGCCCCAGCATGATAGGAATTTTAAAACATTTTTATTTTATTATGTGTATGTGTGGGTGTGGGTACATGTCTGCATGCATTGTTGGGGACAATTTTCAGGGTTCTACACTGTCTCAAGGCTCTGAGAACACGGGCTCTACACTGTCTCAAGGCTCTGAGAACACGGGGCTCTA
>NW_004949104.1:12024182-12044155 GCF_000317375.1 Microtus ochrogaster
AGGCTCCTGGGCCATCTCACCTGTAGGCAGCAATCTCGATATCCAGGGCCATCTTGACATTGAGCAGGTCCTGGTACTCCCGGAGCTGCGCTGCCATCTCCCACTTGGTGTTTCTCAGCTCATTGTCCAGCTGCTGAATAGCATCCTGGGGATGGCAGATCAGGCAAGTCATCTGCTAGCTAGTACTTGGCCCTCAATTCCAGGTAAGCTGGGGCCACGCTGCTCAGCCACCTGGCTGGGGACAAAGCCCCACCCTGTCAAAACTGTAAGCTGTTCATGTACAGACATGAAAAATAAATCTAGATCAGAAATCTCAGCCTGAGGAAAGACCTGGAATGAGATACCACAGACACTGACTTAGTAAGTAAAATGATGGGTGCATTTTTGCAGATGTCTTAGACAGTGCTCTATGGAAGCGTTGAAGTGTAGCCCCGTGGTAGGACATTTGAGTAGCATCCTACACAGGGCCCTGGGGAGAGAGCAGTTTTAGCTACTCTGTTTTCTATTCTTTCCAAAAGTGCCTGCAAGTGTCTGCTCTTTGATTACCTGCCAAGGCAGAGGGTCCCCAGAAGCATACTGAATAGAGATGAAGCTTCTTCCCACTGGAGCACTGCTTAAAGTGAACCTTTACAACTACCTTTTGCCTCCTACGTTGTTATTTCCAGTTCCCAATGTTTCTGTAATCACGTTTATTTATTTATCCAGTCCTAAGAAAGTGACACTTTTCTCCCTAGGGTTGTTCTTGATCAAAGAAATCTGCCAAGGCTGTCCCTCCTGCCACAGACTCTGGTGACAAGTAATAGAACACCCACTCCACCAGGATTAAGAGGTAAATTATTCATTAGGTGCTAGGATGGCGCCCAGGACCTCATGCACGCTGGGAAGGCAAGACCTCTCCCACTGAGCTACACCCCTGCACTGGTGATCTTCACAGTCTGCAACGCTGCGATGTCTGACTCAGAGACCAGGATCCTTCGCTAAGAAAGTGATTCCCCTCCTCCTGCTCACCTGGTAGGATGCGATGTCTGCCTGATGACGGTCCTCTAGCTCAGAGCGCTGCCTCTCCAGTGATTCCTTGGTGCTTTTCAGTGCCTCCAACTCTGTGGTCCTGGCTTGCAGCTGCCGCCGGTACTCTGTTATCTCCTCCTGTGCCGAGCGCATGGCATCTGTGTTCACCTTGGCTGCCTCTGACAGTCGGTCCAACCTCACTGAATAAGGGAGGAACCAGGGCACAGGGTTAGGCACACCTGAACTTGGGTTCCAAGCTGGGCTCAGATCTGGAAAGTGACATGCATGGGTTGAAGATGTGCCAAGGTGTTAATCCACCCCGTCCTATGACAGTCCAGAAGCTCTTGTCCAAAGCCATCCAGCCAGTGAGGGGCAGGATTCAAATTTAGTCTATTGGTTTTAAAAAACAGACGGTCTCTCCCTAAACTCAGGAGAAAGGAAGGGCCAGGCACAGTTCCATACTGAGAGGTTCGGGTGGGAAATCAAGCCATGAGGCCTAATGCAGGCTTGTGGAAGAAGTTAGCATCCCTGAGTCACGGTACTTGAAAGCTGTGGGAGTGGTCAGTTACAATGTAGTCATGGTAACTCCCCGCAGATATTGCAGAGTCCAAGGTCACAGGGGAGCCCAAGGCCTGCGTACCAGTCCAGTTCCCCTTCCTCTACCTGACTTCATTGTCTAGCACAGCAGCTTCTGAGCCAATCAAAGCCATACAATGGCCTCTGCCACCAACTGGCTCCTGGTTCTCAGATCACCCAGTGCAAATCTGAAATCGGTCTTAATCTCCTGAAAGGGAACATCCCACATTCAAGGGCTGACCCTGGTGGAAAGAAAGAGGCCAGCTGGTGGGGACATATATCCTCGGATGCTCTGCTTGGGTGAAGGGCAAACCTCAAAGAAGCGTTCCCCTCTGGGAGGAACCTTGCTGCAGGGATGGGGGAAGGGATGGTTCACTGCCACTGCAAAGGCTTGGGGCATGGAAAGGGGAATTCCAAGCATCTAAATCCTGGTAGTCCTGGCTTTCCCTGGTGTTAGCAAGCTTTAAAAATCACCCCAGTAAGTATTCTTGGCTACTATGGATTGCAGACAGCCTTGGAAAGTACCTCAGCTCTGCACTCTCTTGCCCAGGGTTATAGAGACGATGTCAGAGGTTTCTGCAGGTAAGACTAGGAAACTCAGTGACTCCATGTCCCAGTCCCCAGAGAAACAAGAGCCAGAGAGGGTCAATGTTGGTCAAGGTCACCTTGCAGCTACTGGGTGGTAATTCAGGGCAACTGCAGCCTACCCTGCTCAGAATCCCTGGGAAGTTGGGGGAGAAAGGGAGATGGGAGGCCCCAGATTTTGAGAGGAGAAAGGGTATATTTAATAATAGAGGCTGCCTCCGCTACTTGCAATCATGAGGTCCATGTGCTGGTTCCATACTGGCTAGAAAGGGCGTGAAAATGAGAAGCTCCTTTCATCTCACACAGAAGATTCCTAAAGTGGGGGCATTACGTACTGAGTGAGTAGTAGGAAGAAGCATGGTACGTGTCAGAAGAATACCCCTGTGCCACCCTCTGCGAAGGGTGCGAGAAAGGGTGGGCTGAGTTGGCAGGGCAAGCGGGTACTGGATACCCTGGAAGGCTAGAAGGGGCTTGTTCAGTTTGAAAGGGAGACTGGTCCGAAACTGGGGTCTGTCTAATAGTGTGGGAACAGAGGGGTTAGCTAGCCCCAACGTTTAAGTACAGATATAAATAATATGAGGGTCGTCAACTAAAGGAAAATCCAAGGTTGGGGCGCCCCAAGGGAGAGCCGGAGTAAAAGCGCTACTTTATGAGGCTGCATATGCACTCTGCAGAGGGTCCAGCAGCTTTAGGGAGGACTCCTTGGTGAACCATCATCAGCTGCTCACTGGCCAGCTGGGGGAGGGGGGAGCGACCCCCTCCCAACCCACGCGCCCGCGCACCTCGGAACCACTCCTCCGACTGCAGCGTGCTCTGCACCGCATGGCCTTCGAGCTGCGCACGGATCTCCCGCAGGGCCGACGTCACGTCGCACTTGAGGGCATCGCGCGCTTCGGCGTGCGCCTGCGCTTGCGCGGCACCGCAGCCCTGGATCTGCCCGAGCAGCTCGCCCACCTCCTCCTGGTGGTGGCGCCGCAGGTAGCCGCACTCCTCCTGCAGCGCCTGCGCCTTCTTCTGCAGCTCCACGCGCGCCGCCTCCGCCTCCTGCGCGAAGCGCGCTAGGGCGCGCGCCGCCGCCTCCGCCTCCTCGCGCTGCCGGGCCTCTTCGTCCAGCCGCTGTCGCACGTGCGCGATGTCCTCCAGCAGGTGCTCCTGCTCCAGGCGCAGCTGCCCGCGCGCCGCCCCCAGGCGCAGCACGGCGCCACGCATCTCGCGCACTTCGCGATCGTACAGCTCGCCCATGGCGGCTCGGCCGGCTTGCTGCTGTCGCAGCGCCGCCGCCTCGCCCTCCAGGCTGCGGTTGTGCGCCTCGAGCTGCCTCACCTTGTCGATGTAGCCCGCGAAGCGGTCGTTCAGAGCCTGCAGCTGCTCCTTTTCGCTGCGCGCCGCCGTCGCCACCACCACGCAGCCCTCCGGCCCGTTGCTTAGTGTGTCTAGGGAGTCGGTGCTCGAGGCGGCGCCGGCTCCGCGGAAGCGGCTGGGCGAGGCGGACACGGAACTCACAGACGTCCGCGCCCACGAGTGGAAGCCGCTGGAGGAGCCGGCCGCGGAGCGCGGACCGCCGGTGCCCGCCTTGCGGCCCAGCGCATAGTGCAGGCTACCGCCTCCGTGCAGCGGAGCGAACGGGGAGCCCAGCAGCGCATCGGCGCCGCCGAAGCTCATCATGGCCGAAGCAGGTGCGGCCGCCGGCAGAGCGGGAGCGAGGGGCCGGGGCGGGTAGCACTGCGGCAGCTCCGGGACGCTGGCTCTTTTATATCCGCGGTGGCCGCGTCCGGCCCCTCGGCAGTGGGGGGCTGGGGAAGAGGGCCCCGCCCTCTCCACCTCCTCCCCCGCGGCCCCGGGCCGACCGGCTCCGGCTCCGCCGCAGTGAGAGGGGCGGGGCGGGGGGGGGGGACCCAAGAGCGAAGGGGAATCGTCTCATCTTCAGCGAAGCCTCCCGAGGTCAGACCAAGGAGTAAAGGACTTCCGGAGCGGACAAGTGCAGACCTCCAGGTGCATGTAGGAAGACCCTTATTGGTGTGCTCAGAATTAGAGGGCCCCTGAAATAGGAAGAGGGCTTGAGAACTGGTGGGGCAGGGTGCTTGCGAGTTGAAGCAATGGGAGACTCTGCAGTGATTAGTACGAGAGGACCCCTCATGAGAGACGACACAAGATTCTCTAATAGAGAAGACCTTGAGATGAGGAGTACAGAGACCACAACCACCCATGGAGGAATTCTGAATGACGTTGCGTGAGGGACGCTACCGAGGATAAATGAGGACCCCCTTGCTGGAGGTGCAGTGTTCCCGATAGTTAGAGCAGCCACCCAAGAGGGGCTTAAGGAACTCTACCGCTGACATCGGGGTAGGAAAGGGGGGTGTGGAATTTGAAAGGACTGCAGAGCTACGCTGAGGGGACATGGGAAACTGCAGAAGGAGAAAGGGAACACAGGATGGGAGGGGAACTTGGAGCTCTCCAAAAAGTCCAGAGGCCAAGACCGGAAGTGGAGACTGCGTCTTTTCCAGCAAGGGAAACTGCGTAGAAGCAGAGGGTCCCTGAGTAGGCAGAAAGACCCTGCTGAGTGTGGAATCAGAGAACACCGAAGCCAAGTTCTGCAAACAGGGCGGGGGAGGGGGTCAGCTCTGTGCTGTGCTAGCCGAGTGACCTTGTACAAATTGTATTCTCTCCTGCTTGGTTTTCCCTTGCGTACAACAGGCAAGATGCAACTCCAAACCCCCAAGTGCTTCCTTCTCGGGAAGTCTCTGGCTGAATTTTGGGAAGGGAGCCCACATTGACAGTGGATGTGTAGCACCCACGTTCTCACACCTGAGAAGTTTGTCTTTCTCCCTTCCTTGCCTGATTTTTCTCAGTTTCATCTTGTCACCCCATTCCTAGCCCCACAATAGATAAGCCTGTACCACAAGCATCCCTTCATGATCCCGAAGAAGTGGTGGGTGGCTTTTCAGGTCCAAGTCTACCGCCCTCGTGAGCCCCACAGAGGAGTCAGGTAAAAGGGCGGCGGAGGGGCTCAGACTTGGAGGCCTTGCTGTGTTACAGGGCTGGCTCATTCTTGGTTTGCTCTTCCTGTCAAATGCCGCATTAGTGGAGCTTCTGGGCCGCTACCGCTTCAGCACCAGAGACAGAGACTACCGGGGCGGATTGATCTAGGCCTTTAAGAGTGGAGAGGTTCAAAGCTCTACCAGGCTTCACCCTTGTGCTGTGCGGGTGAGAACTCGGGAGGGGTGGGATGAATCATACCGCAGGGTCTTGAAATGACCTATCCTTGCATGTAAGTGACCCACCTCTGCATGTCCTGTCTAGTTCCTGGCTTTCTGTGAAGCTCTCCCTGTACACATCTACTGGGAGCAGAGAGAACCCCACTCCAGTGACCACTGACAGGTGCTGGGAACCAGCGTAGATTTCTTCAGATCAGAACTTCTTCCAGGAAATTACCTCAAGTCCTACTGCACCCCAGTTTACTGTGGTTTTCTTTCTAGAGGGATCCTCAAGACCAGAACTGGCAGATTGACTAAAAAAGACCTCTGCAGGTCCCTTTTTCCTTGCCCTCTGTTTTATTCCCAGCCTCTGGCTGCAGGCTGACTTGCTAGGGAAGTGATGGCGCTGTCCCTTTAACCACGTTTTACTGGAAGGAGAGTGCACTAGGGAGGAGGGGGAAGGGAGTTTCTAGTTTTTCATGGCAATGCAGAACAGAACATGATGAAGCATTTTCCCAATTTAAAGGGGTCCAGTCATCGTGCTGCTTGCAGGGCCAGAAGGGCTAGTTGGCAAATGTTGTTGAAAGGATGAGGCACTGAAAAATGTCACTGGGGAGGGGACCTGGGTAGGGACCCCCTTGCTTCCAGATTGTTCCCCGTTTAGTTTTCATCTTGCTTGGAATTTTGCCATTAGATCCTTGTTCTTTTGAACAAAGATTCTTCAGCTGTCTGCAGAATGTGCATGATTTTCTTGGGTGTGGGAAGTCTGGTAAGCAGCTGATAGCAAAAAAAGAATGCAGGAAATGTGGGGTATAAGGGTGACCATCATATTGCACCAGGTGTGAGTTTTGTGGCTCTAGATGGGCATGAATGCTGGTCCCCTGGTCAGTCCTTCAGCCTCACCTTCAGAGAGCTGTCTGTGGCCTCCATCACCGTGCTTACGTCATCATCCCCTCCTGGGTTCTGTGGTTCCCAGTGCTGATCCCTAGCAGTATCCTTACCAATCTGTCATTGTGAATGGATGGATGGATGGATGGATGGATGGATGGATGGATGGATGGATGGGATGGATGGGTAGATGAACGAGTGAATTCTATTATTTCTCTAGCAAAACATGGGATCCAGCAAGAACTAAGAATTATTATTTTCTGAGACCTTGTGGTTCAAATTACGTTTGCCTCCCTTCCTGCATTGTTAACATTTAGCAGTGAACAAGGCAACATTTATACATTCATCCACTTATTAAGCCTCTGTTGTGTGTGATAGGCACACATTAGATGATGATGTCACTGAATATGGAAGTCTACCTTCCCAGGTATCCCCTGGGGAAAATTCTCAGTCCTTCCTAGATCTCAGCCCAGAATGTCCCGGGGTACCTTTAAGATGATTCCAGGTGTGACTTGGATCCCCAGTATTCCATGTTATAGGTTTAGTTCCCAGAAAGTTGCCATCGAAAGATGGTGAAAATTTTAAGGAATTAAGTCCTGCTCAGAGGTCTTTAGGAACTGTGGGCCTGCTCCTAAGGGAGGCTGAGACCTGGCTCTCCTTCCTCCTCTCCTCTTCCTCCCATCTCCCTTCCTCTTCTCATCTTCCTCCTTCTTCCCTTGCCCCCTTCCTCCCCTCTTCTTCCTCTTCCTTCCCCACCCCGTGTTAGTGAGAGTTTCTATTACAGTGATGAAATAGCACAACCAAAAAGCAAGTTGGGGAGGAAAGGGTTTATTTCCGCTTACATTTCCACACTGTGGTCCATCAGTGAAGGAAGTCAGGACAGGAAATCAATCAGGACAGGATAGGGGAGGCTGGAGCTGATGCAGAAGCTATGGAAGGATACTTCTTACAGGCTTCTTCCTAGTGGCTTGTTCAGCCTGCTTTATTATAGAACCCAGGACTGCCAGCCTAGGGGTGGCCCCACCTACCATAGGCTGATTCTCACATCAATCACTAGTTAAGAAAATACCTTACAACTGGGACTGAAGGAGCATGTGATCAACCCGTACTCTCTGAACGTGGCTGACTGAGAAGCCAAGGACAATAGCACTGGGTTTTGATCCTACTGCATGTACTGGCTTTGTGGGAGCCTAGTCTGTTTGGATGCTCACCTTCCTTGACATGGATGGAGGGGGGAGGACCTTGGACTTCACACAGGGCAGGGAACCCTGACCGGTCTTTGGACTGGAGGGGGAGGGGGAGGGAGAGGCAAATGGGAGGAAGGGAGGAGGTGGACATTTTTAATAATAATAATAAAGCTAAAAAAGAAAATACCTTACAGCCAGATTTTAGGGAGCCATTTTCTCAACTGAGATTCTCTCCTTTCAGATAACTCTACTTGTGTCAAGTTGACATAAAACTATCCAGGACACTCTTTCTTTTTCTTTTTGGACAGGGTTTTGCTGCATAGCCTAGACTAGCCTTAGAGTCTGTCCTTCTGTCTGCCAGTCAGTGGTGGCACACGCCTTTAATCCCAGCACTTGGGAGGCAGAGACTGGCAGATCTCTGTGAGTTCAAGGCCAGCTTGCTCTACAGAACAGCCAGGAATTTTACACAGAGAAACCTTGTCTTGAAAAACACTGAAAAAAAAAAAAAAAGAAAAAAGTCTGTCCTCCTGTCTCAGGCTCTGAGCATTGGTATTATAGGCATTTTTATTGGTTTGTTGAGGCAGGGTAACACTATGTAACCTAGACTGGCCTTGAACTCTTGATCTTCTATCTCAGCCTCCTGAGTGCTGGTATTACAATCATTTTTGCTAGTTTTTTTTAATATTTATTTATTTATTATGTATACAATATTTTGTCTGTATGCCTGAAGGCCAGAAGAGGGCGGGCGCCAGACCTCTTTACAGATGGTTGTGAGCCACCATGTGGTTGCTGGGAATTGAACTCAGGACCTTTGGAAGAGCAGGCAATGCTCTTAACCACTGAGCCATCTCTCCAGCCCCCTTTTTTTGCTAGTTTTTGAGATAGGGTCTTAACTTTGCCACCCAGACTGTCTTTAAACCCTTGATCCTCCTGCTTAAGAGCTTGGGTTACAGGTGTGCACCACCAGGCCTGGCATCTTCATTGCTTTTTCACTTCATTATGCTGCCTTACTACAGAGTGCAAACCACCTTACCACAGAGCGCCAACCACATCACACTGCCTTACCACAGCGCCAACCGCATCACACTGCCTTACCACAGAGCGCCAACACAGTGGACTCAGCTGACCCTGGACTAGAACCTCCAAAGCTGCCATCCAAGATGAACCTTTTTATGAATATGATGGCTATTCCTCCAACAAAATGGAAAAGAGAAACCAGATGTGATGACTTACTACTGCTAGCACTTGAGAATCTGAGACAGGAGGATTGCTCTAAGTTCAAGATCAGTCTGGGCTACATAGTGCATCTCAGGTGAGCTTAGACTACAGAGTAAGAGGTGCGGATGTCAATGTGTCTTCCCAGAGCCTAGTCTTGGGAATCTTCCAGAGACAAGCATATATGCTGAAGTACCTGAGCTTATTTGCCCTTGAGCCTATCTTGCTTCAAGTATCTCCCAGACAAAGTCCCAGTGGCCCACGGTGGAGGACTCGGAAGGGTGCCTCACCCTCTGCTGCCCCAGGTCTGCTGCCTGCTCTCCATGGTCCTGGCTGCTGCTCCTTGAAACATATTTGCCGAGGCCTTCCTTGTGAGCACCCACCAGGTACTGCTGCCGCCACTTCTCTCGTTCAGTATTGCTGGTGAGTTCTGATAACTCAGAAGAACGAGGCTGCAGGGGACGGGTCCCTCCCATCCTGTGTGTATAGCAGAAAATTTTCATACTATATTGTCTCTGGTGCTGCCTCAGTGGTACCCCTCCACTGTGCAGGGATCCTTCTTCTTATTTTACAGACATGTAAACTGAGGCCTGAGTAGGCTATCAGAGTTAACTCAGTAATATAGCAAACAGAACCCAGGGGCTCAAGTCACCCTCAGCCAGTACTGCACCACCCATTTCTCCTCCACAGTAGAGGCCCAGATGTCTGGAGCCGGGCATGAGAAGTCGGAGGAGGAATGGCAGCTTTCTGGAGCTGAGGTGGGGGAAAGGGTATGGCTTCTGCTGTGAGTCTTGTGACCCAGCATCAGTGTGCCCGGTTTATGTTTTGTTTTTAGTGTCAGGTGTTGGGGTCAGGCCCTCATGCGTGTCAAGAGCTCTTTCTCTCTCTCTCTTTTTTTTTTTTTAAAAAAAAGAGTATTGCATTTTGTATTAGCTACTTCTCTGTGACTGTGACAAAAACAAATGACCAAGGCAAGCTATAGAAGGAAGGGATTGTTATGGTTCAATCTAGAGGGATGAGGCCATCACAACCAGGAAATCATCACAGCAGGAACAGCTGAGAACTCACATATCAAGCCACAAGCAGCAAACAGAAACCTCAAAGCCCACCCTTAGGAACACCCTTTTCCTCCAGCAAAGCCACACCTCCTAAGCCTCCCTAAATGGTGCCACCAACTGGGGACCAAGTATTCCGGTGTCCAGGACTATGGGAACATCTCATTCCAAACACCACATGTTTACCTACTTATTTATCTTTTCTTTATGTGTGTGGGAGAGTGCAGGTGCAGCTCACCGGCCCCAGCATGCATATGGAGGTCGGAAGGAAGCTTGGTTTTCTCTTTCCTGCATATGGGTTCCAGAACTCAGCCTGCCTACCCTTTCCTTCCCTTCCTCTTTCTCATATCTGGTAGCCTATGATGGCCTCAAATTCAGTACAGAGCTGAAATTGACCTTGAACTCATGATCATTCTGTCTGTACCTCTCAAATACTTGTCTCTATTTCTCAAGAATTTATTGCTGGGCTGTGGTGGTGCAAGCCTTAATCCCAGCATTTGGGAGGTAGAGGCAGGTGGATCTCTGTGAGTTCAAGGCCTGGTATACAAGAGCTAGTCCCAGGGCAGGATCCAAAGCTACAGAAAAACCCTGCCTCAAAAAAAAAAAGAGAGAGAGAGAGAGAGAGAGAGAGAGAGAGAGAATTTATTGCACGTGTGTGTGCGTATGCACGTATGTGTGCATGGACTGATGCTATGGTGTGTATGTAGTTAGAGAATAAATTGGTTCTTGGCTTTGCAGCAAGTGCCTTTACCAACTGAACCATCTCACTAGGCCAACTGTTTCTCTTTTTCTAACTAAGGAGTGCCTTGTCTTATCCCACGCACTGTAAGTTTTGTACAGAGAAATATATGTCCGTGTTACCCACTGCTGATTTCCTCCAGTGCTTGGAATAGTGGTTGTGTACAGTAGGTGCTTAGCAAGCAATTGTGAAATGACAGCAATGCTCTGCCCGGTTAGTGGTAACACTTCAGCACCAGGCATGCGGACAGTTCCCGATCTCAGCTTGGCCGGGCAGCCACCTCACAGGGTGCTTGGGAAGCAGCACATCCATCCCCTGGGTCATCTTTGCTGAGGCTCAGGCCCTGCCCACTCTGCCACCTGTAGACTCGCCTTTTCTGGTTCAGCAATTTTATGTCTGTGAAATTTGCTTATTTGCTTTGTTTCTTTCTCTTCAGAGGCCATAATATGCAACATCCTTTGACCCTGTCCTTTATCCCTTCCTTTCTCTATTTCATCCCCTTTCTCCTCTCCCCTCCGCTACTTCCCCCTACTCCTCCCTCCCCTCTTGTCTTCTTCTCCCTCTAGCATCTGCCCCCTCCTTTCTCCTTAGCCTCCATTCCTCCTGTCTCTCTTCCCCCTTCCAACCTCTTCTTTCTATAATGTGTCCTCGTATGGCTGGACTTAAATCTGGTCTGTAGTAACGAGGAGGTAGCCTTCCCACCCCTACACCCTTTGGGAAACAAACTGCAATGACAGAATTATGTGCAGTTTTCCGTCGTAGCTCCACCCACGGCCTTACCACTGCTGGACTGCCTAGTGCGATGAAGCCTTCAGTAGTTCTGCATTCAGCCCACACATCTGATGCTCTGGGACTCGGTAGAGATGGGAGCTGAATTCTCCTCGAAGGCTGGTGCTGATGGGTGGGTCCACAGGTCTGGCTCACCCTATAGCCACCAGCTTCACTACCTATTCAGGATGTTTTGGTTGAGTGGCTTCTAAGATGGGGAGGAGATAGTCAATCTGTCTGTCCTGAGGGACCTTCGTCTAGTGACTCAGTAGGGCTTGCTCATCACAAGTGCCTTGCGGGTCTTAGAACTCTCCTTACAAGGAGCAAGGGGCTATGTACCAGCACACGTGAAGCTTGTGGCCTATGGAAAGGGAGAATGGTATTTGTTTATTTATGCTAAGAGTCAAACACAGAGGCCTTGCTCATGCAGCTAGCCAGTGCTCTCTGTACCTCCAGCTCTTGGCTTTATTTATTTTCCATTAATGATATTATTTTATGTGTTTGAGTGTTTTCTGTGCATGCCCGTCTGCACTGTGTGTGCCTGGTGCTTGTGGAGATTAGAAGAGAATCAACGGTCCCCTGGGACTGGATTTGCAGATGTTTGCGAGCTGCTGCATGGGTCCTAGGAATTGAACAGGTCCTTTAGAAGGGCAGCCAGTTTTTGTAACCTTTGAGCCTCTCTTGTTTTGTTGCAAAGCAGGATCTTACTGCATAGCTTAGGCTGGCCTTGGAACTCTCTATATAGCCTAGGCTGGACTCAAACTTGTTCCCTCTCTGCCATGTTCTGGGATTGTAGACATGTGCCACTACCCCTTGCCAGTGCCTGTTTTTATGCCCACCCTTTCATACCTGCAACCCTATAAAGTAAATTCTGTTACTATACCTACTTATACTCTGAGAGGTTGAGTAACTTGCCCCAAATCACACAGCTAGAATGTGTGTAAACTGGGATTCTTGTCCGGTCTCTGGAGTGGGCAGCAGATATGCCCAGCCGTGAGACAGCCATCGTGCGGCACTTTCACAGGAAGAAGGCAGCCAGCCCTTCTCCACTTCCTTACAGCTGCCTGAGGCTTTGCTCTGGGCTTCATCCTGCCACCTTGTGGGAAGTAAGGGGAGTTGAGCAATGGCTTTGGGTTTTCTGCTTTTAGGTTTTTATCTTTTTTAGGTTGTCTTGGGAGGCATGGGAGAGGGAGAATTCCCAGGCGGCATAGTCAGGAAGTCAAAATGGTGATGAGCTTGGCTTCCTGATCTGCCCAGTCCTGGAGACGCCTAAGACCAAAGTGATGATGAGGATGATTGATTTTTCACAGAGTAAATCTGAGTCATCCAGGAAGCAGTTGAGCAGCTTCAGCATAGGAGCACCTGTCTCCTTGTTCCGGCTGCTGACATGTGGTACCGGCAGCAGCTCTGTCAGAGATGCAGGGTCATCCTCCTGCAGAGTGGGACATTGAGGTCAGAGACAGAATGTGCCTGACAAGGCTGCCGGGAGAGGGGCTAGGGTGGTGGTGGCCACGCCACACTGATGCTTCATCCACAATCCAGAATAGGCAATGCCAGAATTTAGAGGGAGTTGTTAGACCTTGAAATAATTAACATTTGGCTTAAAAGTTCATTGCTGGCTGGGCATAGTGGTGCACACCCTTGATCCCAGCACTTGGGAGGCAGAGATACCAACCTGGTATCTTTACATAGTGAATTCCAGGATAGCCAGAGCTACAGAGTGAGACCCTGTCTTGAAATAAAAATAAAGCAAAAACAGACAAACAAGAAAATTTTATTCCTGGTGGTCAAGTTTAGCAGGTGAACAAGGCAAGGCTGGACTTTGAACGAGGTCTGTGGGGGCTAGGGGTGCAATTCGCCTGGTTCCCTGCACTACTTCAGCTGGCCATGGTGGGCATGTCTGTAATCTCAGCTCCTGGGAGATAGAGGCAGGAGGATCAGGAGTGTAAGGTCACCCTCAGGTCACAAGTTTGAAGATGGCCTTGGATACATTAGACCCTGTCTCATACAAATAAATAAATAAGACTCTGCAACCCCAGACTGGGTGGAGATGAGGCTTGTCCTTCCTGGGACTGCACACTCCGACTTGTCACTCCGCAGACAGGCTGTGTGAGGACATAACCTGACAGCAGTGTGGCACTTGGTCAAAGGCAAGCGATGCCAGCATGGAAGACGTGCCAGGAAAGTGTCTGAAGTCTGCCTCAGCCCTGACCACACATACTCACCCCCACCCAAACACAGTCATACGTGGGCACACATATACAAAATACTGTCCTTCATTCAGTACTCTTTGTTATGCTGAGTCCCAGGCTCCTTCATTCAGTACTGTGTGTTGTGCTGAGTCCCAGGCTCCTTCATTCAGTACTGTGTGTTATGTTGAGTCCCAGGTTCCTTCAGACTATCTAGATCAGAATCTCTGGAGAAGTCTAGGGATGTCCCTTCTAAGTCAGTACCCCTAAAGCAGAAGTTCCTTTACATCTGGTCTCTCCTACCCATCCATACCCTGTAAATGGCCATGCTATAAAGTATCACACACACATTACTTTGTTTAGATGCCACAACAATGTAGCAAAGCTGTGGTGCCAGCTGGAGTCGGAAGAAGTTAAGTCACCTGCCAGCACAGGTTGGGAGTGTAGCTCCATGGCAGAGTGCTTGCTAGCACCCATGAGGTCCTAAGTCCCATCCTTAGTGTTGAAAGAATGGCACCTGCCAAATACAGGACTAGAAATTGAAATTTCACGCCTGGCTTTGGAAGACCCGTCCTACTCGAGAGCTTGTCTTCTCCCAGAGTGCCCTCCTCATTCTCTGTGTGCCTCTTCCCTGGTGCTGTGTGACTTGCTCATTTCCTGAGCGTGTAACCTGGGACCTAGGTAATGATATGCACTGGAGTCACGGGTCCTTCCCAGCCATGAGCCTTCGGGAGCAGGGAGTGATTCTTGCATCGAGGGGCCCAGGATGTGGGCATGAGTGGGCACTAATGAATGACTGGTGGTTGATCCCAGCTGAAGTGCTCCCACAGGATCAGCCTGTGGGCAAGCCTGTAGTGTATTTTCTTAACTAGTGATTGGTATGGGAGGGTCCAGTCCATTGTGGGTGGGGCCACCCCTGAGTTGGTGGTTCTGGGTTCTATAAGAAAGCAAGCTAAACAAGCCACAGGCAAACTGGTAAGCAGCACTCCTCCATGGATTCTGCATCAGCTCCCGCCTCCAGGTTCCTGCTCTGACTTCCCTCAGCAATGGAGTGTATCCTGAGACTCAACAGAAATAAACTCTAAGTTCTTTATGGTCAGGGTATGTGCTCACAGCAAGAGAAAACCTTAGACATCAGTGCCTGGATTGCTGGCTTGCACCACCATTGTCCACACACCGTGTGTGTGTACACCTGAGCTAAGGATAGGATGTAAGGCTCCATACACACTAGACAAGTATCTTACCACTAAGCTACACCCCCGCCAGTCTTCCATCTTCAATACTTTGTAGATGATAAGACAACCTGAGATTCAACAAACTACATCCTCCGAGTATTTCTCCTCCCTCCCCTCCCCTCCTTCCTCTCTTCTCCTCCCTTTTCTCGTTTTCATCCTGCTGCTCCTCCTGTTCTCTGTCTCTCTCTCCCCCATCACACTACTGGACATGACCCTTGGGACTTACACACAGTAGCCAAGCTCTTCCCCCAGGTCTGAGAATTTCCAATGAACATAAAATTTGCTACCTTACTGAGCAGATCCCTGGTGATGCAGCCAGATGTTTGCAGTGACCATAGTGCTTGCTCCCCGTGTGATCTAGAGCCTCCCTCTGGAGTGGGGCTAACCTAAAGCTGGGTGCCAGCCAGCACTGCCACTTCTGGCTAGGCGTCTTAGGCACCATCTTCTTTCCGGGTCTCAGTTTCTGCCTTTGTCAGGTGGAGAAATTATGGTTCCAGTGGGAGCCGTTGGTGTCACTGGGCTTAGGGAGAAAACTCAGTAAACAAAACTGGTGGTGGGTGGGGGAGTCTATGTTGTCTGGACCCTGGAGGAGTTCCTTGGGCTTTGCACTCCCTAACTCCTCCCTCTGGGGCCATTATGATAGTGTCAGGGAGAAGGAGGACAGGTGGGGTCCTGTGTGGAAGGCCTCTGAGGCTGCAGGTGTTCTTTGCTCAGCCTGGGGTGTCTCCGGGCTGGCAGCAGCTTCTGGAGAGGGGTCCTGGCTGTGTGCTGTTGGAGGGCTGCATTCACAGTAAGTACCATGGGCAAAGGGCACTTCTGCCGCCACATCCCTCTGGTAGCAGTGAGTGTGGAACTAGGGTCTCCCAAAACTGCAGGATCAGATGGGTTGGTTTGCTTTGTTTTGTTTTTCAAGACAGGGTTTCTCTGTGTAACAGCCCTGGCTGTCCTGGAACTAGCTCTTGTAGACCAGTCTGGCCTTGAACTCACAGAGATCCGTCTATCTCTGCCTCCCAAGAACTGGGATTAAAGACATGTGTTCTCACTGAACCTGAATTTGCTGATTGAACTAGCTGGCCAATAAGCCCCAGGGATCTTCCCACCACCCCTCCTCAGGGCTGGAAGTATAGATAGGTACACACCACCATGCCAGGCTCTTGACACAGGTGCTAGGGATTGATAAAACAAATTAGTTTATGTTTTCTTCTTCTTCTTCTTCTTCTTCTTCTTCTTCTTCTTCTTCTTCTTCTTCTTCTTCTTCTTCTTCTTCTTCTTCTTCTTCTAGACAGGGTTTCTTTGTGTAGCTCCGGCTGTCCTGGGACTTGCTTAGTAGATCAGGCTACCTCAAACTCAGAGAGCTCTCTGCCTCTGCCTCTGCCTCTTGAGTACTGGATTAAAGGCATGCACCACCATGCCTGGCTGCCTGACAAACCCTTCACACATCACAGAGACACTTACACATCCATGTTTCTGTTACACTATTCACAGCAGCTGGGCTGTGGAATCAGCCTCGATGTTTATGTCCCCAGCAAATGTATAAGAAAAGAAAGTGTGTCATACACACTTAGTCACTGTTGTATGACTGTGAGGAAATACAATGACCAAGGCAACTTATAAAAGAAAGAATTTAATTGGGCATATGGTTTTAGAGGGTTAGAGTCCATGATGGCTGAGCAAAGGCATGGTGGCAGGGGATAGCTGAGAGCTCACATCTTCTTAATCCACAAGCAGGAGGGGGAGAGAGAGGGAAAGGGAGAGAGCTAATTTTGCTTGGCATGGGTTTTTAAAACCTCGAAGCCCCCGATCCTGTCGCACACCTTCTCCAATAAGGCCACACTTCTAATCCATCCCAAACAGTTCCGCCAACTGGGGCCTCGAGTATTGAAATATATGAGTATGGAAGCCGTTCTTTTTCAGATCACTATAAACACAATGATGCCATCTTCAGCTTGAAGGAGAATGCACTTACGGCACAACAGAAAAATGGATGGGACTGGAAAACGTGTTACATGAAACAAACCAGCTGCAGAAGGACAAACACGGCTTGTTCTCTCTCATTTTGTAAACCTTAGACTTTGCTTTTTAGGATTTATTTATTTTTGTTTTTTTGAGACAGGGTTTCTCTGTGTAACCCTGGCTGTCCTGTAATTCACTCCGTAGACCAGGCTGGCCTGGAACTGGGAGACCTATCTACCTCTGTCTCCTGAGTGCTAGGATTAAAGGCATGCACCACCACCCCAGGGCCTAGTATTTATTTGTTTTTTTTCTTTTTGTCGTGTGTGTGTGTGTGTGTGTGTGTGTGTGTGTGTGTGTGTGTGTGAGAGAGAGAGAGAGAGAGAGAGAGAGAGAGAGAGTTGGCTGGTATGTGTATATCAATATAACCAGAAGCCAGAGACATCAGTTAATCCTGGAGCTGGAGTTAGAGGCATCGAGCTACCTGATGTGGGTTCTGGGAAATGAACTCGGGTCCTCTGGAAGAGCAGTGTGAGCTCCTAACTCCTGAGACATCGCTCCAACCCTGGGCCCTAGACTTTTTGTAGATGTGTAGGGTCATTTATACATAACATGGAAGCAGAAGCAAATGGGGAAGGGAGAAGACTCGAGAGTTTAGAGAAGAGAGAGTACAGAGGCTGAGTATGTTCAAAGTGCATTCTGTACTTGCATAAAGAAGTATGACACTCCTCACTGTACAACGAATGCTGATAACAGACATTGCTAGGAGAATTAGATGAGAAGCTAGATGTCTGGTACATCATGAATACACCCTAAAATGTTCTTTATTCAGGTGTTACATAGATAGTCCTCCCTCTTCTGGAGAAGTCTGCGAGAAGGAAGGGACCTGGCCTGTATCAGCTGCAGGAGAAGGGGAGGGAGGGCTAGCAAGGCTCGCACCTCCCTGGGCTTTTTCTCATGTGGGAATGGGGTGGCTTTCTAGGTGCTGACTAGATCAGACCATGGGTTGGCTGGGGATTGGCGCCTCCTCTGCCCAGGGGTGGCTTCCTTCAGCCCTTGTAGTTATTCTCTCTCTCTCTCTCTCTCTCGTAGTTGTTCTCTTGGGGCTAATGTCACTCAGGGCACTCCGCATGAATAGAACAGGAACTCCCCACAGTATATCCTGCCGGCCCTTGGAACCCGGGAGGACAACGGCAAGGTCCCTGGGTTCTGAGATGGAGACGCCTTGCTACAGCTGTGTGGCCATCACTGCTCAGGCCTTGGTTACCTTCCTGTAAATGGGCACTGACTAGAGCCCCCTTGTCAGATCGTCCTGGGGATCATGGAGACTGGCAGTATCTGTACTTCAGTGCCTTATTCTCTGCTCCCTGCCCTACCCCAGAACAATATTCTCAGTCGCTGTCAGAAAGTGATCAGCATCCATGAATGCCTTTTGTGACACCACCCCAGCCACCTTGCCAGTGAGTTACATCACAGTCTGTCTTGTCCTGGATTCTCATCTTCCCTTTGGCCTCTCCCACCTGGCCCCTCCTAGGCAGAAGCCCCAGCCTGCTTGTGGTCTGCCTGTAGGGCTAGCTGCAGAAGTCGCGGCCAGAGGCCTTCCTCCTGCCTCTCCTTCCACCTTGCCGCAGGGAAGCTCACCAGGCAGCACCCAAGGGCCCCTCTGGCTCCAGAGCGCACTGAGCTGGAACCATCTGAGCCCAGCTCAGCATTAACTTGCAAGTCCCTCCTTCTGCAGAGCCAGGGCCACCATGGAGGCTCTGCTGGGCCCTGGCCTCCCTGCACTGCACCAGTAGCTGCAGCGCCTGATCTACGGCTCTGTCTGGGCTCTCTCCAGGAAAACTGCTGGCAAAACAACCCTTTTAAAGAGTTCTGTTAGATCCCTGTGTGCAGACAGTCAGGTTATTCCAAACCACAGCCTGGGTCGCCCGGGCTCCAAGATGTTAGGCAGGTTGTCCCAGAGTAAGTTGGCATGGGTGTCTTTCTGGGGTGGGAGTGGGGCTCTGTGCCTTGTTTTTTTTTCCATTTGTTCAGGGTAAATGATTGGGAAACTGGTTATCTACTGATAGCCATACTTCTGAGTCCCCTCCATGTCCCTTTATCCGTGAATCCTTTGGCTGAATTGTTTCTGCGTGGGGACCATGATAACCAGGCAAACAGGAGCTGACTAGAAAGAGGTGTACAGTGGTGGGAAAGGAGAGGCCTACCCAGCCTTGGAATCCTGTGGCATCGGGCAGGACTCCTGACTTCCTAAGTGCTTCCAGCCTCTGAGCTTCAACCTTCTCATCCAGAAAAAGAGTCAACCCTGGCTATTAAATTAGGACCCCTGTGCAGACTCAGCACTAGCAAGTGACAATAGACATGGGTCTCCTGCTCCTTCAAGGCCCAGCCCAGTGTCCTTGAGCTCCATTCACAAGGCTCAGGCCCAAGCCAACAGCAGAAAGATGGATTGTGGGTATCTGTGGTGGATAAGGTAGTGGTGATGTTGGACTCTAGTGTCCAAACACCGAGGAGGAGTCGCCCCCAGAGACCATCTCACACACCACAGCCGATGCAAAAGCATGAGGATTTTATTAATTCTGTCATGACAGGGTCCCCCAGCATTCGGGAAGCCGAGGGACCCCGAATAGCGGGTACAGTCTACTTTTAAAGGGGCCACAGAAGCAAGGGGGGTTGTTCTTTGACTATTCTGATTGGCTTATGCGAAAGGGCTATTACCAATAATTGACTGGAGAGCTGTTGCCAGATCAGATGAGGTAAGCGGTCATTTTGACCCCCTTTCCCAGGGGACCGAACCAAAACATACGTATATGGGTAACTGTTCAGGAACTGAGTACGTGCTAGTGTAGCTGTTAGGTCCTTGGTTCCCAGGGGAGGAGGGGAAGCACTATGGCACAGAGGCTGAGAGGATTCAGAATTGTCAAAAATGGCTTCAGGATTGTCTTAAAGTCTTACGGTGATATAGCACTTGGGTGGTGGTATAGCCAAGTGTTCTAGGTGACTCTGGCTCCATTATGGGAAGGAAGAGGGACATTGGAGTGTGTCCCAACACTGAGGGCCTGTGAAGAGGGCATTGGACTTCCAAGAGCTTGACAGTCTGTTCTTTGGTGGCCTTGTGCTTCTGTGGAGGGCAGTCCTAAAGCACCTTCCTGCAGTACCTTGTTCTTAGAATGATGGCACTACCTGGGCTCATTTTAACAGAGAGGTTACTCAGCTGGCCCAAGGCCACCCAGAAGATAGGAGGTTTAACCAGGATCTGAAGCTGCATAGTTCTGGTAAACAAGGCTGTTCTTCAGGCTCCCAGTGTTCTCAAAGCCATTTTCTTTCCTACTAGTTCTGGAATAATCTGTTGAATCTCATACTTCTTTTTTTTTTTTTTTTTTT
>NW_004949104.1:12044620-12047030 GCF_000317375.1 Microtus ochrogaster
CGGTGGTGGCGCACGCCTTTAATCCCAGCACTCAGGAGGCAGAGGCAGGCGGATCTCTGTGAGTTCGAGGCCAGCCTGGTCTAGTTCCAGCTGGTTCCAAGACAGGAACCAAAAGATATGGAGAAACCCTGTCTCGAAAAAAAAAAAGGTTGTGTCTTTAATACTAATACTCGGAGGCAGAGGCAGGTGGGTCTCCTTGTGTTCAGGGCCAGCCTGGTCCACACAGTAAGTTCCAGGGCATCCAAAAATACCTGGTAAGACCCTATCTGCTCTCAATACTGAGCACTTTGTTAAATTTTCCCTGATGGGACGTGTGAGCGTCTTCTCTGTTACAATCATTCTAACATTTGTCTCTATTTAAAAAAATTTTTTTTCGGGGGAGATTGTGATGTGATTTTTTTCTTTGTTGGTATATATGTGTGTGTATGACTGTATTCCTGTATACATAAATACAACCTGCTCAGTCTGTTACTTGTGTGTATATGTTTCAGGGCTGACTAATGGATGGATACTAGCTAACCAATTGCTGTGCTCTCTCATGGAGAAGACTATGTCCTCGCTCAACACTCCTCTCTTGTTTAAAGCATTTGCCAGTATTTGGCTCTGCCAGGAGACTGGAGCCCTGATCTGCACCTCCATACCCTTGTATGTAGCCTGACTGTGGAACAAGAAGATTGCTGAAAAATGTTGAGTCACCCATTCCCAGCTACTCGGTCCTCCTTGACAAACAACCAGGATGAGTCTCCAAATCGTTCTAAACAGGTTTTTATACCCGCAGACAAATTCAATATGTGGTTATCAGAGCCTGTGAGATGCCTTCCATTCTAGGCTGTTTATGGCTCATATTGTGTGCCCACCATGTCCTGGCAGCAATATGGGCCACTGAAGTCTTTGGTGCTCATCCTGAATTCCAGGCTCCTCCAGTGGCTGCTTTGCCTTCCCCAATGGCCAGCTTCCCGGCCAGCTCTGCTGGCATCACACTCTGGCTCACTGTCCTGGTCACTGCTGTGTTACAGGACTTCATCCGGTTGTAGGGGTCACCCTTCAAGTGGATACTTGACCCCACTCCCATCCCCTCACTCCTGGTGGATGAGCCTCCCTAGGATTCTCCACTCTCAGAGGATAGAAATCAAAAGATCTAAACCCACTTGAGGACTAGAGGAAGCACTTCCTAAGAGAAGATCAAGTTGCTTTCATTATAGAGACTTGGACTTTCCCAGTGCCCAGTTTGTATCTGATTCCTGGAGGTATCCAGGCCTTGGAGCCACTGCTTAGAAATCAGATTCTAGGCTGGTTGGTGGTGGCACACACCTTTAATCCCTGAACTTGGGAGGCAGAAGCAGGATGGAATCTGTGTGAGTTAGAGGCAAGCTTGGTCTTATAGAGTGAATTACAGGACAGCCAAGGCTGCACAGAGAAATCCTGTGTGAGAGAGAGAGACTGAGCATGCACCAGCAAGATGCATTGCCATTGATGGTCACTGTCATTGTTGCTATGCTCTTACCTGGTATTCTCAGGTGTTAGAACAGCAGAGAGACCCTCCCAGCAGGTGACACGTGATGGATGAATCAAATGACAGCTATTTATTCTCACCTAGAGAGGGGGCAGCAGTGGGTGTGTGCACAGGTGTGGAGAGGGAGGGGCTCACAGAGAGCCAGAGTGGGGGTCACAAGCATCACAGGTCGGGAGTCATGTTTCTGGGTCTACTTCTTAATTACTCAAGAGCTCTGGACCTGCCTGAGCCTCAGTTTCCACCCCAGAGAAATGGGCTTGATCATTCCTCTCACATTAACCCCATGGGTTTGGGGTGGTCAGGGAAGGGAATGCCTGAGAGGGTATTTACTACCTGCAAAATAGAAGTCACAACCAAGTAGCTCACAGGGTTGGAAAATTAACAGTGATGGTTGGGGGTACGGCGTGAGCACTGTGTACATGGGTGATGATTGACCGTGATAATTCGGGGTACAGCATGAGTTCTGTTAATGTATGTGATGCACTGCAGTGAGCTTTAAAGACTAATAAAGATGCCATATCTTATTTATTTATTTAGAGACAATGGGTAGTCAAGGATGACTTTGAGCTTTTGAGTGTCCTTCCTCCACCTCCCATGCCTGGTTTATGCAATTCCAGGGACTGAACCAAGACTTCGTGTATTTTACAAGCACAAGCTAAGCTATTTCCCCAGCCTGAGAGGGCCTGTGATGCAAAATGAGCTTTCTTTTTTTTCCCAGCTATTTTAAACAAATTTTAAAACATGTGTGTCAGAGGAAGGGATTTGAAGTAATTCCTTTGTGAGGAAAACAGCCCTTTATGGAGCTCAGTAGGGGCAATTGGAAAAGCCCAGCCCAATGGGAGTTAGATAGGGTGTGTGTGTGTGTGTGTGTGTGTGTGTGTGTGTGTGTGTGTGTGT
>NW_004949104.1:12047130-12056961 GCF_000317375.1 Microtus ochrogaster
TAGGGTGTGTGTGTTTGTGTGTGTGTGTGTGTGTGTGTGTGTGTGTGTGTGTGTGTGTGTGTAGGTTGTGTGCCCCAGATCCAAGCCCTTTGGAACTATGAGGAAGTGTGTCCTTGGGGAACTGGGACTTAGAAAATGCTAGTCCCAACACATTCAAGCCAGTACCGGCCCCTCAGTGTTTCCCTTGGCTGGACTGCACCAGAGCTGGTTGGCAAAGGAGCTTGGGAAATGAGGTTTGCAGAGATGAGCTCTCAGGAGGCTACACATGCAGAGGAAGACCAGGCAGTGGATCTGAGATATTAACCAACGGAGCGACCAAATACCTCTGAGAAGAATACTAGAGTATTCAGGAGAGGGGTTCAGACCTGAATTCAGACCAGAATTCCCCATGGGATTTGACTAGCTAGGGTGGATGTGATACAGTCCTGTAATATTGACTACTTAGAAGGCTGAGGCAGGAGGATAGCAAGTTCAAGGCCCACCTGGGCTACATATAGAGAGAGGAGAGCTGTGCTCGCATCAGAGGCCTCTTGACTCCTGGGAAACTGAGACCTCCAGCTCTGGAGTTAGTGGCACCGCAAATGCAGACCATAGCAGGACCCAGGCAAGCCCCTGTGAATAAAACATTCTTATGAGACAAGGACACCAACAATTCCATCACAGGGTTGCAGGGTTGCAGGGCAGGGGTAAGTAGGCACACCGTGCCTGAAGTAGGGCTGCCATGGTTACCAAGAGGCAGTTCGGGGCTGCTGTGATGCCCAGGCCTGCCTTCTGACCCCATGAGGAGAACTCTGCAGGTCTTCCACCCTGCCCTGTACTCCTGCCAGGCAGCACATTGGCAGGAGTCTGTCCTTTGGAGAGGGATGCAGGAAAATGCCCTTTTTTGATGAGACAGCAATGAGGTGATGTCTGGGTTTTTATAGCACCACGGCTGAGCTGGTGCCAGGTGCCAGTCCAGGCCAAATCCCATGAGCAGCATTTGTCCTCTGTGCACCTGGCCTTGGGGAGCCCTAGGGGGTCTACGCTGAGATCCAGCTTTGGAGAAAAGTTGCCTGTAGCAGATGAAGCCTACAGCCTCCACTGGGAACCCAGGCAGAGCCCTTAGTCAGTCAGTCACTCTCCCTTACTTTCTTTCTCTTTCTTTGTTTTTTTGAAGTAGGGTCTCATGTGGCCCAGGTTAACACAGACTCAGTGTATAGCCAAGCATGACCCTGAGTGCCTGGTCTTTCTCCCTCACCTCCAACTTTGAGTCTTTTCTTTAATAAATAACAACTATTTTTTATTTCATTTGACCAGAGTAAGTAACTCTTTGAGGTGTAGGAACTACCACTTACCCCTTTTAGAGGATAAACCTATATGGGTTTATTATCTTGCCTTTAGGGGCCCAGGGCTAAGTGTCAAGTCATGACTTTGTGCTATTGATGAATTGTGGGTCAGACTTCCAGGGCCTGAGTCTTCACGGTTATTCTGGGTCTCTTGTATGCTCCACAAAAGGACCCACAGCCTAGAGAATTTGAAAGTGTTTGTAGTATTGTACAGATGTTTCATCTTATTTCACTTTAATTTTTTTTGCCTTTTTATGTTACTTTCTTTGAAACAGGATTTCCCAGTGTAGCCTGGAACCTGCTGTGTATCCCTAGCTGGCCTCAAACTCAAAATCCCCTGCTTCAGTCTCCTGGGTGCTGGGAGCACAGGCATCTGCCACCATACCCAATTTAGGGTTGTATTTTAAATGGAGAGGAATTCCCAGGAGAAACATGAACCTCTTAAAAAGGGAGACCCCACTACAGAAGTGTGTTGGGAGCTGTGGACCCCCAGACCCTGAATTTCCTGTGACCCCCTGCCTGCCAGAGTAAACAATTTATAATGCTTGCAGCTGCTCTGAGCAAAACAACTTGTCCTGTGTTTGCAGCTAGAGAATTGGTTTCTGGAGGGTTTGGCTGGGGTGTGGCTATCAGTTAAGGATCCCTATATAAGCTGCCCTAGACCACACTAAAGGGGGCATTCTTGGCATTCTTGTTTTAAGGATGACCCGTGTCCCCACATCTCCGTCTGTGTGTGTACGTGTTTAAATCTCCAGCCCCTTTCCTGGCTCCCATACTGTCCCTTAGTGCAGACGCTACAAAGTGTCTGCCAGAGGCAGTGAGAGCTCCTGAGGTCCCATGAGGTCCTACTCTCTAGAGATAAGCCATAGAGCAATCCATCATAAGGCCCCTCCAGACTTCCCACTGCAGGGACAAGTATATATTAAAATTTAGGAGGTTTTTTTTTTTTCGAGACAGGGTTTCTCTGTGGCTTTGGATCCTGTCCTGGAACTAGCTCTTCTAGACCAGGCTGGCCTCGAACTCACAGAGATCCGCCTGCCTCTGCTTCCCTAGTGCTGGGATTAAAGGCATGTGCCACCATCGCCTGGCCTTGTTTTGTTTTTTGAGGTAGGGTTTCTCTGTATAGCCCTGGCTGTCCTAGAACTCACTCTGTAGACCAAGCTGGCCTCAGACTCACAAAAATCTGCCTGCTTCTGCCTCCCTAGTGCTGGGATTAAAGGTGTGTGTCACCACTGCCTGACAAAATTTAGGTTTTTAACCTGGGCAGTGGTGGTGCATACCTTTAGGCCCAGACAGAGTTGCAGGACAACCAAGCTAAGCAGAGAAACCCTGCCTTGCGGGGTGGGGGAACACAAACAAGCAAACAATCGTGCTGCATTTATCCTGGTTCTGCAGTTTGCTTTTTGCAGAAAGCAGCAGCTCTTTGGATGTGAAGATGATGGACCATTTGCTTAGCTGGGGGCCAGAAGTAAAAAACCCAAACCAGGCAAAGGAGAGTAGCTCTTGAAACGCAGAGAATATTTTTTTGGGGAGGGGTGGGAGTGTTTCCAAGACAAGGTTTCTCTGTAAATAGCTCTGGCTGTCCTGGAACTCTGTAGACCAGGATGGCTTCGAACTCAGAAATCTACCTGCCTCTTTCTTCTGAGTGCTGGGATTAAAGGCGTGCACCACCACCACCCATCTGAAATGCAGAAATTCTTAAACTGGTGGGTTTGTGGTGAAGTGACCAGTCCACTGTGTAAATACCGAGCTGGGTGCACTGTGAGCAGCTTTAGAAGCAGTGCCTGTGACCCCTCTGCTACATTTAAGGTGATCCAGATGTAAGATTCTTGTTTGTTAGATGGAGAAAGAGGGGCCAAGGTGGAAAGGGACTCAGAGGAGGCAAATGAGGAACCGGCCCCTCAGATGGCCTTGAGATCAGTAACAGAATACTGCAGTCGCCTGGACCTGGGCACCCTGCCCTGGCTTCATCAGGAACTGTGTCCTGCAGAGTCAGGAGGGTGAGGGAGTCGGCTGGCTCAAGCTGCCAGGATGAGCCTCTGCAGTCCCTACTGAGAGATTTACAGCTGCCAGGTACCCACAGAGGTTACAGAGAAAAGACCTGGTGCAGTACCAGGGACTCTGCAGTGCCTGTGGGCAGCTGGCTTCTCCAGATTCTGGGCAGCCCTCCCAGAACTAGCCTAAGCTGGTGTAAGTATGAGTGGGTAAGGGGCAAGCAAGGACCCCTATCGGCAGAACCTGATCCCCTCTTTTATTTCAGCTGTTTTGTGGGGCCCTGTGCATACTAGGCAAGGTCTTATTCACTTATTAACTACATCTGCAGCCCATCTGAGAATGATTCATCAATACAGCCAGGCAGGCCTTATGGAGCATGGATACCCAGGCCTTTCCTAGCTACAGCAGGATGGTCTCATATCACCCAAACAAGCAGCTACCGTCACTGAGTAAGTCTCCTCTACTAAGCATGGTACCCCTGTCCCATCGTGCCCCCCCATTTCATTCTTCAGGTAGCCCCAACCAAGCAGCCTCAAACCCAGCAGGGAGGCTCTGTTACTCTCCCTACTCACATGGCTCAGAGAAGCCAAAATGCTTGCCCAGCGGCTGAGGTATAGCTCAGAGAGCGTTGACGAAAACAGAAGCCTGCACAAGGCCACTGGGGTCATCAGTGGATTAGAGTCTGGAATGCCATTTCTGAAGTCCTAAACTTAACTGGCAGGCTGTCCTCAAATTCTGTATGAGATTGATAACCTTGAATTGATCCTCCTGCCTCCACTTCTTCAGTGTTGGGATTACAGGCATGCACCATAAAACCGGTTTTATGCAGTGCTGAATATGGAACCCAGAGCCTTGTGCATACTAGGTAAGCCCTCTACCAAATGAGCTGCATCCATGGCCCCTATAAATCTTTTTATTATTTTTGGGGTGTATTCACTGTGTGTATGTGTATTTGTGCACCTGCATACAGATATGCTTTCAAAAATGCAGCTGGAACCGGGCAATGGTGGTGCATGCTTTTAATCCCAGCACTGGGGAGGCAGAGGCAGGTGGATCTCTGTGAGTTTTGAGGCCAGCCTGGTCTACAAGAGCTAGTTCCAAAACAGCTAGGACTGTTACACAGAGAAACCCTGTCTCAGGGGAAAAAAGAAAAGACAATGCAGCTGGAAAATGACAGAGCACATGGATGAAAATCCATGGCAGAAATCATATTCCATAGCTGGGCAGTGGTGGCACATGCCTTTAATCCCAGCACGTGACAGGCAGAAGCAGGTGGAGCTCTAGTTTAAGGCCAGCCTAGTTTACAGAGTTCCAGGACAGATACGGATGGACAGAAACCCTGTCTTGAAATACAAACAAAAGAAAATAAACATAACACAATCTCAAAAAAAGAGTAATAGCCTCGCTCCCCGGTGTCATTTCACTCCTGTCAGGGACCTACATAGACGACAACAGTATCTTCAGAGAACATTTGCTTGGTACCCCAGCAGGTAAATAAGTGGGACCAAGGGGGGCAGCCAGTTTGGGGGGCATCCTGGTTTGCTTTTCTATTGCCGTGATAAAACACTGATCAAAAACAACTTGAAGAAAAACGTTTTCATTTTATAACCCCCAGGTCATTCCCCAACACTGATGCAGCTCAGGGCAGGAAGTCAAGGCCCGAACCTGGAGACAGACAAGGTAGCAGAGACCGTGGAGCAACTCTGCTTACTGGCTTACTTTTCCTGGCTTGTTGGGCTGGCTTTCTTTTTTTTTTTTTTTTTTTTTTTTTCGAGACAGGGTTTCTCTGTGGCTTTGGAGCCTGTCCTGGCACTAGCTCTGTAGACCAGGCTGATCTCAAACTCACAGAGATCCACCTGCCTCTGCTTCCCGAGTGCTGGGATTAAAGGCGTGCGCCACCATCTCCTGGCTTGGGCTGGCTTTCTTACACAGTCCAGACCACCTACCTAGGAATGGGACCGCCCACCCTGGGCTGGGAGAAAATGACAGGCTTGTCGGTGACCAATATGATGTAGGCAGTTCCTCAACTGAGGTTCCCTCTTCTCGGGTGACTCTAGTCTGTGACAAATTGACAAAAGCTAATCAGCGCAGGAGGCCAGACCAGGGGACACGGAAGCAACCCCTTCCAAGTGGCAGGGCTAGGAGGACGCCTGGTGGATTTGGAGACTGGATGTTGAGTTGAGCAGATCGGTGTCTGCTCACTTAGTCACTGTACCAGTTAGATCTGGAGCCTAGTGCCTGGTCCCCAACCTTCAGGGAAGTGGCAGAACCTTTAAGAGGTAGGACCAGTGGGACATCTTTGAGTCACCAGGGATCATGGGACCCTGGCTTCTTCCTCTTCCTCGTGTGCTGATGGTAAGGAAGAAGTTTGGTTGTCCTCTCATGCTCTGATCTCTCACCGTAAGCCCAAGCTGTAAGCTTTCGAGCTGTGAGCCAGAATAACCCTTGTGACGTGTCTTCTCACAGGGATGGGGTGCTGGGTGACGTGTCTTCTCACAGGGATGGGGTGCTGGGTGACGTGTCTTCTCACAGGGATGGGGAGCGGGCTGACATATCACCCCCACAAAGGTTTTAACCCTGGCCTGAGTATGGTCACTCTACCACCCTCATGAGGCCTTGGGGTGTCCCCTGTCTTGTTCTTGTGGTCTCTGGTGGATTTGTAGCATGCCCTCCATAGGCCATCCATGTGCTGGTCTCTAATTAGTCTCCTAGTCCACAGCCCGGGATGCCCTGGGCTGCAGTAGACTGGAGAACCTTTGTACCTGCGGTGGACCAGGAGGCTGGACCTGGGCAGCTGAAGGAGCAAGTGAGCACAGGGAAGAAGGGAGGGGCACAGGATGACCAGGAGTCAGATGTCCTCCTTTTGTCAGAGGCATCTATGTGCCCTTGGCACTTTCACACTTGGGTTTCTGTCCACTTCTTGCAGCTTGTCAGGTGGAGAGGTGACTTTATCCCCATCCTACAGAGGACAGGAAGAAGGTGCCAGATGGTTTAAAACTTACCTGATCACTGCACACTGATCATCCCAATTGCTCTGGAAACTGAGGCAGAGGATCCTTGAACCCAGGAGTTTAGGATCAGCCTGGGTAACGCTTTATTCAAAAATAATGAAATAATACATTTTAAAGGAGAAGTGAAGGAAACGTGCCCGGTGTCACACAGTTAGAAGCAGCCCTGCAATTTACGTCCTCTTTCCTTTTCGCTAACGTACAACCCACTCAACATGGTGTATTTGCCATGTTAAAGTACAGAGTTCAGTGGCTTTATCACAGGCTGTGTCAGTTAGAGTCTCCGTTGCTGTGCAGAGACACCATGACCATGGCAACTCTCATGAAGGAAAACATTTAACTGAGGTGACAGCTTACAGTTTCAGAGGTTTATTCTGTTATCATGGCAGGGAGCATGGTGGCCATGAGTATGATGGCATGCGGTCAGACATGATGCTGGAGAATTCTACGCTTCAATCCAAAGGCAGCAGGCAGTGAACTGTTCCCCTGGACGTGGCTTAAGCATCTATGAGACTTCCAAGTCCACCTCCGTAGGGACTACAGAGAATGGAGAGAGCTGGGATGCGTTTGTTAGGTTTGTGTGACTACCCGAGGCAGTCAAGTGAGAAAGAGAGAAAGTTACAGTTTGGAGGTTCAAACTCAAGATGGGGGTTGAACTGCCTATGGTCTCTGTGGTGGTTTGGATGAGAATGGCCTCCACAGGCTCTAAGGTTTGAATACTTGGTCCCCAGTTGATGGAACTGTTTGGGAAGGATTAGGAGGTGTGGTGTTGGAGGAGGGGTGTCACTGGGGGGCAGGCTTTGAAGTTCAAAAGACTTGTGAGTTTCCCAGTCTCTCTTTGCTTCATGGTTGTGGATCAAGATGAGAGCTCTAAACAGTCTTTACTCCACCATCGTGGACTCTACCCCTCCTGAACCACGAGCCAAATCAAAGGTTTTCTTTCCTGAGTTGCCTCAGACATAATGTTGTTTTTTTTTTTAATTTAGTTATTTATTATGTATACAACATTCTGCTTCCCACACACCAGAAGAGGGCGCCAGATCTCATTACAGATGGTTGTGAACCATCATGTGGTTGCTGGGAATTGAACTCAGGACCTCTGGAAGAGCAGTCAGTGCTCTTAACCTCTGAGCCATCTCTCCAGCCCCTCAGACATAATGTTTTATCAGAACAGCCTGTGATGAGATGGTGAGGAACATTGGGGAAGAAGCACACTGGGCAGGGTTGTGATGTCATAGGCCAGCAAGCAGAGAGTAAGGGGATAGAGTCACGCAAATCTAACTAACACATTCCAGTCCTCTCCACTCTCTATGGTCCCAGGCAACCACTCAATCCTTCTTTATGGATTCGCCAGCTCTGGGCATGTCAATAAATGAGATATATATATATATATATACAACGCTTGCTTCTTACGTGTGGCTTCTTTCACTTAGCAAGTTTTCACAGTTCATTCGCATTGTAGTGTGAGTTGGTGTTTCGTGGCTTTGTGTAAATACGAGCATAAATCCAGTGTGTGGATGCATTTGTTTTCTCCATTCATAACCCAGGTAATTTTGGCTCTCTAGTGCCATTTTAGGTGGTTTCAGCAGCAGCCACATGGCCTTGGGATCTTAGAGGCTATGTCTTTACTAGTGTTCCTCTCTCTCATCTTGCATATGACAGTGTTACACAGGTTAATGACCACACAGCTGAGTGTCTGAAGTGCTACCAAACCAGAAAGAGACTCAAAGGGCAGATTGAAGGCTGGGACAATAGCTCAGTAATCGTGCCTGCCTAACAGGCGAGGCCCTCAATTCAGTTCACAACCCGGAAGAAGAATAAAGAGGAGAAGAAGGCAGCATGAGGAGAGACAGACCCAAATGATGTGTTCACTAAGGCCCCTGAAGTGGGGCTGCCTGGACCCCTGGCTTGCTCCTTAGGGGTTAAGCAAACTTCAACCGGAACCGCTCCTTAGTGTTGGTAGTGATAATTGCTTAAGAGTAAAAACTTGCTGCGGGGGGGATGTAACTCACTGGGCAG
Organism: Microtus ochrogaster; assembly: GCF_000317375.1. Classification (NCBI taxonomy): domain Eukaryota; kingdom Metazoa; phylum Chordata; class Mammalia; order Rodentia; family Cricetidae; genus Microtus; species Microtus ochrogaster. Next base: position 12,055,478 of record NW_004949104.1, read on the forward strand.
AGTGCTTGCCTAACAGGCCCAAGGCCCTGGGCTCAATCAGCATCACATATTATGGGAGACATAGTGAGCCATGCTTGTATCCCCACCACTCAGGAGGCAGAGACAGTAGGATCAGATGTTCAGGGTCATCCTTAGCGATATGTTGACTTTGAAACTGTCTCATAAAAACAAAAAGGTAGTAATACCAATTGTGAAAGCTCAGAACAGAGCAAGCCACGTACTTGTCTGGCTGATCTCTTATGTACCCACTGGGCACCTAACCTCCACTGGGGGTTGGGCTTGCGTGAGAGTCGCTTCACTGTTTGCATTTTAACAGCTGTTATAACCTGCTACTGGTTTGTCCGGTCCCTTTAAGAGACAAGCCCCGCCTACTCTCCCTTCCACTTCCTGCCTGGATCTTCCTTCTGCCTCCAAGCTGCACTGTATCCAGTCTCCCCCCCTCCCCTTTTCTTCCATAACCCACTAAATAAACTCTACCCACTTTCTCTGCATGACGTCTATCCATCTCTCACCCACCACGGCTCCTCTGGGACCTAGGACCTGCAGAGCCGCCAAGATCTCTCACCTGCCGCCTCCCACCTGCCTGGGACCCACAGAGGCCTAGGGTGGTGGGACCAGGCTGCCCCTCTGGCCCGCTGCCGCCCCTCAGGGAACAGTGCTGTTTTATCTAAACCATTACTACAGCGACTTTTGGGTAGCCACATGAGTGACCTGAAGATACTTAGTGAGTCCCACAGCTCTTAATCCGAACCTTGGTACCTACGATGCTCAGTTCCTGAGGGCAAGGCCTTACGCAGGGCCTGTTTCAGAGAGCCCTCAGTGCTCTCGTGTTCTCTGACTTTATTGTCTGAAAGGGTGTGGTCCCAGGAACTAAGTGGGACTCGAGCCTGACGAAGAAGCCACACACTTTCATCAACTGTGAGCAGGAGATGGGATAGGGGGCAGAGCTGCTATAGAGCACCTGCCGAGCCTGTAGGCAGCTCTGTGTTCCCTGCCCAGCATTGAAGAGAAAAAAAAACGATAACATCCCAGGGCATTTCTCAGATTTGTTTCAGAGAGACCAAGGCATTCCATTCTCTTCCTGGGTCCTGTGACCTTCATTTTCTGAACAAAACCAAATAGCATGGTCAACAACTAACAGGCGGTGTGAGACAGATTTGTGTAACGTTGGTGTGGTTTCCAGGTCCAGAAAGCAGAACAGTCCAGCCTGGTATGGATGAGGCCCTTCCTCAGAGAAATGGAGGGTATTGCCTGATGGAGACACGAGGAAAGACACAACCAGTAAACAATGTGGATTGTGGAGCAGAATCCTGCATTCCAATTCTACCTCTAACCCGTCTTAATCCCAGCACTCAAGAGGTAGGAGCAGGCGGTTCGCTGAGCTTGAGGTTAGTCTGATCTATAGAGCGAGTTTCGGAACAACCAGGGCTACACAGAGAAACTGTGTGTGTGTGTGTGTGTGTGTGTGTGTGTGTGTGTGTGTG
>NW_004949104.1:12057061-12060395 GCF_000317375.1 Microtus ochrogaster
ACTGTGTGTGTGTGTGTGTGTGTGTGTGTGTGTGTGTGTGTGTGATGGACACGACAAATTCTGTCTCTGTGACTCCACGGAGATGGTGTGTGGATGCTACTAAGGTAGAACACACAGCATCTATCGATGAAAGAAAGGTGAGGAGCAAAGCGTCCCCGGGAGATTCCAGAGAATTCCAGAAGAACTAACATGGCAGCAGCTGCCAGGAATAGCTCAATCCCATGGGGCACTTGGGGAAGATAGCAGTTCTTGAAATCCTAAAGGTATGCCTACTTTGGGCTGAGAGAAGTGGGCTCCAGCAGGCCTTGCTGAGGAGACTGAGAGCATTTGGTACAGAGCAAACCGAAAGAGACTGGCTGCCAGTAGGTCATGGTGGGTGGCAGAGGCTGCTGGCTGGGACAAGAGAAAATGCCTGGAGCAGGCAGCTTTGTGGGCAGCCCCCTGTGAGGGTCCTCTAGGAGGAAACCTGAGCTTGTCCAGAAATCCTAGTCCCAGATTAGATCTCCGGATGACTCAAGGCCTCACCCACAGGGAAGTGGGCAGGGACAGGGATGGGGCGTCTGGGCTGTGGAATGAAATGGACAGTGTGGTTCAAACCCAAGCCACGGACGAAGAAGCACTGAACACACAATGATTGACGTCTCTGTGTGCACAGAAAGGGTGAGAGCCTTGCTCAGGCTCACACAGCCCAAAACATGAGATCCCTGTGTCCAAGGTGCCCCGGGGCCTACATAATCATAGCTAGACCCTTTCTGGAAGTACTAACTTCCTCCCAGCACAGACCCTGAGCCTTAGGTGTCTTCAGGAAATGAAGATAGCAGTTTTGCTTATCCCAGCGGCATTGCGTAAACGAAGAGATGTGTTTGCATAGTCTAGACTCTAGCGGTTGTTCTCAACCTGTGGGTCACGACCCCCACAGGGCTGCACATCAGATATTTACATTATGATTCATAATAGTAGCAAAATTGCAGCTATGAAGTAGCGAAAAGAATTTTATGATTGGGGATCACCACAGCACGAGGAACTGTATCCAGGGTAGCAGCGTGATTGCACCATCGGCGCCACAGTTTGCACCTTACTGGGAAGCTGGCAGGGTGATTCAACCCAGTGATTACTGCACAGGGGAAGAAACTGAGGCCAGACGGGGCATGTGGGTCTTGGCTGGTAATCAGAAAAGAAACTTCTGAAATCCTCTTGGGTATGAAGCCTATCATCTCCAGCCTCCTGCCCTGGCTAGTGACAACCATTCCTTGCCAGGAGGGTAGCTGGCAAGGCCAGACCCTACGAACCCTGCTGTGTCCTCCCAGTTGCTCAAGGTGAATCACAACCTGAGTTCTCACCAGCACAGTTAACAGCCTCGAAGGGAAATTCCTCACTATGGAGACCTCTCAGGCAATCAGCTGATTCCCGCGCCCCCCCCCCTCCATTAAGCCCCTTCGTGGTTGTTGCTTTGTTTTGTTTTGCACCCTAGGGACAGACTGCCTTCCTAGACAAGACATTAGAGCCCCCTAGTGGCCAGCAAAGGGTAGAGCAAGAGAGTATCAACCTTGGGGATCCCGCTCATCTTAGCTGTGCCTCTGGGCCAGCTGGAAGCAGCCACTCAAGCAGAACTCTCAAAACCAGACCCACTCCAGGGGAGCTATGGGCCCAAACTGGTGGGGTGAACTGACTAGCGCACACCCACAGACCGGTAGGGTGAACTGGCTAGCACACACCCGCAGACTGGTGGGGTGAACTGGCTAGCACACACCCGCAGACTGGTGGGGTTATCTGGCTAGGATATATCCCCAGTCTGGTGGGGTGAACTGGCTAGCGCACACCCGCAGACTGGTGGGGGTGAACTGGCTAGGACACATCCCCAGACTGGTGGGGTGAACTAGCTATGACACATCCCCAGACTGGTGGAGTGAACTGGCTAGGACACACCTGCAGACTGGTGGGATGAAGTGGCTAGCACACACCCCCAAAGTTCTCTCAAATTTTGCACCCAGAACACACCAGTTTCAGGTGCCCCACTTATTAAAGCCCCTATAATGGGGGAACATCTGACTTTTAATGAGAGAAAATGGGGTCTCACTGTTTAGGTCAGGTTGACCTCAAAATCCTCCTGACTCAGCCTCCCCATTAACTGGAGCTACATGTGTATGCATCACACCCAACGCGAATTATAGGTTTTAAAATTTGCTTAATCTAGTATAAAAAATTTTAATCTAATAAACTTTATCTAATAGACTTTTATCAAAGTTTATTTTAAATGGGATGGTGGTACATACCTTTAATCCCAGTGCTCCAAAATATTGTACACATAATAAATAAATTTTAAAAAAGAAAAGATAAGAAATTGGTCTTGCTGCTTGTGGCTTATGACCCAGAACTCTTGGTGCTGGCTTCTTCCTTTTTGTGCATACATTAACAGACATTTTATTAAGTTTGTTTTCTACAAGAGCTATAATAGCAAATTGTTTAGCAGAAACCTGTTCAATTGAGAGACCAAATGGATCCAAGAAAGATGAAAATTAAATACTTAAATTAATCAAAAGGTGTTGAGCGAGGTTCTGTCCTGCCTGGTCCCACAGCCATTCAGTCCCAAAGAAACACACAGAAGTCTACATTAGTTATAAACTGGTTGGACTATTAGCTCAGGCTTCTTATTAACTCTTATTTCTTACGTCTTAGCCCATAATTCTTGTCTGTGTTAGCCATGTGGCTTGGTACCTTTTATCAGTGAGGTATTCTCATCTTGTGTCTGGATGACTGCAAACTGAGTCCTCTTCCCAGAATTCTCCTGTTCTCATTATCCTGCCTCTACTTCCTGCCTGGTTGTCCCACCTATACTTCCTGCCTGACTACTGGCCAATCAGCGTTTTATTAAAACAGTACAAGACCATTGTCTCGCAGCAGAAAGGCACTATGACACCACCTAAAACCTATCGCCACAGTGGTAATAGGCTAAGGAAGGTTGCTCCGCAGCAAGTTATCTTATGTGAATGTTAGCGGTTACACATCAGGAAGCAAGTCTGTCTTTCAGAAGAGTATGATACAAGTACAATGATCCCTGCCTGAATCCAAGATATTTGGCCAGGAAAAGGTCAAGATGGCTAAAGGTAAAGCCAAAAGGAAAGGAAGAGGTGTAGAGAATTCAAGCTATAGAGTTAAACAGATGGCAATGGATCAGGCTTCTTCCTCCTGAAAGTTAATACTGCATCGAGCTACCCGCCCCTGCCTAATGTTATGCCCAGACACGCAAAGTCCCCTAAAAACCAACAAGGAGACCAAGTCCTGTATGTAAAAGAACATACATAAAAAAGAAAAAAGAACACCTGATCTTTGATAA
>NW_004949104.1:12062175-12064475 GCF_000317375.1 Microtus ochrogaster
AAAAAAATAAAGCCTTTATTTTAAGCAAAGAGTCTTCTGCTGAATTCAAATACCAAGAAATATGAGAGGTGAGGTTGGTTTTATTTTCAAAATGCTTCCGAAGTTATTCTATTATAAAGGAACATGGCTGAACAGGTAGGCGACAGACTTTCCATTGTCAGTTCTTCTGATGGCTTCTGCCAGGGTCCTGGAGATGTCAATCACCTGTATTTTGGAGCAGTGTTTCATCTTATCCTCCTGAGGTATGGTATTGGTGACTACTACTGCTTCAAAGCATGCAATGTTGATGCAAGAAATGGGTGGGCCAGAAAAGATTCCATGAGTCAGGATAGCAGAAACCCTGGTAGCTCCAGCTGCGAGAAGTTGGTCAGCGGCGTGACAGATGGTACCACAAGTGTCAGCCATGTCATCGACAAGAGTAGCCACCCGATCCTTCACGTCTCCTACCAGCACCATGCGGTCCACTTCACTGGCCTTCTTCCGTTCCTTGTGAATCAAGGCGAAATCCACGTTCAGTCGTTCTGCAATGGAGGTCACTCTCTCGGCTCCACCAGCATCAGGTGAAACAATAGTACAGTTTCTCCACTCAGGTATGTTCTCCCTTATCCACTTTAAGACTGCTGGCTCTGCATATAAATTGTCCGCTGGGCTATCAAAAAAGCCCTGAATCTGAGATGCATGTAGATCCATGGTGATAATATGATCCGCTCCTGCGACAGAGGATTTGCCACAAGCTCAGCTGAGACGGGAGCCCGACTCTTATCCTGGCGGGCATAGGGGAAACTTGGGATGACTGCAGTAACCCGGCTGGCTGAAGCAATCTTGCAAGCATTAATCATGATCAAAAGTTCCATTAGATTGTCACTTATCTCACCACACCCACTCTGAACGATGTAGACATCCTCTCCACTTACACTTTCTCCAATTTCCACACAGCTCTCCTGGTTGCTGAATTTCTTCATCACCACCTTGCCTAGCTCCAGGCCCAGGCGGTCAGCGATTTCCTGGGATAAATCCTGGTGGGAGCTCCCGCTGAAGATTTTGATATTCTGCATCTTGGGTGACTACACAAACACGCTCTTCGCTCAGTGGTCACCGCCGCTGCAGAGACTGGACCCAAAGTCAGCTGGTAGCGTGAACACCTAGTGTACCGCGCACCACCGTTGCTACTCCGCCGTCTTAGCGGTGCCTGCTTCTAATGTAGCACAATTAATAAAAAAAAAACCCAGAGGCAGACATTGGGGTTCAACCTGAAGGTCAGAAAAGCAAAACAGCCAGCCACTGGCTCTTACCTCTACCTGAGTCTGAAATGGCGATCCTGCCTCCAGGAATCTCAGGATGAGACTGAGCCAAGAGCTGTCTCCTCCTGCCTTATATTCTTCTCTAGTGTGGGATTAAAGAGTGCACCACTACAGCCTGGTTTCTATGGCAACTAGTGTGGCTACTGGGATTAAAGGTGTGTGTCACCACTGGCTGATCTGTAAGACTGACTAGTGGGGCTGTTTTACTCTCTGATCTTCAGGTAAGCTTTATTCATTAAAATCCAAATGAACTATCACTACAGCTTTTCACTCAGAGCAGCCACATCGATCTAGTCAGGGTTCAGAATCAGAAGGCAGAATCCTGGTCATAGAATAAAAGCTTGTCCCAGGTGTTTGAACTTAGGTGATGGTAGGAGCTGCTTTTGTGGTAACTGCATCAGTACTTTCTGGAAGACTGACGCCCTTTAGCCTGATGTGAGAGCTTTAAATACACAGGAAGACAAGAGAAGAGGAATTCAAAATGGAAAATAGCACAAATATGCTGGAACCCACAGAAAGCCTCAAGAGCCTAGGTGAGTAGTCACAGCCCCACGTTGGCCCTTGCAAACCTGGGTGTGTGTGTGTCTTAAAGAAGCAGGACTCGTCTGGGCAGTGGTGGCTCACACCTTTAATCCCAGTACTCAGAAGACAGAGGCAGGTGAATCTCTGTGAGTTCGAGGCCACCCTGGTCTACAGAGCTAGTTTCAGGACAGTCTCCAAAACTACACAGAAAAACCCTGTCTCAAAAATAAATAAATAAAAAACAAGCAAACAAACAACATGAAAATAAAGGGAAAAAAGGAAGAAAGAGAAAAATAAAAAGAAGCAGGAGTCCCTCCTGGAAAGCCACACACACTCTAAAGGCCTGGGACTCGGAGCCCAAGCATTTGAGAGGGGGAGAACAGAGCAGCTGTGGAAGGGCTGTAGCTTCCCACAACAAGCTGAGCTAGTCGGAGGGGCCGGGCCAGAGCCACACAACAACAACAAGCTGAGCTAGTC
>NW_004949104.1:12065612-12066690 GCF_000317375.1 Microtus ochrogaster
GGCTGGCCTCGAACTCCCAGAGCTCCACCTGCCTCTGCCTGCCTCCCTAGTGCTGTGCTGGGATTAAAGGTGTGCGCCACCACAGCCTTGTGTGTGTTTTGTCGACATTTTTTCCTGGTATATACTCGTGTGTGGGTGGCAGAGCCCACGGATATATAATCCATGAATGTACGTAAGGTTTGCAGGGCGGTGAATCCTGGCTGTGTCACTTAGTTTTTTGCAAGCTTGACAATTTCGAGTCATCTGGGAAGAGGGAACCTCGACTGAGAAAATGCCTCCCTAAACGGCCTGTAGCCAAGTCTGCGTGGCATTTTATTGATTGACAACTGATGTGTAAGGGCCCAGCCAACTGTGGTAGCACCTCCCATGGGTAAGTGGTTCTGGGGTGTACAAGGAAGCAGGTTGAGCAAGCCAGTGAGCAGCATCCTTCATGGTCTCCGCTTTAGTTCCTGCCTCCAGGTTCCTGCCTCGACTACTGCTGACTTCTAGATGGCCTGTAAGCTCTAAGGAGAAGTAAACCCTTTCTTCTTGAAGTTGCTTTTGGTCATGATCTTTATCCCAGCAATAGGAACCTAAAATACCTGGTAATCCAATTAATAGTAATCTGAAGCCAGGCAATGGTGGCGCATGCCTTTAATCCCAGCACTCAGGAGGCAGAGGCAGGCAGATTTCTGAGTTTGAGGCCAGCCTGCCCTACAGAGCTAGTTCCAGGACAGTCAGGGCTACACAGAAAAACCCTGAATCAGGAAAAACAAAACAAAATAATAAATTTAATCTGGACTTCGCTAAAATCCCACAGTAATTTCTGTTACAGGAGCTGGAGGTATGGCTCATTGGTCCTTGACCAGTCTGTGCGAAGTCCTTGATTCAATCCCCAGCACTGCAGAAACAACTGAACAAATGGAAGTAGAACCTTACAAGTAGATTCACGCAGAAGAAATAATACATGAAAGGGGGCAGGGGAGATAGCTCAGATATTAAGAACACTGAATGCTTTTCCAAAGAGCCTGAGTTCAATTCCCAAGACCTATGTTGGAGACTAATAACTATAGTAACTCCAGTTCCTGGGGATTCTGGC
>NW_004949104.1:12067118-12068121 GCF_000317375.1 Microtus ochrogaster
TTTTTTTAAAATTGTTTAATGATTTATTTATTTTTATTTCATGTGCATTGGTGTTTTGCCTGTATGCATGTCTCTATGAGGGTGTCAGATCCCCTGGAACTGGAGTTACAGACAGTTATAAGCTGCCATGTGAGTGCTGGGAATCAAACCTGGGTCCTCTGGAAGAACAGCTAGTGCTCTTAGCTACTGAGCAACTTCTCCAGCCATCAAACACATTCAGCTGCTGCTCGGAGGAGCATCTCATTGTCCAGGTTTCTGAGTTGTAAAGAAGGCAGCTGTCAACACAGACTACAATGAGAAACACTTCGGCAGCCACTCAAACACCAGAGACGATGAGAAAATATGAATTATTAACAGGAGTGAGATAGAGGAAGAGGAGAGCGAGAGGCACGAAGGCCCCAGGAGTGGATGACATCATGGTGGAGGAGCTGGAGGCGGCTACAATGGGAACACAAAGTGATTCCCATGGAATGGAAGCACTCAGTCATAATTCCCCCACACAAGAAGGACAAGCTGCACTGCTCAGATTACAGGGGCATTAGTTTGTTGTGCCATAGCAGCAAGATCTTCTCCTCCATTATCCTGTAAAGGATCAAGGGCAGAACAGGCAATCCTAGCAGAGGCCCAGTGCGGATTCAGAGCTAACAGGAGCACAATTGATCAGATCTTCACTTTGAGGCAACTGGCAGAAAAATACGAAGAATTTGGAGAAGACTTATATGTCTGTTACATTGACTTCAGGAAGGCATTCGGTAGCGTTTGGAGGGAAGGACTTTGGGAAACAATGAGGTTCTACAGGTGCCCAGAGAAAATCATAAGAATATTAGAAAATGCCTATAAAGATACCTCTGCATCAGTCAAAGTCTGTCTTAAACTCATCACTTAGTTCTCCACAGTGTTGCAGGGATGGGTCCTCTCATCACTACTCTTTAATCTATTCCTGGAATTAACAATAGCAACAGCCCTGGAGGATGAGGAGATAGGCGTGCAGATAGATTGTGCG
>NW_004949104.1:12069377-12074713 GCF_000317375.1 Microtus ochrogaster
GAACCTGGAAAGGAGCGGATGACTGACAGCAGTACAAGGTAGCCAACACTGCTTTTAGCCCAAGCCAGATTTTCAGCAGAGAACCCAGGCAAACTATGCTGCCTGTGTGCCTCACAGAACTGTGAAGTAATAAGTGGATGTTGTCTGAAGCTGCTAAAGAGGTGGTAATTTGTTACCCAGCAATAGAAAACAAATATAGATTTGCTATGAGGTCGCTAACTCTTGCAACCCCATGGGGAAGCATTAGGTTTTACACCGACTGATGACGTGGCTTGGAGAAGGGTTTAATAGCCTTCAAAGATCAAACATTAAGAGTGAGCTCCAAAAGAAGATCTGAGGACTCTGGGACTGAGTCCCTTGGCTCCTGTCCCGTGAGGCTTTTCTTGAAGGTTGAAAGGTAATGATGAGCTAGGCTGTGATGACACACACCTTTAATCTAGCACTCAGGAGGCAGAGGCAGGGGGATCTCAATGAGTTCGAGGCCAGCCTGGTCCACAAAGTAAGTTCCAGGACAGCCAGGACTGTTACACAGAGAAATCCTGTCTTTAAAAAATAAAAATAAATAAAAATAAAAGAAAGAAAGGTAAAGATGAGTACCTGTCATACAAATAAACTGGGATGTGCTGTGTTCATTCCCCAGCAATTGCAAGGACCCAGTCCAAACCATTGCTTCCATCTCTGGGCACTGGGAATGCCCATTCCAAGGCTAGGACCACTGCCTTGGGGGTACTTTAAACGGAAGTCAACAACCTCAGTTTTTAAGTGGTTGGGAGAGAGCAAGGTTTGCCCTCCGTTTGTGCTGTAATAGATGATATGGTCAGGTGACCTGACACTTTACAGATTTACCTCCGACCACTGAGAAGTTCTAGAACACCTCATAGCATTGAGCACACCTAGCATTCAGGGTGGATTTCTACCCTCACTCTCAATAAAAGACATTAAGAACATTTGGAAAAATGATTGATAACGGTAGTGGAGCAGGGGAAGTTCAAGGCCAGCCTGGGTCATCTTGAGTTACGAGAAAGTAAGGAAGTGCTACAAGAAAATAAAACTAAAAAGCTGCTAGACTTGGCAGTGCATACCTGTAATCCCAGCACTCAGGAGACTCCAGATGAAGGCTATCGGGCTACACAGCCAGTCTCAAAAATAGATAATGTTTGCCAGGGTGGGGGTGTTGTGGGGTGGAGGTGTGTATATCTTTATTAATCTCCCGGAGGCAGAGGCAGTGAGATCTCTGGTCTACAGAGTGAGTTCCAGGACAGCCAGGGCTACATAGAGAGACCTTGTCTCGATAGATAGATTAGATAGATAGATAGATAGATAGATAGATAGATAGATAGATAGATAGATAGATAGATAGATAATGTTGTGTTTGTTGGAAGGAGCCAACCTAAAAACTCCACTCAGTTGAGGCAAATGAAATAATAAACAATGATAGAATGATAGGATACACACTCACACACACACACACACTCACACACACACACACACACACACATCTAGGAGTATTGTCCAGCTTTGAGCTGGTGAGATGGTTCAGCAGGTAGAAGTAGCTTGTTGCTAACCTGGATTTGATCCCTCGGGATTCACAAGGCAGAGGAGAGAACTGACTCCTGCAGTTTGTCCTCCATCTTCTACGTAAACATGTGTGCACGCACAGACACAAGTGTTTAAATTAAGAAGGAGGTCTGAGAGTGTAGCTTAGTGGTAGTGTTTGTTTACCTAGGTTACACAAGACCCTGGGTTAAGGGATTCTCACAGAGGCTACACCATGCATGAACTGTAGAAATTAGCTCGATTCGAGAAATAACCTGAACAGCTAAAGGGTAAAACAATTATATTTTTATTTATTATAAGGGGAAAACTCACGAAACAGGAACAAGAAGTCCAAGCTCAGCTGTGCCCCGTGTGAATCACACACAGAGAGCACACCTGAGCCATGCACCCATTTTTTTTCCGGGTCCCAGAAAGCCATGCCTTAACTTGGACTCACCTTTAAAGATAAAGATAGTTGGCTAACAAGGCTTCTCCATCAATGAACCTTGAAGGGCAAAGAGGAAGACTAAGGCCATTTGTAGCTAATATTGCAGTGAATTTGTGGGGTCTTGGACTTCTTGTTCCTGCTTCGTGAATTTTCCCCTTATAATAGATAAAATATAATTGTTTTATCCTTTAGCTAGCCTAGTTATTTCCCAAATCGAGCTAATTTTTACAATTGGTGCCTAACATGGGGCTAGAGTCTCTGGCGGCTCTGGCCAGCCATAGTCAGGCTCCAAGCCGCCGTTCATTTTGGGTATAGAATTCCCACACAGTGGCCCTGAGTAGCCACTAGCTGAGGTCCTTCAGAGACTGAGGAGGGAAGGCAGTGGGAGCACATGGTTTCCGTCTGAGATGAGAACGTCTGGTTCTGTTGGGAGGCGAATACAGGTAAGGACTGCACACTAGGTAAAAGTGCTCAGATCTGGGGCACGAACGATCCCTACAGTATCTGGGCTTGTTGCTCTGTTCTTTGTGCCCACTTTAGATTTTGTTTTTTTCTGGAGGTTGAATCTAAGGCCTTACACATGATAGACAGGTTCATTGCAGTTTTCGAGACTGGGTCTTCCTAAATAGCCCAGGCTAGCCTTGAACATAATATGCAGTACAGGCTGGCTTAGTCTGCCTCCTGAATGCTGAAAATGCAGGTGTGCGTGACTCGCACCTGGTGTCTTGAGAATCTGCAGTCACTACTGATACTTAGTGCTGGCTAGCTGTGCCTTAAGCACTTTACCTATCTAGAAAATATCTAGATTTTCTTGACATCTGTATAAAATAGGGTATTAGTCCCGTTTTCCAAACGGGATGTTGGAGCTCCAAGACACTGAATTACATGCTCTTGAACACAGTCAGCAAGTGGCTGAGTTGAACCAAAATCAATGCAAACTGTAGATGCCATTTAACAGAGACATCAAGATGACAGGACTGTCCATAAATGCTAAGACTTAATCTCTGTATCTCTATGAGCAATCTTTTTTTTGTTTTGTTTTTTTTTTGTTTGTTTGTTTTTCGAGACAGGGTTTCTCTGTGGTTTTGGAGCCTGTCCTGGAACTAGCTCTTGTAGACCAGACTGGTCTCGAACTCACAGAGATCCGCCTGCCTCTGCCTCCCGAGTGCTGGGATTAAAGGCGTGCGCCACCACCTTTACAATCTTACAAGGAATCACCGTTGTCCCATTTTCTAGGTTGAGAACAGATTTCCCACAGCTGGGCATTTGAATCCAGATGAGATTTGGAGCCTGGGTGGCCTTCCTTCCTTCCTTCTTTCCTTGCTTGTACTGGGGGTTGAAACTAGGCCTTTGAGCATGCCAGGCAAGTGTTCTTCCACTGGGCTCTATCTCCCCAACTCTAGCCTGGGACACTCTAGCTGTGCAGTAGACATTGGTCCTGCCCTGGGACTGGAGCAAGCAGAGAGTCCTCTGAGAGGTAGCCTGTGGCATTAGAGCCGGGAGGACTGGCCAGAGTTTTGCTTCTGCAATGGTGTCTTGGCAGCATTGGCAACAGGGAGAGAGTGGGAAAGAAGGGAGCCCCGGATGCCTCTGGGGCCCTCTGCTAGCTGTGCCCCACTCGGTCAGTGTAGAAGGATAGGAAGCTGCCCACCTTCTGCAGGTGCAGGACTGGTGTGATCTGTGAGGAGGTGAACATAGTCATTTCCTTCTTCATATCCAAAAGGATCTGTGCCAACGTTTAGGGATTTGAGGGATTAAAAAGAACAAGGAGCAGGAAGCGAAGACTAGGCTCTCAGATCCATAATCATTAAGGAAGACGATCTGGGAAAGTTGGGACTAGAAGGGCATGTTGCAGGGCCTGTGCCAAGATCATGTTTAGAGAAAGGAAGGCAGTTAATGCCCTTTGTCGAGCCTCTAGTGGACATAGAAGTGAAGAACACTTATTTAATCTGCCCAAATTAAGTCTAGCTTGCGGCTACCAGGAACTGGTACCAGGTCCGAAAGTCCCTAGAGGCCCAAGGCCCTGATATTGAAATATGATATTTGCATAGTACCTACATATAGCCTCCTGTATACTTTAAGCCATTATTCAGTGACTTATATAATATGTAACACAGCATAGAAACTATGTAAATAGCTGTTCTATTGGAGGCTGCGGACATAACTCAGTAGGGCTCAGGCCTTTGCCGTATCCTCTAACTGTCCAGCACTTGCTCCCTCAGTACCTGCTGAATAGTAGAGATTCACAAATCCGGAAGACTCCACAGAAGCCTAGCTAGTTTCCTTCCGCAGGACTTCCCTTGCAAGCCCCCCCCCCCCAAAAAATGTTTTTTTTTCTTCTTGGAATTCACTTTCCCAGCATCTCAGTGTAAGAAGAAACCACATTCTCATTCAGAAGATGTAGCAAAAAAGCCACCCGCCCCTGGAGGTCTTCCTTAGGGGTCAGGTCCATGACCTCTGAGTCCTTGGAAATTTTGGTTTTGAGACAAAGTCTCTGTAAGTGGCCCAGGCTTGCACGGAGCTGGTGATGCTCCTGTCTCTGCCCCCCACCCCCCAGTGCTGAGTTATAGGTGTGCCCACCACACCCACATTGTTTGGATCTTTTTGGTTCTGCCTCTCCCATAACTTAGTCACTTAGCCATGAACTCCCGGCAGCAGGGTGCTTTTAGGGCGTTTTTAAATTGTTTTATTTCATTGTTGTTGGATAATTCTTCTCTTTTCATTTCACATACCCAGTGAAATTTTGTTTTCTGTATGATTGACAACTGCCAGCGTTTCTCATTAGAGAAGTTTCCTCCAGATACCTGCTATCACCATATCAACAGGCAGCGTATGTTCATATACAGTTATTCTAGGTGTAAAGAAGAAACCAACCTGGTCTTGACTTTTGATTTCCAGCCAGCAGAACTGTGAGAAAAATTTCTGTTGCTGCACCAAGAAGGTTCCCCACTTTGTATTTTTTTATAGATTTATTTATTATGTACACAGTATTCTGCCTGCATGTGCACCTGCACCCCAGAAGAGGACACCAGATCTCATTATAGATGGTTGTGAGCCACCATGTGGTTGCTGGGAATTGAACTCAGGACCTCTGGAAGAAGAGTCAGTGCTCTTAACCGCTGAGCCATCTCTCCAGCCTCCCCCCACACACTTTGTATTTTTAACAAAGGATTTAAAAATGGAATAAAGTCTGCCATTGAGATAAAGTTTGCTGGATTTTGGAGGCAGAAAGAGGCAGGAGTCTGACCTTAGTGGATGAGACTGTGTTTATTGGCACACACAGCACACAGCGAGGGGCAGATTCTTTCCAGAAGGAATGGAGGGTAAGCTGCTGAGACCCTTTATAAGGGGA
>NW_004949104.1:12074987-12075430 GCF_000317375.1 Microtus ochrogaster
TGTGTGCAGGCTGTGTGCAGGTCTGTGATCTCTCTTTCCCGGAATTGTCTGTGTCAAGCAAGACAGATGATCTTGGGAGACAGGCTGTCTCTTCAAGCATTCTTCTCTGGGTTGAGTTAGGTCAGTTGTAATCTCATTCAGATCCTGTTTTTCAAACCAAGGCATTCTACTAAAGATATTTTACTAGTGACAATTTCCTGGTGTTAATGTTATCCTACATATATAAAAATGTCACCATTGAGAGAAGCCAGGTGAAGGGTATATGCTATTCTTTTTATTGTTGCTTTTGTTTGTTTTTGAGACAGGATCTCACCATGTAACTTTTGGTTAGCCTGGAACTTTCTATGTAGATCAGGCTGGCTTTGAACTCACAGAAATCCACCTACATCTGCTTCCCAAGTGCTGGGATTAAGGCCTGTGCCACCACCATCCAGCAAGATTTT
>NW_004949104.1:12075935-12123304 GCF_000317375.1 Microtus ochrogaster
CTGTAGACCAGGCTGGTCTCGAACTCACAGAGATCCGCCTGCCTCTGCCTCCCGAGTGCTGGGATTAAAGGCGTGCGCCACCACCGCCCGGCCAATGCTACAGTTTTTGCAAAGCTTTGAAGAATGTAAAAATAACTGGGTGTGGTTGTGCCACCTTTAATTCCAGCATTGGGAGACGGAGGCAGGGGGATCTTTCCTTTGTTTTCACAGAGAGTTCCCGGTCAGTCACGGCAACAGTAATTCAGTTGTTAGAGTGTTTAGGATGCCCAAAACCCTGAGTCAGATTCATAGTACTACATAAACAAAGCATGGAAACACATTACTGAAACCTCAACACTGGGGTCAGCCTGGGTTACGTAGTGAGCTCCTGTCTCAAAAACAACAATAACGAACACACAAATAATGAAATAAAAGTCAGAAGACACACCATATCTAGGTTTAATAACCAAGTATTAAAAAGTGCCTCAGAAGCCTGCATAGTTTTTTGGTCTTCTTCTTCTTCTTCTTCTTCTTCTTCTTCTTCTTCTTCTTCTTCTTCTTCTTCTTCTTCTTCTTCTTCTTCTTCTCCTTCTTCTTCTTCTTCTTCTTCTAATATATTCCCTTTATTCTGCACTGCAAATATTATTGGTTCAATAAAAATGTTAGAATAGCTGTTTTATAATGTTTTAAAGGGGACGAACACAAATTATCTAGAAGAGAAAATTAATAGGACCACAGTCAGGAAAGAAATGGCTGTGTCAGTTGAGGTCCTGGGAGACGTATACACCTTAGCTCACTTTGAAGTTCCCCTTGGGTGAAAAGTTTTAGGAGTAACTTATGCTGTCCTCCTAGAACAATGAATTCTCCAAGGACTGTAGGAAGAAGTCTAGATTCAACCTAGTAGACAGCCGTAGTTTGGCAGCTGATCACAGCTCTGGTTTTGACTCTCCCACTTACCAGGCCAATAATCTTGGCCTGTCTTCCCATCTGTAACTCAGAAAAATATGGACTTTAAGTCTTCTAAGACCCTTTCCGACTCCACGGTTCTCCTGCCTGATCAGGGTGTCTAGGCAAGGACTGCACAGACTGCCACAACAGCTTGACTCGCCCAGGCCCCGCCCTCCTCACAAGGCTCCGCCCCTCACACTCCAGGCCCCGCCCTACCTTGGCCCCAGCCCCTCCCTCCCGGGTTGCACCCTTGACCCCGCCCCCGGGGTGTGCGTCCACCGGAAGTTCCGCGGCACTGGCAGCTCACTTCCGCTCGGCAGGTGACAGCCGCGGGGCTCGGAGCGGCCCGCTGCAGCGGCGCACCCACGGAGAGGGAGGCGGAGGCTGCGGACATTTTGCTGCTGAAGCAAGCCGAGCCGTGGCGCCCGGAGCCGTTTGGACTTGCTGGTGAGGAAAAAGGCGCCCCGGCGAGATAAAGGAACTGAAGGGGTCCGAGGTGAGGGGTCGGCGGGGTCAGAGGTCACGGAGAGGACGCCACGCTGGGGGGGCTCGAGCCGCGTGTGGGCGAAGGTGAAAGGGCTGCGTGCTCATTCATTCACTCCCGCGTGGTGGCCTGGCGTCACCCAGTCACCTGAGGTCCGCAGTCTCCTTTGGAGTGGCCGGCTGGAGAGACTCCTGGACTTAGGCCCCTCCTCCGCTCTGCTTCCCCGTTCCCACTGCGTGGCCGACCTGAGGCCTCCTCGTTCAGGGCTTTATCTCTTGGCCACCGCCCCCCAAATGGGGCAAAAATCTAGAAATGGCCTTATGCCGCCCGCCCCCCGTCCTTAGGGTCCTCAGGGACAAGTTGACGGAATGGGGACACTTGTAGTAGTGCTAACACAACAAGGATGTCTGTCACTGGTTGTCCAGCTCTTTTTGACTTCGAAGCTCTGTGCTAAGCACTCTGTATCCTGATCACAGCAGCCCCTGTAAAGGGAGCTACTATTGCTTTTGTCGTTTTATCCACGAGGGCACGGAGGCACAGGAGGTTAAATCACATATGGAAGGTCATTCGAGGAGTAGAGGCAAAACCAGGCTTCCTATGCAGGTTTCCAGGGACAAAGGAACCAGAAGCCCGTTTGGGGTCTAGGAGTGATTTGATATATCTAGTCACCCGCCATTATATTGTTTGGATTGGTGTCAGGAGGCCGCCTTTTGGCCTCTTGTGTGGTCTGATCTTCAGAAGAAGCATTTGCTTCACGTTCATTAGGAGGCTGTTCTGTCGCAGGCTCTTGCGCTTTCAGTGTTTTTCCTTTCAGGGCAAGAGTCCGAAGGTTTTCCTTACTATTGGGAACTGTGAAAGACCTGAAACTAATATCCAGACACTCCCTTCCTAGTGGTTGGAACAACAGGACCACTTAGGGGATCCTTGACGCTAGGTTCTAGAAGAACCTGCCGGAAGGAAGGGGCTTTGGCCGTGTCGTGGTGCCTGGGAGGAGTAACCTGCCAGGGAGATGGCACAGTGATTTGGTGGCTGGATGGTGGCGTTCTCTTCCTCTGTAGACATTTTCTTGCTCCACTTATGCCTTAGTTTCCCCGACAGCAACACAAAAGGACTTCTTTCCTACTTCCTCTTGAGTGCCTTGAACTATAATGAACCTGTGGAGGTTTTCTTGTGCTTTTGGAAAAAGTAGTAAGTAAAAATGTTACATTAGATGCCTTCTTAAAAAATAAAAGGGGCTCTAGTTCCACACTGGCCAGGATTTCATTGTGTCTTGAATCCATAGCAGTCATCCTGCCTCAGCCTCCCAAGTTCTGGGACTGATTACAGACCTAAGCCACCACACCCAGTTCTCCTATTTATTTATTATAAGCTCTGTAGTCTGGGTTGGTTTTTTTTGTTTGTTTTTGTTTTTTTTTTTTTTAGTTCTATCTAACTCACAGAAACTAATAATGTCACCTTATCCCCATCCTTCCAGAGGATAATTGGAAATAGAACAACTTGTCACAGGCTGTAGGAACAGACACAGAGCTCAGGACTCTAGCACTCTGTCTAGCCCACCTGACCCTCTGTTTCTTAGGAACTGTCAAGAGGCCTTTGCTAGTCCTAGAGACTCAGACCTTCAGAGTCTGTGTAGCGATCATCTAATGAATGTGGGTTGACTGGAATCTTCACACTGGGTAACTTGACAGGCTCAGAGGTCCAATGGAAAGAGCATTCCGACTGCCTGCCAGTCAGCTGCTGGCTCCATCCCCAGGTCAGCAGCTTCGTAGTAGTGTGGCTGGGATAATTCACTTCAATTGGGTTTCTATCCTAATAAAATATGTAGGTATATCTAAGTGGCAGAGCACTTGTCCAGCATTTGCAAGCTCCTGGTTTCCATTCCTACCACCAATAAAAATAAGGTTTTGGGGGAAATGTGGTGGTACATGCATGTAATCCCAGCCACACATTAGGCTGAGGCAGGACGAGGCCAACTTGATCTGTATAGTAAGCTCCAGCCATGGCTACTACATAAAAAGACCTTGTCTCAAAATAATCATAAGGAAGCACTATTGACCCACCTACCGTGTCTGTAGGTGTTAGAGGAGCCTGCCTTGCAGAGCGTGTTACTGTTGACGTGATACCTGCTGGGGCCTGTGTCTGAGGAAGGCTGGCTGCCCCGCAAGGTTACTGCTTCCTTCTCCAGTTAGATCACTAATTGTTAAAGGGTCACTCCCATCCATTCTTCTCACTTCACTTCCTAAAAGTTTGTAAGGACAGTTTAGTTGTGGGTGCAGCTGAGGCTGGGTTGTACTGTCATCGTTTGCCAGTCATACCCGAGACTTGCACATCTGCACTGCTCACTTCCCAAAAACGCTGAAGTCGGGCACCAGAGCCTGAAGTGCTAACAGGAAGCAGGCATGGTTTGTGCTAGGTTTTTACTTAGTTGAGTTTCAGATGGTTAAGGAGTACTTGTTCTTTGAAGGTATTTCTGTTTCTCAATAGATCTTTTTTTCCTAAGATACACTGCTAAGATTATCACAAGCCAGAAGAGATATTGTTTCCCCCCCTGATCTTTATCACTTTACATAGAGAGGAAAAAATACTCTAGTGAGAGAATATAACCCAAGCAGCTGGGGAACCTTAAAAAAATACTACTTGGTCAGGCATGGTGGCACATGACTTTAATCCCAGCCTTTGGGAGGTAGAGGCAAGCGGATCTGTGAATGTGAAGCTATCTTAGTCTATAGAGCGAGTTCCAGGCCAGCCAGGGCTACACAGAGAAACACTGTCTTGAAAAACAAAACCAAAAATAAATAAATCCTACTTGAAAATCCACCAGTAGGTCCTCCTTTCCCTCAGGCTAGACCGCACTTCTTGGCATAGCATCCAGGTCCTTTAGGCTCTGACTTCAACTGGCTCACTGGCTGCATTTCCCATACTCTTCTTCCTCCCAAGCATAGTCAGCTGCTGCCGCTTCTATAAGCTGCACTCTGTGCTTTGTCTTTGCTTTGTGCTCTTCTCTGCCTGTACCCCACTCCTGCTGCTTTTGCCCAGACTCCTTTGCTGGACTACTGTTTGATGCTTGCCGGTTGCTCATTACCGCCATCTTGCAGAGACCTGACTGAGACCTTTCTAGTGTGTGTGGCAGTAATCACAATGAGTGCAATTGCCTGTTTACTTGACTTCCTTTAGTAAAGATCTCTTAGTTGTTGCGAGATCTGTGTGAACTGTGTGTGTCTCCAGCATCTAGTGAGGTGTATGGTGCACACAGTCGATGTGTAGTAAGGGTTTGGGGAAAGACAACTGAATGAATATCCTATTGTATTGTCAGGGTTCCTGGTGATGTCATGTCCATCCTCATGTTGTCCCACTGGTTTCGGGAGAAGTGTGACTGGTAGAGGGACTTAACTGCTCCACAGCCTCCGTAGCTCTTCCTCGTCACCAGAGTGCCTGAGGGCCTCCAGGGTTCTGGGGAGCAGGGAGGTGGTGAGCCTCCAGTAGTGTTGGCTGATGTCTGCCAAACTGGTGGGTTGGATTCTGTCTGTGTTGACCTGTTTTAGCTTTACAAACCTCTAATTCCAGGATGAATCCTGTTAGCTAGTGGAGCCAAGAGGCTTGACTGTGGTCCTAGATTTTGAAGCTTCCTTGTGTCTTCAGCCTTGGACTGGACCTCTAACAGGATATTCTCTAAAGATGGGAGACCCCTTCTGGTTAAGGCAGAAGTATGCCTGATTGGCTAGAGCTTCCCAAGTCCATCAGCTAGGATGCAAGGTTTCAATCTGTTTCTCTCAGTGTACCCTGGGTAGGAGATGACAGAATTGGAAGTCATACTTAAGAATCTTTGATTTTGTACTCGTGTGTGTGTGTGTGTGTGTGTGTGTGTGTGTGTGTATGTGTGTGTGTGTTTGCCACAGAGCACCTCTGGATGGCAAACGACATTTCCCAGGAGTTGGCTCCTTCTCCCATGGGAGTTCCAGGGATCACACTCAGATTGTCAGGCCTGGCAGCAAACGCCCCTGCCCACTCCCACTGGGCTGTCTCACTAGCTGTTTTGTTTTGTACCGAGAGTTAAAGCTCAGGGCCTTATGCACACCAGAAAGGTGTACCACCACTGACCTATATATATATCCTTACTACTTAAAAGGTTTTTTACAAAAGTTATTTTATGTGTATGACTGCCCACATATATGAAAGTGCACTGTGTGTGAGCTTGGTACCCTGAAGACCAGAAGAGACCAACAGGTCCTGTAGGAGTGGAGTTACAGAGCTGCCATGTGAGTGCTGGGAACGAACCTGGGTCCTCTGTAAGAGCAGCAATGGCCTTTTGTGTGGGGTCAGGGACACCCTTGCCATGGCCTTTGCTCATGAAAGTGAGAGGACAACTTTTGGGAGTGGGCTGTCTTCTGCCACCATCAGGGTCCCACCCAGTGCTCAAATCAGGTTATCAGGCTTGGTAGCAAAACCTTCTGTCCCTGGGCCCTCTCACTGACCCTTTCCTCAGAAGCTTTAGCCCAGTGCTTTGATGTCTAAGTACTTCACCAGCTGTGTCATACACAGTCGTAGACGAGGGCAGCGTACACTTTTAACCACACCCTAACTGCTTTTTGAGCTGGAAAGACAGTTTTTGTGTGGCCAGCTGTTGAATCTGTTTGCATCATCTTCATTTGCTGATCTTGAGATTCTGACAAGAGAGACTTCCTAAGTCTAGCATTCATTCATTCATTCATTCATTCATTCAGTGTTTATTGAGGCCTACTAGTGTCTGACACTGGGATGTGCCATAGGTAAACAAGCCAAGCCTAGTTTCTGCCATGCCGTTGCTTTCTCTTGGGAAAGAGACACAGCAGAAGTAGAAAACAAATGTAATGTTTGGAAAACAGAAGACATGGCAGCCAGAGCCTGTTAAAATTGAAGTCTTGTCTCAGGATTCCACTCCTCCAGAGTAAAGCCAGCACCCTTACAGTGACTGCAGCCGTTCTTCTGTCACTTAGTGCCCAGTCCTCCTTCGGCCACAACAGGTCACTCCCACCCACTTCTGCCCTGCGTGGTAGGCATGGAACCAGGACTTCACACTTGCTGAGCTTCTGCTCTGTTGCTTTCCTCCATTCTTAGCCCCAGATGTTTGGTTGGTCTGGCTGTTGTTTCCCTTACAACCATCGCCTCAAGGAGGGCCTTCTGTGGCCACTAGTTTACGTTTTCAACCTCTTCTCCCCCTGCTCTGTGCTGTACTCCTTTCTTGTTTTTGGTTTGTTTGGTTTGGTTTTTATTTTTTTTGAGACAGGGTTTCTCTGTGTAGCTCTGGTGTCCTGGAACTCACACTGTAGAACAGGCTGACTTCAGATTCACAGAGATCTGCCTGCCTCCACCTCCTGAGTGCTGGGATGATGATGATGATGATGATGATGATGATGATGATGATGATGATGATGATTTGCTTCTAAGGAACTGTCTTCTCTGTTGTTGTTGTTGTTTTGTTTTTACAATCTTGCTTATTTGGAAACAGTTCTCTTTCTTTCATTGCACATAACTTCCAGTGCATGGTAGGTGCTTGGTGAATGTATGCAAATGTGTAAAAATACTGGAGAGTAGCAGATAAATACCTTCTGGAGATGGTAGATGTAGGGAATATGTCTTTGAAGTGATGTCATCTAAGCTGATATTTGAAGGATAAATTGGAACAGCTAGGGCAGGAGAGGATAATCCTGATAGGATCAGCAAGTATAGACAATGAGAAAGAAATACCTAGCAAAACACTGAGGGCCTAACCTTCTGAGGTCCTTTCAAGACCTTGTGGGCCTGGTGGTGCTCTCATTGTAGCCCAGTTTCCCACCTCCTATAATGTGCTCACTGAGCCTGTAGGAGCAGGTTATTATGACCTGCCTCACTGAAGGAAGGGGCCTGGTCTGTCTCTCCTCATTTAATCTGAGGACTCAGGGTTCCGTCCTTGAATGTCATGGTAGGGAGCATAGCCGCAGGCAGACATGGGGCAGGAACATAGCTGAGATCTTACATCTGACCCACAAGCATGGGGCAGGGGTGGAGGGAGGGAGAAAGAAAGAACAAACACACTAACTGGGATGGTGTAGGGTTTTGACAAAGCCCAACCCCAGTGACACACCTCCTCTAACAAGGCCACACTTCCTTTAAACTACCACAATTACATATTTACAATTAATTTTTTGTGGGCCGGAGGGTGAATGGAGCCTTGGGTCTTTGCCTCTGAGCTCTCCTCTCAGCCCCTTTCTCCCATTTGAGATGCTGCCACCTGGTCGTCTACCCTGTGCTAGTTCCTCTCACTATAGTATTTATGCTTCACCTTCCATTTATTGGCTGTGAAATGAGCTTGGAGGTCTGGCATTTTCCATTTCAGGATACACAGACATACATGCAGACAGAACACTCATACACATAAAATTAAATAAAAAATTCTCAGTCTCGTAGAGATGTGCCTACCTCTGCTTCTCAAGTATTGAAATCAAAAGAAGAAAATGTCCCCTAGGAGGCAAGGCTGGGCAGTGGCAGGTGCCAATTGACATCTGCAAAGGCCTCTGCATTTTCTGCTAGCAGAGTCCACCACACTGACCTCTAAGGCCATCCCTGAACCTTGTACTTCCTTCTCTAACTTATCTGCTCCTCTCTTCTCTGAGTCCTTGTTTGTTTTGTGATGTAGTCTTGCTGTGAAGCCCAGCTCAGACCTCGAACTCTCCGTTCTTCTTGGTTCCACTTCCCAAGTGAATTAATGTATTTGGCTCAGTAGAGGCTTTATATATTATTAAGGAAAGAATTGCCTTTATCACAGACTCCTTACCACATGGCTGCTTTGGGCTTACATGGTGCTCTTCTCTTGGTGTCATGGCCCTGGTTTCACATGGAGAGACCGCAACTGTAAACCACTCAGTACTGAGCCTGCTTCTAGCTGGCATTGGTGGCTCACTCTTCTCAAGTCTCTGCTTTGTTATACTGGCATTTAGTGAGCATTTCTATGTCACCCATCTTTCCTATCTGCATAATCTCCCCTTCACCTCAAGAGAACTTCCCTGATACTCCACCCACCTCAGGATTAGGATTCTCCTCTGAGCTTTGGTGACAGTTTTCTGAAGGACAGGATCACTCTCCTGTCCTCTGCGATCCCATTTATGGCCTACTGTGTATGACTCCTGTGTGGGCGTAGTCCCAGGTCTGCAATGGGTGACACTTCTCCCTGTGCCTGCTGAATGGATAGCCACAGTTCTCCAGAAAGTGTTCCCTCTGGTTTGTACAAGAGCACAAATTGTAATAAGCCTTGTTCTGTGGTCACTGGTTTCTTCTTATTTAATTAACATGAGAATTGTCCCAAAGATGTCCTCACTAATTTATTTATTTTGGTTTTTTAAAATTATTATTAGTGTTTTGTTTTGTTTTCTGAGACAGGGTCTTACTCTGTAGGTATGGCTGTGTTGAAACTCATTCTGTAGACCAGACTGGCCTTGAACTCAGACCACCTGCCACCTGTCTCTGTCTCCCAAGTGCTAGGATAAAAGGTGTGCACCACTGTGACCAGCTTGTTATTTATTTATTCATTCATTCATTCATTCATTCATTCATTTATTTATTTTGGTTGGGGGTTGGTTTTTCAAGACAGGGTTTCTTTGTGTAGCATTAGCTGTCCTGGAAGTCGCTCTGTAGACCAGGCTAGCCCCAGACTCAAAGAATTGCCTGCCTCTACCTCCCAAGTGCTGGGATTAAAGGCGTGTACATGACTGCCTGTCATTGTATTATTTTAATACAGAGGAATGTGGATCTTTCTTGACAGTAGCTCTTATAAGAGCTACATTATTGTTTGCAGATTAGCGGGAACCTGACATGTGGCTTTGAAATGAGGTTCTTGACGCTCACTGCCTGCTGATGAAGGGTTTTTTTGCTTGCATGTAGTACTCTTCTACCTTTGGGTCCTTTTCATTTTGAAACTTTTAATTACTATGAGCTTCAAGAGATTGCTTTGATTAATCAGTTCTCATCCAAATCCCAAGAGACCCACAGCTTGGCAAGGTTTTCAAGACAGGCTTTTACTAGGCATGTTACCAAACCTGCTGTTCCTGCTGTTTCAGGTAGATAGATGGGCCATAAAGTAACCTGCTATTCAACATCTGAATAACTCTGCAGGGATATGTGGCAACCTGTATCCTGTACCCTTTAGCTTGACCTGCATGCATGCATTTCTACCAGGACTTCAGAGAAGAGGATTTGCCTCCTTGGTTAGAGTTGGATGTGTGACCTGCTCTTAGGACAGTGTTGGGGTGTGGGTACCATCGTTTTCCAGCTGTGTGACTGCAGACAAATGCCTTACACACTCCTGGCTTGTTTTCCCTAACTGTGAGCCTGTGCTATTATTAAAATCATCACAGATATTATAAAGACAGAATTTTTTAAGTTATATACTTTTATTACATTTATTTATTGTGTGTGCCATGACAAGTATGTGGAAATCAGAGGAGATTCCCTTTCTCCACCACATAGGTCTTGGGGTTCACTCAGTTTGTCATGCTTGGTGGCAAGCACCTTTACCTGCTGAGCCAACTTGCCAGCCCCTTAGGACTAAGTTCAAAACTCTATGTGGTGTCTGGCCTTCAGTGTATGTCTGTTGGTCATACTTCTTTAATCACCATCTTTGTTAAGCATTTCATGCCAAGCTTGAGGAACATGAAATATTTTCTCATAGTTGCTGAGCTCACTTTGAATGAGCCTGTGTGTCTGAGCCTGGTGACCGCATTGTCTCAGAGAGAAAGTCTAAAGTCTGCTTGCTCTACGGATGACTCACCTTTGCATCTTTGAGTTGGCTGTGCCAGTTTCCTTACCTTTAAAGTGAACGTTTGCACTTACCTTTTCCTTTTTAAAAGACCAGGCAGAGGATGTCTGCAACTTCTTGGTAGAGTACTTTGTAGGTATGACACTAGGTGCTATCACCTACATCACCAGAAAAAGGTAAATAAGATAAAAGTTGCTCAGATGGGGAGAAGTGCCTGGAATCCGACTCATCCCCATGGAGAGAGGGTCACAATTAGGCAGGGCATAGCACAGAGGGGACGTCTGTGAGATAAACCATTATCTGTGTCCCTGAGACAGCTGAAAGAACAGAACACATGTAATGACCAAAGTGTGGCTTTTCTGTTTAAGGTGAAAGCAAAATGGCAGCTACAATCTAGCCCCTCCATTGTGTGTGTTTCCATGAGTGTGCTGGTGCATGTGAATACGTGCCTGTGCTTGTGAAGACCAGAAGTCAGCTTTGTAATGGTCTAGATAAAATGGCGCAGTTCCCCCGAGGGTGGCAGCTGGGTCCCGCCACCCGAGGCCTCTGTGTGTCCCAGGCGGGTGGGAGGCTGCGGGTCAGAGACCTCTGCAGGTTGACAGGGCAGCCAGTCTCATGAGGAGCCGAGGAGCTGCATGGGTGAGAGACAGAGAGTGAGTTTGGATATAGTTTACTTAGTAAAAGGGAAGGGAGGGAAGAGGAGAGGAAGCCTTAGCCACCTCTTCCTAAGAGAAGTGGGGCAGAAGGAGGGAGGGAGGGAAGGAGGGAAGGGGCGGAGAGAGGAGAAGCTAGACACTAGGGGAAAAGAAAGAGCGCAGGCTGGAAGAGGTAGGATAGCTGCCTTCCTCAGTCAGCAGATCATAGCAAACATGAGGTGGTGTTCCTCACCTGCTGTCCATCTTGATTTTTGAGATGGTCTCTCACTGGCCTGGAACTCACTAGTTAGTCTAGTTTGGCTGGCTAGTAAGGTTGCACCAGGAATCTGTCACAAGTGCCTACCACCAGTCTTTTACACGAGTTTTGGACAACTAGGGTCCTCATGCGTGTTTGATAAGCACTTTACCAAAATTGAGCTTTCTTTCTGGCTGAAGAAAGCCTTTTTCATTCTCTCTCATTCTTAGCCTTCCCCTTTCTTTTCTTTTTGTTTCTGAGACTGGGTCTCACTATGAAACCCAAGCTGACTTGGAATTCATGATACTTGTTGCTCCAAGGGTTGGAATTGCAAATACGCACCTCTTACTAACTCAGTTGTGACTTGAGGTCCGAGTCCCTTGTAGTAGGTTTCTGAGCAGCTGTCATCATGGAAGGGTTTAACGGCTGAAGTCCCAGAGGACTATTTCCCTGCTCAAATACCTGTGCCTTCAGAGATGGGTGCTTGCACCTGAGTCAGACCTCCTTAAATGGTTCTCCTCTCGTTCATTAACTCACCAAATGCCCTCACTGTGACACACATGCTAACACGGCCGGCCATCCTCAGAGCTTTTCAGTGCAGAGATTGGACGGCTCTAACAAGACACTGCCCACTGCCCTGGAAGGAAGGAAGTCCCACCCCTGCAATGTTTGGCCCTGTGGAGGATGAAAACACTTTCCTCCTCAGAGTGTTATGGTTTTCCCTCCTACTGAGGACTTAATAAACAGAGAATGTGTTACTCACCTGTAATCCTAACACTCAGCTGAGGCAAGAGGATCATCAGTTTGAGGCTAGCCTGACCTACGTAATGAAGTCCTATGTTTTAGCTACTTTTCCATTGCTGTGATAAAATACCGTGACCAAAAGCAACTTGGAAAGGAAAGGTTTTAGTTTGGTTTACAGCTCCACACCATAGTCCATTGTGAATGAAGTAAGGACAAGAACTGAAGCAGAAGCCACAGAGCAATGTTGCTTACTGACTTGTTCAGCCTGCTTTCTTATATACCCCCGAGACCACCTGCCCAGGGGTGGTACCATCCATAGTTAGTTAGCTCCATAGTGAGCTGGGCCCTCCCACACCAATCCTTAATCAAAAGGTGCCGTACAGACTTGCCTACAGGCAATCTAGGAAGAATAGGGAAAGGCATTTTCTCAAGATCACTTCTTGATAAATATGTCTAGGTTTGTAGCAAATTGACAAAAAACAAAACAAACAAAAACCAAAACAATCAGGACATCCTGTCTCAAAAACCCAAGCAGGGCCTGTGAGATGATTCAGTGGATAAATGCATTGTCCACCAGGCCTGATGAACTGAGTTGATGATTGGGATCCACACGGTGGAAGGGGAGAACCAGCTCCTACAAGTTGTCCTCTCACGGCCACACTGACGCTGTGGCGTGCACATCCTCCACCCCACACAGACAAAGAAAGAAAGGTAAAGAGGCCTAAATAAACAGAAAACTAATAAGGTGTACTGGCTCTGACTGGCTACTGAATTTTTCCCTCCTTGATCCCTTATATTATGCATTTACAGTGATCACATTCGACTTCCTTTTATTTGACACACAAAAAAAAAAAGACCCAAAAAAAATCCCCTAGTGGGGAATCATATTTTAGTGGCAAATCAGAACATTTGAAATGTGGGAGAAGTCTGTTCTGTTTTTCTATTGTTTTGTTTTGCTTTTGTTTGTTTTTTATTAGTTTTGTTTTTTTGTTTGTTTGTTTGTTTTTGGTGTGTTCTGAGACAGGGTTTCTCTGTGTAACAGTCCTGGCTGTCCTGGAACTCACTCTGTAGTCCAGGCTGGCCTCATACTTTCAAAGATCCACCTGCCTATGCCTCCCAAGGGCTGGATTAAAAGGTATGTGCTATTACCACTTGACCTGACTGGTTTTCAAACTGCACTGAACTATGGGTTTCCAGGGGTCCCTGATGAGGGGGAAACCCTGAGACACAGTTGGGTGAGTCGGGATCTAGCCCCAGCCTTCCTTCTGTCATCTCAGCTCCACTTTCACCTATTGTATATTGTATATGTTGGGGGAGAGGGTCTGAAGTTCTTTGACAACTGGAAAATATATGGCCAGAGTTGGGAGATTTACTTTCCTCCCAAGGCCACACAGCTGTTTGTATAGCAAAGCCAGACTTCTGGCAACTGTCTTGGAATTGGCTCAGCCTTGCTGTGTTTGTTGAAAGTTAACTGCAAAGCCTTCTGTTCCTGGTCTGTCTGGTACTTGTCACATAGTATGATTTGTTGCAAGTCCTTGGTTTTGTAACTTCCTTGGGAACCTGTCTTTTCATTCACTAAGTGAGCCAACATTTGGTAAGCTCCTGGAATGTGCCAGGCACAGTGCCAGTCACTGGTTTGACAGCGTTAAAGAGAAAGAACAGATCCCAAATTAGAGGCATGAAGAAGGCTGTGGAAGAGGTTGGAGATAGGAGTGAGTTCAGTGCTGGGAGGCCTGTGTCCCTCTGGATACAGAGGAAGAGAGTTAAAGCTGGGGCTAAAGAATGAGCTTATTGATGGACGAGCATTTGGGATAAATGTACCAATCAATCTAAGCTGCTTTATGTTTAAACAGGTAATGTGTATAAACAACACATTTCTATCAAAGGGTAAATGGAGAGTCAGTCTCACACCCCATTCATTAATCACCCAGCTTCCTTTTTGGAAGAAACCACTGATAACTTTTCTGTCCTTTTAAGGCTAGTGGATGTTGGCCGGGCAGTGGTGGCAATGCACATCTTTAATACCAGTGCTTGGGAAGCAGAGGCAGGCAGATTTTAATGAATTTGAGACTAGCCCGGTCGGTCTACAAAGCAAGTTCCAGGACAGCCAGAACTGTTACACAGAGAAACCATGTCTTGGGGGAGAAAAAAAAAGATAGTGGATGCATTTGCAAACTTTTAAGGTATTTGCTTTTTATTAATATTTATTTAAAATAGTGATACTAGCATACTTCATATATTTTGCATTTTGCGTTTCCATTTACTGTCTTGGATAGTTATGATAAAAGCATGTTGGGATGGAGAGAGGACTTGAAGGTTAAGAGCATTGACTCCTCTTCCAGAGGACTCAGGTCCCACATGGTGGTCACAACCATCTGTAACTCCAGTTCCAGGAGATCCCACACCCTTCCCTGGCCCCTGCAGGCACTGGGCATACACATAAAATAAAACTTTTAAAAAAGTATGTAAAACTGGGGATAGTGGCACATTCTTTTAATTCTAGCACTCAGGAGACAGAGGCAAATGGATCTCTATGTGTTAAAATATTCACGGTATTTCAAAGGTTGTTGATTGAGTAAATGACCTTTTGTTTTTATATAGAAAGACCTAGAAGTTCTATTGTTAGACCAATGACTAAGTAAGTACATCTGAAGTTTTGAAAGCTCCTGCCAGACTACTAAGAGGTGTGTAAGGCAGTTAGGCTCTTGTTGACATCAGACGAGGGTCCTTATTTCCTGTATTTATGCTGACCTAGCCCTGCCCTACCACTGCCCACGCTTGTATGTATGTATGTGGCTGAGGTTTTCATTAGTCCAGTAGCCACTCAATAGTATTTCAGTATCTGCCTCTGTGCTAGGATTAAAGGTGTGTGCCACCATGCCTGGCTTCTCTCTCTCTCTCTCTCTCTCTCTCTCTCTCTCTCTCTCTCTCTCTTTCTTTTTCTTATTTTTGGTTTTTCAAGACAGGGTTTCTCTGTAGCTTTGGACCCTGTCCTGGAACTCTCTCCGTAGACAAGGCTGGCCTTAAACTCAGAGACCTGCATCTCTGCCTCCCAAGTGCTGGAATTAAAGGTGTGTGCCACCACTATCTGGCTCCTGGCCTTTTTTTTTTTTTTTAATATGGTGCCTGCATAATGTTAGAGGACCATCTGATAAGTCAGTTTTTTCCCTCTATGGGGTTCCAGGGATGAAACTAAGTTGTCAAACTTGGTGACAAGTACCTTTACCTGATGAACCATCTTGCCGGCCGAAAATATTCCTCCTCCCTCCCTTCCTCCATTTGTCTCTGTCTCTCTCCCCCCTCCCACCCCCAGTCTTTGTAGCCCTGGCCTGGAAATTGCGTTTGTAGACTGGGCTAGCCTCAAACTCACAGAGATCCTCCTGCCTCTGCCTTCCAAATTCTGGGATTAAAGGTGCATATCCAATTAAGAAATTGTTTATTTTACTGTTTATATAATTCACACCAAGTAACATGTGTAGCTCTTAGCTGCTCAGTGTGGCCAGGATATGCATCAGGATACAGATCCTCTTCTTCACCTGCAGGGAGCTTCCAGGTCCCCTTTAGCCAAAACTCCTGACCTAACTTCTACCACCATAGCTTAGTTTTGCTTTTCTGCTCTATAGCGTTGTCTAAATGACATCCTATGATCGTTTAGGTGTTTATTTAGCCTGTTTGGTTGACTGTTTTGTTTGATGCTGAGTATCAAACCCAGGGTTTCATGCATGCTCAGTACATGCTGTACCATTGAGGCACTTCTCAGCTCTTGTTTACATTTCATCTTGCCATTGAGTTTCCATTCTCGTGCTGTCCCATTAGAAGAAATATGTGACTGTCTGCTCTTCATAGAATGTGGGTTCGATTCCCAGAACCTACATGGCAGCTCATAACTGCCTGTAATTCCAGGTTTAGGGGATCCCTTACCTTCATACAGACATACATACAAGCACAACACCAGTGCATGAGAGAGAGAGAGAGAGAGAGAGAGAGAGAGAGAGAGAGAGAGAGAGAGAGAGAAGGCATATGTGAATATGTGAGAAACATAAACCAGCAAGTGATGCTCTCCCCATTTTAAAACATGGAAACTAAAATAGAAGCCAGCACAATGGCTCAGGAGGTAGACACTAGCTGCCAAGCCTGATAAGCCTGTGTTCTATCTCTGGGACCCACATGGTGGGAGGAGAGATTCCAATTCTGCAAGTTGTCCTCTGACATACACACCCATGTTGGGACGTGTGTGTGTGTGTGTCTATATCTGTGTGTACACAGTAAGCGTAATTTTAAAAAAGGCAATGAAGTTAACTAACTTCAGAAGGGTAAAAAGTTAGTATTGTGGGAGCTGGAGAGATGGCTCAGCAGTTAAGAGCACCTGTTGCTCTTGCAGAGGACTCAGGTTCAGTTCCTGACACATGATGGTTTACAACCATCATCCATAATCCCAGTTTCAGGGACTCTGCCACTCTTTCCTGATCTTTTCAGACACTAGGCGCACATGTGGTGAACATGCATACTTACAAGCAAAACACATATAAAATAAATAAACCTAAAATAAATAAATAAACCTAAATTTTTTTAAAAAAAATTATAAGTGAAGTTATTAGCAGCTGGGCATGGTGGCACACACCTTTTAATCCCAGCACTCAGGAGGCAGAGGCAGACTTGCCAGAGCTACATAGTGAGACTTTGTGTCTCTGTCTCTCTCTCTGTCTCTCTCTGTCTCTCTCTCTCACACACACACACACACAAACATTACTATTAACAATTTTGAGTCATTGGAGAAAAATTGTTCATTCAAAACTTTCCTTATAAGCCGGGCTGTGGTGGCGCACGCCTTTAATCCCAGCACTCGGGAGGCAGAGGCAGGCAGATCTCTGTGAGTTCGAGGCCAGCCTGGTCTAGAAGAACTAGTTCCAGGACAGGAACCAAAAAGCTACGGAGAAACCCTGTCTCGAAAATAAAATAAAAAAAAACTTTCCATATAGATTTAAGTTAATTTTATTAGCTTAAAGCAGATAGTTTATATTTCTAGTTTTAAAAAATTTTAAATCACCCATAGGGAGCTTCCAGGCCCCCTTTAGGCAATACTCTTGTTCTAATTTCTACCACTGTAGCTTAGTTTTGCTTTTCTGCTCTATAGCTTCATCCAAATGACATCCAAATTAAGCAGATGGTTTATGTTTCTTGTTTTAAAAATTAAATTTAGAGCCTGGTGGTGGCGACATACACCTTTAATCCTAGTACTTGGGAGGCAGAGGCAGGTGGACCTCTGTGAGTTCGAAACCTGGACTAAAGCTAGTTCCAGGACCTCTAGGGGTGTTACACAGAGAGACCCTGCTTTAAAAACCAAAACAAAATTAAATTTAGATAAATTGTATGAAGACAAAATATTTGAAAAAGTATTGAGAACTTTTCTTAAACCTAATCCCAACTTCCTCCCTCCTTTCTTCATGTGTGCGCACATGTGCCATTGTCTATAGAGTCAGTTCTTCCATCTACCTTTACATGGGTTCTGGTGATCGGAGTCAGGTTGCCTTTATCAACACTGAGCCATCTTGCTGGCCTAGCCAGGAGTATTTCTATGAGGGGAATCTTCTTTTGGAGGGGGGAATCTTTTCTTTTGGATTTAGTTTTCCATTCTTGCCTTTCATCTCTGTACCCAGTGATTCACAGCGGGAGCTGCTGTGTTCTGCAGAGCTAAGGGAAACTGCTGCTTTTCAGCTTTTCGTATTAGTTTCTTTAAGTCTCAAAAGGTGAGGTTATTGTCATGGAGATGACTTGATCTGTGCCTGGAGCCCACAAGATGAAGACAGCCAGTTTCCCTGTCCTCTGATCTCCACACGTGCTCCTCAGCAAATGCATAGATATAAAAACATTTGTTTGTCATAAAGTGGGGTTAATAGGAATTTGTCATAAGGTGCAGCATCAAGAGTCTCTGTGGGTGTGGCATGGCATGCTGGAGGCGGGACAGTGGCCATGGCTCTCTGAAGGGCAAACCAGTTGTTCCAGGAATGCTGTCCCCCCTGAGGCCTTTCTTGACTCATAAATGCTAAAATTGAGGGGATCCCAGCCCCAAATGCTGCTGTCTCTTTCCATCAGAGTGGTTTCTGTTTGTTTGTTTGTTTGTTTGTTTGTTTGTTTGTTTGTTTGTTTGAGGCAGTCCTGCTGTGTATAGTCCAGGTGAGCCTCAAACTCATGGCAACCCTCCTGCCTCTATTTCCTGACTGTCTGACCCAACTATTTCTTTTGAAAATGTTCCCTGCCACTCACAAAGATAGAATCCAAACCTTATACCTTGTCTTGCCTAAGCTGACCACCTACTTTTAAATGTGGTTCATGTGCTTGATCAGATGTGTCAGGCAATAGGGTCTTAGCACGTTTGGTCTCATGGGAGAGGGATTTGATGCAGGCCACAGCTGGCAGTTTGAGGGACATGCTGCTTTCCCATGGCTTCCTCAAGTGCAAGTGCTTTTAGGACTGAACTGTTGTTGTCCATTCCTGTGCAGAGAATGCAAGCTCTCTCCTGTACTGACATCTAGGAGACAGCTAAACCCCAGGCCTGGTTCTGGGGTGAGGACACTCATTAAAGAGCAATACATGGGAGAGCGCCCTACAGCACACCTTCAAGCTGTGGGCGCTTGCTTTCCCGGTGGAGTAACTTTCCAGGTCATTCTCACTTTTCCATGTATCCCTTTACTTCTCTAATTTCTGAACATGATCAGCTTTGGAGGGACACAATTTCTGTATCATCTGTCCCTCTGGGCCCCTGCAGAAGCATCTGCAAAATGGATGCTACAGAAATTAGCATATTAAGGCCTGCTCAAATTTGAGGGTAGTTGTTACATTATGAAAGAAGATGTGTCAGAAACTTGACTGTAGATCTGTGCAGGTCTGACTGGTTAACCCTGCAGCAGGATCTCACTGTGTTACCTAAGCTGTCCCTGAACTCTTAGGCTCAAGTAGTCCTTGCCTCAGCCTTCTGAGGAGCTAGGAATATAGACGGTGCCCATCTTATGTCCTTTTTTTAACATACAAAAAATAAAAAGAAGAAAAAGAAGCTTTCTTGTCCCTTTCTTCTCCTGGTCACTTGCCTACAATACTCAGTCTATCCCTGACAGGTTTTGTCCTGGGAATTTAGGGCTCCTAAATATGTCTAAAGAGAAGGGAAAGTCCTTGATAGCCTCCTCTGCTGCAGAAGAAAACTGCTAGCAGCCTACAGTTGGATATTGGAAGTAGTTCTTGTGTTTTGTTTTTTCTTCCAATTTTATTTTTTGTAGGTTGTTTGTTTCCATGTTGCTTCGAGGAGTGATCTTACTGTGCATTCTGCTCTCATCCTTTCTCAGCCGCCCAATTGCTGGGGCTACAGGCATGCACAGCCATGCCCAGCTATGCCCAACCTCAGTCATTCTCTTAGACTCAGCAAGGAACATGGACCCTTTGGGCAGTTATGCTCTCAAATCTGATTTCTTAAACCATGTAAGCCTTTATGATACAACAGAAAACCTGTTGTTATTTTCACCTTCTCATTATGAGCATTCGAAAAAAAGTGGCTGTGTGCATGTGCAAAAGAACATATTTAAGTAAATTGTCATTGATAATGAGTGCACGGCATTACATAATAGAACTGTCAGTGAACGAGTGTCCGTGGAATCTCCAATGGCCCCTTTGTGTTTCTTTGAAGAACTGTCAGTTGAACTCCGGCCTTATGCAGAGCCCTATATGAGGCCCGAGGGTGGATAATGCCCGCTGTGAGGCAAGCCGACGCGCCCCTCCCTTTATGGGTTCTTTTTAGCCCTGGTCCATACTGTGGGGCCCAGCAAAGGAGAGACTCCACCTTAGCACTTGGATCTTTTCTGAAGCGCCGTTCAGGGCTTACGTCATTGGATCTGGTCTCCTCTGCTCTTTCCTGCAGCTCTAGAAGGAAAAGGCCTTCATTCTTTCTGAACTTAGCAAAAGAAAAGTAGTGTTATCTTTCTTCTTTATACTGTTGTTAGTGAAGCTTCTGCTCTTTTATTCTAAAGCAGCAGTTCTTAGCCTTCCTAATGCTGCAATCCTTTAATACAGTTCCTTATCTTGTGTTGACCTCCAACCATAAAATAACTTCATTGCCACTTCATGACTATAATTTTTCTACTGTTATGAATCCTAATGTAAGTCTTTTTGGAGATAGAGGTTTGCCAAAGGTTGAGATCCACTGTTCTACGGCTCATCCATAAGAACTTAAACCTGAGACAGTCCATGCTAGTGTTCCATTGATGACTGAAAATGGGAGGGAGACAGCTTCAATGCTATCCTAACATAATACGAGCTGGACTTGACAAAAATAGTCAGGCTGGAAAGACTGTGAGCTCATATCGGTCACCTCGTGGCCTTTCATTTAGCCTCCTCATAATAAGAAATACAAAGAAAGCTACGTATTTGAGTCCCTTCCATTGAGACAACTAATGGACAAAATGAAGTGACTTTGCTCCATTTGGATGTCTGTCTGTCTTGCCCTCCCTCCCTCCTTTTCTCTCGTGTTTGTGCACCTGCACTTTGGACATCAGAGAATAACTTTTAAGAATCGCTACTCCCAATACGTGGAGGCCAGAGACTGAACTCAGGTCACCAGGCTCTGCAGCAAACACCCTTCCTTCCTGAGCTATTAACTCACCAACTTCAGGTGGTTTTTTTGTTTTTTGGTTTTTTTTTTTTTTTTGAGGGAGAGGGGGTTGAGACAGGGTTTCTCCTTGTATCCCTGGCTGTTCTGGAACTCACTCTGATCAGGCTGGCCTGGATCTCAAAGATCCACCTGCCTCTGCCTCCTGAGTGCTGGTATCAAAGGCGTGTGCCACCACACCTGGCTTGTTTTTGTTTTTGAGGCAGGATCTCACTAGGTATCCCAATCTGGATTTACCTCACAGTCTTTCTGCCTCAGCCCCTTGGGTGCTTACAGGTGTGCCACCATACATCCAGCAGGTGTATGGCTTTTCTCTACCGTGAAAAACTACAGGTAGATCAGAAAGTTTCCCTTCGATTAAGTCCTTAGTGCTGAGAAAGCCCTGCCCTCCCTCTCAAATGGGGAAGAACTTCATCAAGAGGGCATAAGCCCTAAGCTCAGGTAGACCTGAGATGCTCCCCACTCAGCGCCTACAAGCTGTGAACTTGATAGGTTACACAGCATCTTTGAGCCTCTTTCTGTAAAACGAAGTTAAAACTGGGGATTGGTCTGTCAATAAGTGAGGACATGAGTTCAGATCCCTACTTCCCACATACAGCCCAGGTGCAGAGGTGCATGACTGTAAGTCAGTGTTGGTGGGGTGGAAGCTGGTGGATCCCAAAACTCACTGGTCAGCCAGTCTAACTGAATCAGGGGCTCCTGGCTCAGTGAGAGAACCTCTCAAGAAAGTAAGATGGAAGGTGACTGAGGACATTTGATGTTAGCCTCTAGTGTGCACAGCACACACATACACACACACGCACACACACACACACACACACACGTACACACCCATGCACAAATGAAAAGGAAAAGGCTGTTGTTCTCATTTTCATATATGCATGGTTTGCTTGTGTATGAGTGTTTGTGGGGTTGCATGATATCCAGAATTATCTGTGATTGGTCTTCACCTTACTCATCAAACTCAGAGCTTAACAATATGGCTAAGTCTTGTTAGGCAGCAAGCTTTGGAGAGTCTACCTTCTGACCGGAAGTATAGGTAGGCTGCCAAACCTACTCAGCTTTGCATGAGTTCTGAGCACTCTGGTCTTCATGTTAATTGCTAAGCACTTTAACTACCGAACTATCTCCCTGGCCCCATAAACCTCTAATTTTAGTAGAGGTGCCAATAAATGATTACTTTTTAGTAAATCTCAGAGCAGTTCTAGAAATTGCTGCTATCCAAGGTGTTGTGACCTCTGGGTAACTTTTTTTCTTTTGAGACAGTATTAGTGGCTCTGGTTGACCTTAGCCATGATTTTCTACCTCTCCTTTCCAAGGATGGAATGGCAGACATGTGCCACCATGGCCTGCTCATTAGCTATTTTTTTTAAAAAATCATTTTATTTATTATTGTTATTGTTGTTGGTGGTGGTGGTGTGTGTGTGTGACAATGCACATGTTAGATCACAGGTCGGTTTTGAGGAGTCACTTCTCTTGATCCCTTAGAGATCCCAGGAACTGAACTCTGGTCAAATTTGCTTGGCATAGTGCGTTCCCTGCTGAGGGACACCCTCACTGGTGTCCCTCCCACTTCCTTTTAAATCTTTCATCAGTTGATCAAGAGGAACTGTTGAGGTACAAAGTAGTTGCTCAGTAAATGTTTGCTGGATGAACTTGGGAGCTTCAGTATTTTCTTTGACCTCTTGACTTTGATAGTTGAATAATATCTTGAGTGATGCTGTAAGAAAACTGGCCAGACAGACTTGAGAAATGGTACAGTCATGGTATGCAAACGCAAGCCTTCTAGAAAGAATTGTAGGTTTTTAGAAACTTGAGGGAAGTTGTGGAAAGAAGAAACCCCCTCGTTTCTTTAAGATTTATTTACTTAGGGGCCTGGAGAGCTGGCTCAGCAGTTAAGAGCACCAG
The DNA here is from genome assembly GCF_000317375.1 of Microtus ochrogaster. Classification (NCBI taxonomy): domain Eukaryota; kingdom Metazoa; phylum Chordata; class Mammalia; order Rodentia; family Cricetidae; genus Microtus; species Microtus ochrogaster. The sequence continues at coordinate 12,098,310 of NW_004949104.1, forward strand.
TTGTTCTTCAGAGGACCCGGGTTTAATTCTCAGCACCTACATGTGCCTGCAACCATCTGCACCTCCAGTTCCAAGGAATCTGATGTTCTCTTGCCCCACAGGCACACATGCAGTACACAGATATACATGCAGGCAAAATACTAGTATACAGAAATAAAATTTTAAAATACTTATTATTTTACGGGTATGTGTGTGTGCCTAAGTGAGTGTCTGTATGTGCACCATGTGTGTGCAGTGTTCTTGGAGGCCAGAAGGGTGCGTTTGGATCTCCTAGACCTGGAATTATAGGTGGTTGTAAACTGCCATGTAGGAGCTGGAAACAAATCTAAGATCCTCTGCAAGAACAGCCGGTGCTCTAACTCCTGGCCATCTCTACAGTCCCCTCCCTCACTCCTTAAACAGCATTTCCCAATGAGGACAGAACCACCTGAGCTTTGGTGAGCTGAGCCCCACAGCTGAACAGGATGAACACTGCAAGGGGGCTGCTGTGACTGACCTTCAAGGGCTTTTTACTTCTAGTCTATGGATTAATTGATAGTTACTCTATCTGTCTGCTGAAAGCCATGGAAGTGTATCCCAATAGTATGGTCATAAATAACAATACCGAAAAAGCCAGATGACCTCAGGCTCCTGTTCTGAGGGAGAGATTCCTAGAAGGAAACTTATTCAGTCAAAAGATATGGACAGTCAAAACACTAATAGATTCCCTCAGTTACCTCCAAAATAAGACCAACCCTGACCTAGCAGTTCACATGCCTGGAAAAAGAGATAAATATCTATCTTGCCCTGCTTTGTGTGCTCTGGATCCTTCTCTTGCTCCCTGTGCACACCCTAACTGGACAAGAAATAGAACACAGATCCACCCTTTTCTTCTCTGTCTTGCAGAGTCTGGCCACAGATAAAGGACCAAAATGACTGATTCGAAGTACTTCACAACAACCAAGAAAGGTACTGTATGTTTCACCACAGCCTATGCTCTGTCCCCAGATCTGTCCCTGATGTGTTGGGGAGCATGGGGAGGGGAGAGGCTGGGAGGCATCATTGGAACGATGATCCAGAAACTGTTTGCAGTTGATGACGTTAGAACCCTCAAGTGTTCCTTTTAGAGCCCAAGGAAGAACATTACTGTTGAGCATGCGGAAAAGACCTTGTTTTGTTCCCAATGGCTTAAAAATAGTTAAATATATTTCCCCTCCTCAGAGAAGGTACATAGTCTGTCAACAGGCCTGCTGTGAGTGAGGCTGGTCCTTATCTGTGGCCTTGTTCTTCATGCTGGAGCAAAAGTTTTTATCCTGTTGTTCATTTGACATCATCATGAACGTTTCCCAGCAGTTCTCATGACTCAGTATTAAGTCAGTTCAGTTGCTGCACTGAAGTTTTCTAAGCTGGGTTAATGTTTTTGGAGACTGTTTCTTTCTGCTTTTAAAAAAATAGAAGTTGTTGTGGCTGACAATGTGCTTTAACCTCTCTGGTCAGGCCTTCCTCACCCTCTCCTTTCCAGTGCTTGCTGTGAAGGTGGAAAGATATATATAGTTTGTATGGAATTTTTGCCTATATTATGTCTTCTCCTGGTTCCCAGGAAGGCCAGAAGAGTGTGGGTCCTCAGAACAGGAGTTTCAGAGAGTTGTGAGCTACCATCTGGGCCCTAGGGATGAAATCCCAGTCCTCTGGAAATGCTTTTAATCACTGAGCCGTCTTTCTAGCCCTGAATCTTAATCTTGCTGAATCACTGAGTCAGATCCAAAGTCTGTTTGTTAGCAAGGCATTTTATATTATTTTTATTTATCTATTCTTTTTTAAAGATTTTTTTTTGAAATTTTGTTTTCTGTGCATTAGTGTTTTGTCAGCATTCATGTCTGTGTGAGGGTGCTGGATCCCCTGGAACTGAAGCTACAGACAATTGTGAGCCACCATGTGGGTGATAGGAATCAGACCTGGTTCCTCTGGAAAAGTAGCCAGGGCTCTTAACAACTGAACCTCTCTCCAGCCACCAGCATTTTATTTATCAGTCCAACTGTTGCTTATTTGTTAAGACAATCTTGCCAGGTGTGCTGGGTCTCAACTTTGGAAGCCAAAGACAGAAAGATCAGGGGTTAAAGGCCACATACATAGCAAGTTCAGGCTTAACCTGCTTTGTGTGAAGCCCTGTTGTGGGGTCCCTGGCTGTGAGAAAGAGATTGAGAGACAGTGAATAGAGATAGAGACATCTAGATTCAAATCTAAGTCTGATATCGTTGATAGTTTTTAAGTGAGGAAAGATCCAAGGCTGATTTTAATTAAGACTGCAGGGAGTTAGTGAGACCAGGGTCACAGCTCTGTTGAGACTATACAGCACCAGAGTCTGGATGTGTAGTCTTGGGGGTAGATTCAGGAACCAGGTTTAACAGCTGCATTTGAGGCCTGTTGGAGGACAGAGGCATCTCAGAGCAGTCTGCCCTGAGCTCACCTCACCAGCCTTCTTGGTGCAGGGTTGACTGACCTCCATCACCTGCCATATGCTTTGAGTAGAGCAGTAACATCCCTGTAGAGGGGGACAAAGGCCGTCCTTGTCTGCTGAGTCAGGGCCCTCTTGGAGGAGGAAGATGTGTTCCTCTATAAATTGGAACCACAGGATCTGTGGATTATTCCTGGTCCTGTTAAACAGTTCCTGTAGTGTGACTCTGCTCAGGCTTTGCTAGGTCATTGGGTTTTGTTTGTTTGTTTGTTTGTTTGTTTTTGTTTTTGTGAGGGTTTCTCTGTAGCTTTTGGAGCCTGTCCTGTAACTAGCTCTTGTAGACCAGGCTGGCCTCGAACTCACAGAGATCCGCCTGCCTCTGCCTCCCCAGTGCTGGGATTACAGGCGTGTACCGCCACCATCACCTGGCCTAGGTCATTGCTCTTAATCAGTTGTATTTACTCTCTTTCTGTGATCATGGTTTAAAAACAAAAACAACTGATTTTCTTTTTCTCACTATGAATCTACTTAGAACTTTCTCAGCACTTTCCCCCCTTAACAGTCCCATCTCACCCTACCCCAAGTGACTTGAAAAAAACCTAGGACTAGAATTCATCACGTGGCTAATTAGTATCAGCAGTTGTCCTGATGCAAAACAGAGTACCAGGCACTGAGACGGGCATTTCACAGCTGAGGCTGAGAGGCATCATTGCCCAGTCCAGAGAGAGGAGCAGGCAAGAAAATGGGGTCAGAGAGGCAAAGGGGTGTCCATGGCAGGGCCAGTCAAACAAAGGGATTTGTTTATAGCGTAGGCTTTGTAAGGAACACACCTGGGTTCCAACCTTAGCCTGTCCCATTTGCTATGGAACAGACTCCATTGCTCATCTGTAAAATGGGGAAAGGCAGGTTGTTGTGAATATGAAATGAGAAAGGATATGGAAAAAATTAGTGTGGTTCTGTGCTCAGAGGAAGGTTCAGGAATTGTCTACCCCTAACCTGTTAGCATGTCTTGACTGTCTCTGTGGGATGGAGGTAGGGAGCAACTACGCATCCTCATTTCCTTTTTCTACATCATCGAGTTCTGAGAACAATTTATTATGTGCTGCAGCCCTCGTAAAACAGCTGAATTCTCATCTCCAGGCTGAGGAAGTGAAACCCTGAGCAAGCTGTTTGAGTTCAGGGTTCTGGGAAAACAGGAAAAGTCAACGTGTGAGATCAGCCACCACCTACTCCCAATTCTGCTCAGCCTTGAGGGAATCAGGGCAAGTGAGAAGGTTGAGGGGAAATTGCTGTTCTCTGCACTTTAGCAGGCTAGCTGACTGGGCCCCTGGACCTTGGTTCCTATCCCTGTAGTCCTACATGGCCGTCCAGGCTTCATTTCCTTAATTTCTGTCTTCACCTTTCCTCTCTGTCACTTGTCCTACCTGAAACCTAGAGCCTCAGCTGCTCTCTACCTCCACCTAGTTCTCCAGGAATCATCCTGGGGGTGGGGTGCACTGCTCATTGCTGCCTCCTGTCCTTAGGGGAGATCTTCGAGCTGAAGGCGGAGCTCAACAGCGACAAGAAGGAGAAGAAGAAGGAGGCGGTGAAGAAAGTGATTGCATCCATGACCGTGGGCAAAGACGTCAGGTATACAGGAGTAAGCTGGGGACAGCCAGGTGCTGACCAGCAGGAGCATTTAGCTCCTTTGACAAAGCTCATGTCCAAACACTGGATTCTGTTTGCACATGAGTGACAAGCTGAAATGGTAATGATGCAGGTAAAAAGTAACTGAGTGAAGCAGACTGGGTTGAAAGGGCAGCAGACTTTGAAGAGGATGTGGCAGAGCCCTCTCAGAAGCTCCAGATGAGTGCTGCCCATTAAGGAAGATGACAGTACAGTGGGTGTTCTGTTTTTTATTTTGTTTTAAGAACAGGAAATATGTTTTTTTACCTTTTGTTGTTCTCTGTTCTGACATTCAGCGCCTGTTCTAGGCTGTTCTCATGTTGTATGCAGTTGTGTTGAGTGCCTGTTGGATTGAGAAATCTCCACAACAGATAGATTTTATGATAACCTGGTATTTGCATTGGCAAGTCTGCAAAACACCTTCAGATACATTTTTTCAGTGGCTGTCTACACTTTGCATTGTATGCAATGATGTTTTTACTGCCAAATAAATGAAAAAAGAATTAGAAGAAAGTCACATGGCTAATGCAGAACTAGAACTAGATCGAGCCTGGACCTTCCAGAATCTAAACTGTCCTCTGTATATCATGGTACCTTACACATACCACAGAGGTTCTGATGTCCAGCTGCTCCCTGCATGAATCTTAGAGAGTAACCCCAGTGTCCCAGACTTCCACCCAGATTGCCCACCTATTGCTAACCTTAGCAAGGACTTCCTACAGCCAGTGTAGGAGAGTTCTCAGTAGAGACCGCTTTAGGACAGACTGTAAAAGGATGGGGGCTATGAGGTGCCTCAGTGGGTAAAGGTGTCTGCCACTAAGCCGGAAGACCTGAATCCAGACCCCAGAATCATATGGTTATCTTCTACCCCTTGTCCTGTGACCTCCACGTGTCCACTGTGGCACACATGAGCACACACACATACACACACACACATGTTTTAATCATGATTTGAAAATATATTTAAGTCATGATTTGGACTTGTATAAATCTCATTCTTTCTAGAAAAAAAAATTCTCTTTCAGTTGGAACAGATCTGTCACTTCCTAACAAAGGAAACATCTTTGTTCTTCCTTCTTAAAAGAGCTTGCTTTGCTGATGATGCCTGAGAGCCATTCAGGCTCTTCACTTCCTCTTCCTCTCCCCAGAGTGACTCTGTTCTTGCCGGTGCATCATCCTTCCAGGTGACTTTGTCCATTGCAACTCAGAAGAAACCTGGCCTGTTGGGTGCCCCCTTCATTTTCTGTTTTACCTTGTTCTTGGCAATAAAAGCCCAATAATTAAGAGGGAAGGTGATGGTTCAAATTCCAGAAAGCTGATCTTCTTATTTCACATCTCAAGGTGTGTAACTCTGGCATTATTATGGTTGGCAAAAGTCACACCGAGACAGCAAAGGTCATAGTCAGATCTGGCTCCTCATGTTGTTTGACATTTCTTACCCTCAGAATTATCTGAAATGAAAACATGCCCCTGGATTCCTGGGGTTGTTAAATGAGATGAATTATGTCCAATCATTAGCACCAAGCCTGGCACACAGCATATGTCCCATATACCTTGCTAGTTCTTAGTGGGTGCCAAACATGTCCCTTCAGCCCTGCTTCCCTGAGAAGCTCTGGAACTAGCAGCCCAACATAAGGGACCACATGAAGTATTAGGGAGGGGAAAAGAATGATACTCTGCAAATATCAGGTACTTTAGGTATATTATCTCATTACGAAGTGGGTTTTTAGAGATAGAGAGAAGTGTTGGGAATTGAATTCTGGTCCTTGTGTATGCTAGGCAAATGTTCAACTGCTAAGCCTCAGCCTCAAAGTCAATTTCTGTTGCCTGTTCTTTATAAATGAAGGAACTTATACTTAGAGGTTAGAAGTTTCCCAGAGTCATGACCATAGCAAGAGGCAGAGCTGTTTTGTTGGGCTCTTGTGCTTGAACCCCTTGAAGAAAACAAGCCTTTAAAATCACGGCTTCTCTTCCTTCTTCCCTACTTCTCGCTGCCGTCCCTTGCCTCTCCTGCAATTAGCTGCCTGAAAAGCTTATGTTCTCTGTCTTCAACCTCTACTGGTGCTACTTTGATTCTGCAGTGCCCTCTTCCCGGATGTGGTGAACTGTATGCAGACAGACAACCTGGAACTAAAGAAGCTGGTATACCTGTACTTGATGAACTATGCCAAGAGTCAGCCTGACATGGCCATCATGGCTGTCAACACCTTTGTGAAGGTGAGTAGAGCCCAGTGGAAGTGGGAATGCGAGTAAGGGCCTGCATTCATGTCATATGTCCCTGTCTCTGAAGTGCTGGGGCCCTCTGACTTTATGAAACTTTCAGGCCCATCTGCAGACCTGCAGGCCTCCTTCTGCCCAAGCAGGCTGAGGACCTCTTCCTCCAGCAGAGGGCTCCCTCTTTCTCCAGAACCACAGACCTAAAGGCATGGCTTATTCATTCCCTGTGAGGTGGCATCAGGCCTATTGGCCTCTCATTTCCCTGACTGGGCCACTCTATTTCCTGTGTCTGTTGCCATGGCAGATTTTAGCAAGTATCTGAGAGCATCTCTGTTCCTTACCAGATGACTCCTTTCTCTATTTCCTGTCACTAGACAAGGAGCAAGCATGAACTTGGACATTGACCTCTAGCCCACTGGAAAATGAAAGGTTTCTGTGACTGTGTGTGCCTATAATGCCAGCACTTGGGAGGCTAAGGAAGGAGGATTGCTATGAGTTCTAGGTCCATCTAGGCTATATATTGAGTTCCAGACCAGTCTGAGCAACATGGCAATACCCTGTCTCAAAAAGAAAAGATTAAGGACTATAGTGCAAGGAACATATGGGTTTAAAGAGCTGCTCTGCTCTGACGGGGTGAGCACACACCTTCTCCAGAACCTCAGCTTCCATGGTTGTGAAACAGCCTCAGGAAGCAGCAGAGAAAGTGTATAGAGCCCTTCACACAGTATCTGGAAAATGCTTGGCATCTGTTCTGTGGCTTTTACTTTAAGTATTGTTGACTGTGGTCGGTGGACATCCCACAGCAGCTGATGTTGCTCAGATCTGGAGACCGGGAAGAATAGGAAGCCACAGATGACTCATCCTGCCCCTGCCCCTGCCCCAGCCCCTGCCCTAGCCCCTGGCCAATGACTGGTTCCCCTCAGGACTGTGAGGACCCCAACCCCCTCATCCGAGCCCTGGCTGTGAGGACCATGGGCTGCATCCGAGTTGACAAGATTACAGAGTACTTGTGTGAACCACTTCGAAAGTGCCTGAAGGATGAAGATCCATATGTGCGGAAGACCGCAGCTGTGTGTGTAGCCAAGCTCCATGACATCAATGCCCAGCTGGTAGAAGACCAGGGTTTCCTGGACACACTTAAAGACCTCATCTCTGACTCGAACCCCATGGTAAGTGCTAACAATCCTTGGGATGCCCACACAACTCCTGGGAAGAAGACCTGGATTGACCCTCACTTTGCTTTCCCTTTTCTTAGAAGTTAGGGTCTTGCTGAGTATCTAGTGCCTATTCCTTGCAGTGGTTTGCAGGGAACTAGGCCTGGATTTCTTTTGACCCTCTCAAACTAGCTATCTGACTTTAGGAAAGCTATCTAATCTTTGAGATTCCTGTTTGTCTCAACCTTAGATTTTGGGATGGTAACATACCTGACCTGAGCCGGCCTGACCTGGCAAGCAATGACTCTGTAGTTAGTTCTAGTGTCCTTCCCTTTCTAGTTGCTGTCACTGTCATTATCTCCTAACCAAGACCACCTGTAATTCCCAGGCATGTAGTTCTCTTCCAGGTAGGGTTGCAGAGGTTTCGCCTTACAATACCATAGTGTGGAAGACAAGACACCAGGATGTATTAAGTGGGAACCCTAATCCCGTCACTCGTTAAAATAACAAGAGTTTGCAGTGATGTTTGTCAGGGCCTGTAATCATAGCAGGCAGGAGACTGAGAGTTAAAGACCAGCCTGTGCTATATAATAAGACCTTTTCTAAAAATTTAAAAATATGTAAGAAAAAATGAAATATTCAAAACATTGAGTACAGCCCCCACTCTGTCTCCAACAGAAATGTTGATTGCTCATAGGTTAAAGACTGATAACTAGGGGGCTGGAGAGATGGCTCAGTGGTTAAGAGCATTGCCTGCTCTTCCAAAGGTCCTGAGTTCAATTCCCAGCAACCACCTGGTGGCTCACAACCATCTGTAATGGGGTCTGGTGCCCTCTTCTGGTCATACACACAGACAGAATATTGTATACATAATAAATAAATAAATAAATAAATTAATTAATTAATTTATTTATTTATTTTAGAAAAAAAGATCTATGTGTCATCATGCCCAGTGGTAAAATAAAATTTAAAAAAAAAAGACTGATAACTAGAACATTGTGTCATAGAGGAAAGTTGAAAGCACTGTACATAAAGGGAGCTGTCTTGGTAGAAACATTTGGTAAACCCCTCTATAGCCTAGACCCATCTACTCTCAGCAACCTTAAAGAGATTCTGCAAGATTCTTCTGTCTTCGAGCAGCACAGCTGACAACCACTGCAAGTAGAAGTGGATTGGTGACCAGCATTGCCCTTCATTGCTGGGTGCCTGTGGCTGGGCTTTTCTTTCCTTGCTTCTTTCCAATGGCAGGTATACTTACTTTAGTTCTGCTTTACAGAGGAGTCAGTGGGGTGAGTGTTGTAGTCAGACCTTCTTGAGGCTCTAGAACCTACCGGTAAGGTGATCTTCCTTATAGAATGTCCCATCTTGACCTGTTAGTGTCATAGCCCCTGTATTCCCTGACTTGAGCACTACCTCCAGCCTCTACCCTTTCTATCCTCTCAACCAGGTAGTGGCAAATGCTGTGGCTGCCCTCTCAGAGATCGCTGAGTCTCACCCCAGTAGCAACCTGCTTGATTTGAACCCGCAGTCAATCAACAAGCTGCTGACAGCCCTTAATGAGTGCACCGAGTGGGGCCAGATCTTCATTCTGGATTGTCTGGCCAACTACATGCCCAAGGATGACCGTGAGGCCCAGAGGTGAGCAGACAAACCCCTTGCTTACCAGCCTGGTTGGATGTGATCCTCATGGGGCTCTCTGAGCTGGATCTCAGGCCTGAATGAGCCTCTTTCCAAGACCTTTCTTCCTGTCATCAGACACACTTTAAGGGAACCAGTCGGCTTCTCATCTATGGAGCCATGCTGTCAGTTGTATGGCTTCAGGCAGGGAGCTCCCTGCTTACTGTGAACATAGATGGGGCCTGGCAGGAACTGACAAGGATCCATTTGGGCTGAATCAAGAACTTTATAGCTTCAGAGCCACTGGATTCTCTAGGTACCTGACGTCTGCTGGGTGCCTTCCATGTTATGTAATGTTTAAAGCCGGTCTGTGAAATGTGTATTCATTCTTTTCACTCAGTATTCAACAGGCCTGTGAAGTAGACATCCTTAAATTAACTCTTAGATGAGGAACCTGAGGTTCACAGTGTTTCGAGCCTGCTAGAGTCCATAGGCAGCAGACCAGAAGGCCTTCCTCCTATAGACGACATGCTGTTTTACCTGGTGATACAGCTCAGTTGACAGAGCCAACACCAGCTAAACCAGGCATGGTAGTGTGTATGTGATCTCAACACTTAGAAGGTGGAGGGAGGCAAGAGGATCAGAAGTGTTAAGACCAGTTAAGAAGTGTCTCACATATATGAGGCCCTAGGTTCAGCACTAGTATTGGAAGAAAGAAAGAGGCGGGCTGGGGAGGCAACTTTTGACTTGAGCAGTTCATTGGCTATATGGTGAGTTTGAGGCCCATCTGGGTTACATGAGACCCTGTCTCAAAAAAAATAAAAATAAAAAAATAAAAAGAATGCTATTTTGATAAGTGAAATGGGACTTTTCCCTTGTCTATCTCTCTTTGCCCTACTGGAATGGCGGGACCCCAGCATCTGTGAACGGGTCACTCCTAGACTCTCCCATGCCAACTCTGCTGTGGTGCTGTCTGCTGTGAAGGTGTTGATGAAGTTCATGGAGATGTTGTCCAAGGACCTGGACTACTACGGCACACTGCTCAAGAAGCTGGCACCTCCCCTGGTCACACTGCTGTCAGCAGAGCCAGAGCTGCAGTATGTGGCTCTGCGCAACATCAATCTCATTGTGCAGAAAAGGTACAGAGACCAGCATACATGTATGCTACATACTAGAGACAGGGACCCTCAGGGAAGCTGATCTGTCACTGTGCAGGAAGCCTAAAGAGTACTAGAGGGTTCTCAACCAGAGCACTTTCCCTTCAGCAAACACTTGACAAGAAATGACCTGTCCCAGGTCAGGGTGTCAGTGTTAAGAAGCCTTGGGCCAGCCTTGGAGCTGATCAGTAAAGGCAAGCACGGTGCTGCTTTAGCCTGACATTTGGTGACTCAGAGTTTGTAGAGTCCTTCAGGGATATCTGAAGATTTTGTATCTGTGCAGTTTGCTTGGGGACAAAGTTCATAGGTCTCATTGAAATCTCTGAATTTGGAGACCTTGGAGATGGTGAGAGACTGGATTTTATATCAGCCTTAAGTCCTGGAGGGAGAAATAGAACAGAATGCTGGGCAACTACTTCCTTCCTCCTAAGTGGGTGACGACTCACATACGTCACTGCTCCCAAAGAAGATGGGTAAGGTCTGGAACTCCATAAGCAACACTCGGTCTGAAGTGTCTCTGGAATGATCTGCTCCTTCCTCTAAGGCAGCTCTGAGTGAGGGCGCCTGTGGCTGAGGTGGGACCTACCTCCAAAGTTCTCCTCCCAGCCCCTCTGTAGTCAGGGCTTCGCAATGGCAAGTCATTCCTGTGTCTGCTGCTAGGAACATGGACCCTTGTCATGCCTTAGGAAGGTAGCATATCTTCATTGTTACAGCATCAGTCTGGTCCTCAATATTTTTTAGAGGGCCGGAGATGCTGAGCTGAGACATTTGTGAAGATTTGGAGGGTAAACATGGGTAAAGTGTTCCAAGTCTCGAAGCAATATGATGTGACTAGGGCTTTGCTATTACAGCATGGGTCTCTATAAACCAGTGCCCTTGGGTACAGGAACTAGGTCAGCCCAAAGGGTTCTCTGTGCCATATTTAACATAATAATCTCTGAAGAAGTTGTGTATGTCACCCAGCCATGACCTGGGCCAACCTGACGTGGTTGGGCAGCCTTTGTCAAGCCTCGATTGTAGAAGTCATCTTCATATTACCCGTCTCAAAGTCTTCCCTCCCTTACAGAGCACCACAAAAGCTCCTTACTCAGCCAGGCTCTCTACAGTTTGTATGACAACACAGATTCTTGAGTTCCTCTTTCCTCTGCCCCATTACAGAGCTTCATCCCTCGCTGTAACTTTTGTTTTAGAATTATTCATTTCTGTCCTGGGAAGGATATAGAAATAGGAACCAGGATGGTGCCTCTTATCTTGCTCTCAACCTTTAGTTTGTGACAAATGCAAACTTTGTAACCTCTCTGAATTTCCATGTCTTAAAAACTGTGTCCTGTGGTACCATTTGAGGGCAGCAGGCACAGGGGAGGAGCAGTGCCTGTCCTTAGATAGCTCAGTAGGTGACAGTTCCTATTGGCAAGTGCCTTCATACAGCAGGCATTGATCATGTTAGATGTTTCATCTCCCACAGTTGATCCATTGTGCAGGAGTCTGTGTTTGTGTTCAGAGACAGACTGGCCTTTTCCAGTAGTCATTTGTGTTCCTCCCTAAAACTTAGTAGAGTGGCCTGTAGTTGGGTCACAAGGGAGAATATGGAAGAATCCATGAAAGGCTTTCTCATGGGCTTTTCCTCTACTGAAAGGTCAGCAGAGGGCAGCAGTATGTGTGGAATGTTTCCTCCCAGGGAGCCTGATCAAGACAGGGCACCTAAAGTGCCTAAGAGGGGCACACTCCAGTATTTCAGGACTCTAGAAGGAAAGCAGGGTTTGAACATAAATTATATCGTTTGTATATAGTCTAGTCATAGTCAGCCATCTTTATCATTGAATGAACAGAATGTTTCTAAAGTCTGAGTTCATACATGCCAGGTCTAACACCATTGATTCAGGCCTGGCGCGACAATTGTTCCTGCACAGTTCATTCTCATTTCAGGGTTAGGAAACAAAGGCTGAGGTCATACACTGGGTTAGAACCCTGGCCTGCTGCCCCTGCTATCCATGTAAACTTCTTTCCCTTCCTGAGATGGGACCCAGCAGGCTGTAGCCAGGCAGAACCACTGCCTGTGATCCTCAGTCGTGGTGATGGTTCTGCCTCCCTGAACACCAAGCTCTACCTCTAGCCCAGGAATTCCCCAGCAGATGTCGAATGGCTTCCTCGTGGGCCTTATGGCTTCTTTTTTGTTCTCTGGGCATCCCGCCCCACCACCAGGCCAGAAATCTTGAAGCATGAAATGAAGGTTTTCTTTGTGAAGTACAATGACCCCATCTACGTGAAGCTGGAGAAACTGGACATTATGATCCGTCTGGCCTCCCAAGCCAACATCGCCCAGGCAAGCAGAGAATGGTGATATGGGGCACAAGCTTTGGTATCAGACAAACTCCCAGGTGTCTCTAGGTCATGCTCACATGACATTTTATCTTGTGGAGTCATGGGTGCTAGAGGTCTGTAAGCAAGGGAAAACAGCTGATACTTTCATTACTAGAGAAATGTTCTCAAGGAAAAACAGCTGATACTTTTATTACTAGAGAAATGTTCTCAAGCGATGCACAAAGGTTCCCTCCTGAAGTCCCAGGTACTCGGGTGGCTGACGCAGGAGTCATCTGTCCTGAGATTGAGACTACCTTGGGAAACATAATTAGACTTCCTATATGCACAAAACATTCTCCTTATTCTCTCTATCATTACCTCTCATTTATTCACTAAAAAGTAATATTTAGGCACCTGTGGATATGGTTCAATTAGTAAAGCACTTACTAGAAGCAATCATGAAGACCTGAAATTGATATCCAGAACCTATGTTTAAAAAGCTGTGTGTGGCTGCTGACAGCCCTATTCTTTAAAAAAAAAAGGCTATGTGTGGGACCTGAAGAGATGGTTCCAGGGTAAAGAGCTCTTGCTACTTTCAAAGGACATGGGTTTAGTTTTCAGCACCCACTTTAAACACCTCACAACTGCCTGTAACTTCAGTTTTAGGGTATATAACACCTTCTTCTTTCCTCTGGGCATCTACCCCCCACCCCACATCACAAACACACACTGAATTTGGTGGTGTGCCTTTGTAATCCCAGCACTGGAGAGGTGGAGACAGGCAGATCACTGGGACTGCCTAGCTAGCCAGCCTAGCCTCACTGGCAAAGCCCAGGCCAGTGAGAGGCCCTGTCTCAAAACAAAAACAAAAATTAAAAACAAAAGTAGATTGATCCTAAGAGATGACACCCAAGGTAGTCCCCTGGTCTTCACATGTGCACACACATATATAAGCGTACCCCTGCCCCCATCCCCAAAATCAGTATTGAGACTAGGAGTGCAGGTTTGTGGTTTATCTACTTAGCATCCCCAATGCCACACACACAAAATGAGGTATTGGATATAGTAGTTGTCAGTTTTAAGCAAGGGTTGTTGAGCCTTGCTACATAGGCATCCTCTACCTTCCTTTGAGGAACCTGATGACGTTCTCCTGGACCGTCCATTGTAAGCAGACAGCAGAGTCCCATCCCCTTGGGATTTTGTGCATTCCTGTTACCCAAGCGTTCTAACAGGTTGTTCCATCAGATCTCTCCAATCCATTTCTGTTTGGACCACAGGTATTGGCGGAACTCAAAGAGTATGCTACAGAAGTAGATGTGGATTTTGTACGGAAGGCAGTGCGTGCCATCGGTCGCTGTGCCATCAAGGTGGAGGTGAATAGGTTCTTGGATTCCATTCCTAGCCAGGGAGGGAGAAAATAACCTGTGCTATGATAATTTATTCCCTTCGACTCTGCCTGGGGAACTGTTCCTTGACGTTGACCTGGACTCAATGGATTCTCTCATGGCTTAAGGATTCTGGGATAGCTAGTCATATCCACTCAGGATCCTTGAGGCATTTTAAGCTGTTTTTCCCTTGATGTTTATTATGACCCCTCCTGAACTATCTGCCCCATTGGGCTATTAAAAGATTAGGTACAGAAACTTTGTGGGTTTAGTCATAACAGCCAATTTTATAGGACAAGCCAGAGATATGGGGCCAGATAGGGTCACTCAACCCTTGGGCTTGGAGGAACTCCCAATGACCTCACACTGTCAAGAGCTACGCCTCTGATGGTCTTGTGTTCTCATTCTGTCTGTATGCCCTTGTTCCCTGCCTCCCCATTATCAAGGGAGAATGATCTGTTCTCATGCTGTAATAAGGAAGGGGGGCAGGTGACTGAAGCTGCTTGACCCCGGTAGTATCATTAGCCCAACTGGAAACGGCGCAGAGACCTTGCCTACACTGTCTCTTCTTCCCACACAGCAATCTGCAGAGCGCTGTGTGAGCACATTGCTTGATCTCATCCAGACCAAGGTCAACTATGTGGTCCAAGAAGCCATTGTGGTCATTAAGGACATCTTCCGCAAGTACCCCAACAAGTACGTGCTCACCCCTCGTGGTAAGAGGGCAGCTTGGCTTCCCCTTCCTCCTTGCCTTTTCCATTTCACATGCTGCTTTCTCTGAAGAAACTTTTTGTTTTTCTTCTTTTACCCAAGCTGGCCTTCTGGGCCAAGATAAGAGCAGCTAAACTCCAGCAGCTAAAACATCCCCTCTCTTCACCGCCTCTCCAGGTCTGGGCAGCTGCCTATCTGACTTGGCCCCTATCCCTCCAACACACACATTGGCCAGACTTCCTTGGTGCTCACCTGCTGGCTCAATCCTGCTTTCCCAGGTATGAGAGTGTGATAGCCACGCTGTGCGAGAACCTGGACTCCCTGGATGAGCCCGAGGCCCGTGCTGCTATGATCTGGATAGTAGGCGAGTACGCTGAGCGGATTGACAATGCAGATGAGCTGCTGGAGAGCTTCCTGGAAGGCTTTCATGACGAGAGCACCCAGGTGAGCCTTCACATCTCTATTGCCTGCCTTACTCCTATACCCTTCCCTTCCCTCTTCATACTGCATTGCTGATGTGAGTAGACATTAATTGATAAGCTATGTGTGGACACTTTTTCTCCCCCATGCCTCAGAGGAAACAGGACAATCTGTGGGAGGTGGTCAGAAGTTTCTGGCTTTGTTTTAATTTCATATTTGTCTGGTAGTACATTGACATGGTTCAAAATAGAAGTACTGCAGGGACTATATAATGAAAGTTCTTCCTCTAACTGCTTTCCTGGCCATACTTAGTTTCTTGGTGATATTGTAGAAATGTACCAGTACATATGCAAGCAGGCATGCATATTTATTTGAGCCAGTTCTTAGTGTTTGTTCTTAGCATTTGTGTTCCATAACCACCACAATTTCTGATAAGTACTGAGCCAGCACTTCCAGGAGAGATGTAAAGTTAGATCCTATGATGTCTAGACACATTTTTATCAGTTGGAACCTTGGTTGTAACCTTTACCATTGATTCATTAGCATTGAACTCAGTGGCCAACAACACTGACTTGTACCTGACTGAAGTTTATCTAGCATACATATTTCTCCACAGAGAACATTCCACCCTTCGAGACAAGCACTACAGTACCACACTCGGGGGCCATTTTAAATGAGGAAAAGGATACTTTTTTGCAGAATGAGAGCGGAAAGGAAGGGTAGAGCCTGCCTTGCCTTGTCCAGCCTCAGCTTGGAAGTATGCATCAGGTGATTCCATTGCTCAACCTGTATCTGTAGATGACCATACAAGCCCTGTGAATATTGATTTTCAGGTGCAGCAAGAGGCAGATTTACAAGCACAGAAGCAGGGTGTGACAGGGTATGTTCCCAGCATTTGTGAGGCAGAATTTATCAGATTCATCCTTAGCTATATAGAGAGTTTGAGTTCAGCCTGGACTGATGGCTCAGTGGGTAAAGCACCTACCACCAAGCTTAACAACTTGAGTTCAGTCATAGGAACTGTCTGGTGGTAAGAGAGAACCAACTCCTGCAAGTTGTCCTCCAGTCTTCTCATGTCTCAGCATGCCACCCACACATACACATGAATAAATAATAAACAGTTGTAGTAAAAAAAAATGAAGCCAAGTGTTTACAAGTGTGGGATTGCAAACAATGAGAAGCAGTGTCTGTGTGTGTGTCTGTGTGTGTGTCTGTGTGTGTGTGTGTTCTTCTCACTGTAATGCTGTAGTACTCCACTACCCAGCTTCAGATTGCTTAGAATCTTGCCTTCTCCCCTTAGGATATATCTGAAGGCATGCCTTTGTTAATGTATGCTTTATTTAAGCTCATTGGACATTCGTTTGTCTAGTCTGTTCTTGTGAGCGGGCTGCTGTGGCTAGGCACCATGGCATGAATTGTGAATATTTCACCTTAAGCAGGTAGTTTGGAGAGAAGGGATTGTACACTTGAAATCTGGGTAGCTCTTGCCTGATTTCATTTGGTAGAAAGGTTGTCCTGGTTTGACCTCCCATCTCAGATGGTACTGTCCTGCCTCTTGTACTTGATTTGGACAGCTCAGAATGTAATGGATATAATTTTGTCTGCGTCTCTTCATCGCTGTTCCTTTTGCTGTGAACTAGGAAATGTCTTCTCCTGACCAGTGCAGGCAGTGTAACCTAGTGAGTCCAAGCATGGGCAATGGAATCAGAAACCCCAGAACCTATACCCTTCATTTGCCTCACCCTTGCTTAAGAATTTTATGCTCATTTTTAACATATGTCTAGCTCATAATTAGGTACTCATCAGTGTTAGTATTGATTCTGACCTGGGTAAGAACTTGATTCAAAAGTAAAGTGGCCCAGAAAGAAGCAGGGCCTGCTAGTTTCTGTAGCTGACACATCTGAGCGGGACACTCCCTCCCCATACTTTCTCCTTGTGGTGTTGGGGCTGTCTCTGCCACCCTAAATGACTTCTGCCTTGGTCACAGTCCCTCAGCAGTTGAGGCTCCCGTGGAAAGAGAGAGACCTTTTACCGTAGCAGTCTGACTAAAGTTCCCAAATCTCTTTGTTTTGTGGAGTCATTTACCAAGACTGGTGGGCCAGTTGTTCATCTTCGCCTGTATGGGTTGAAAGAGACAGAATGGCAGTTCTCTGAAGGAAAGCCAGCAGCGTGGGCGCCAGGCGAACAAGAACAGATGTCCATGGCAGAATCCTAGCAGTGATTCTCCGTCCCACTCGTCCTCCTGCTGCCACCGCCTCCCTCTGTGTAGCTTTACTTTTAACATCAGCCGCTCATCTGGCTCCCAAGAAGCCAAGCCTCGCCTGTGCTGTTTCTGCCCTGTGGAGGATTGCCTTGGGGGTGCAGTGTAAGCTGCCAAGTATTTGGATAAGTCTTGTAGCCTCTTCCTCCCCAGGAATAAGACTGCTAAAGATCCAGGGATTAGGTAAGTCAGAAGGAAAAGCTGAGTCAGGAATCTAGAGGAAAGAAACCTGAAGTTCTGATCTCAGGTTTTCCAAGTTCCTTAAATTTAGGTGGTACACCTTCAGTCCCAGCACAGCTTCACCAGGGGTATTTACACTGGTTGTCTGCTTGACTCTTGCAGTTAACCATATGAGTTATACCCATTTTACAGATGAGGAAACCAACTCAGGTAACCCTGGTGATTGTGGGGAAGTGAGGGAGTCAGAGTTTAAATGAGGTGTAATCTTACTCTAGCTACAAATCAAGTTCAAGTGCTCACAAGACTCTAACTCCCACCTAAAATGGGCCTCTCTCTCTCTCTCTCTCTCTCTCTCTATCTCTATCTCTATCTCTATCTCTATCTCTATCTCTATCTCTATCTAAGGCATAATTTCTCAGTGTATTTCTGGCTGTCCTGAAACTGACTCTGTAGATCAGGCTCTATCTGTAACTATAGATCAGATAGATTGCCTCTATCTCCCAAGTGTTGGGATTAAAGGCATGTGCCACCACCTCCCCGTCCTCTCTTTCTTCCTCTGGAAGAGAAGTCCCAGGTCCTCTGGAAGAGAAGCCAGTGCTCTTAACCACTGAGCCATCTCTCCAGCCCCTTCTTTGTGCTTTCTTAAGGGTGCTTTTGCAACAGGGTTTCCATACATCTTGGGCTGACCTCCCCCTTGCTAAGTAGCCGAGAATGACCTTGAATTCCTGGTCCTTCTGCTTCTACTCGCCAGTACTGGGATTGAACCACCACCCTCTGACCAAAGGTGAACGACTAGAGCCAGATGTGGAAGCTGGGCCTACTCCTGCCTTGGATTTCTTTTTTTGTTTGTTTATTTGTTTGGTTTTTTTTTTTTTTTTAATACAGGATTTCTTCTCAGTGTAGCTTTGGCTGTCCTGGAACTGGCTCTGTAGACCAGGCTGACCTTGAACTCATAGAGCTTCGCCTGCCTCCGCCTCCTGAGCGCTGAGATTAAAAGTGTGTGCCACCTGCCTTGGATTTCTTTTTTTTTTTAATAATTATTTATTTATTTATTTATTTATTTATTTATTTATTTATTTATTTATTATGTATACAATGTTCTGTCTGTGTGTATCCCTGCAGGCCAGAAGAGGGCACCAGACTTCATTACAGATGGTTGTGAGCCACCATGTGGCTGCTGGGAATTGAACTCAGGACCTTTGGAAGAGCAGGCAATGCTCTTAACCGCTGAGCCATCTCTCCAGCCCTGCCTTGGATTTCTTAAGTGCCTCCTGTTCCCTAGCTGTATAGGGTCACACAGTAAGCTAGACAGACCCTATCCCCACCCATTAAAAGCTCATGATCAGCTCTGTGTTGGTACATGCCTTTAATCTCAGCACTTGGGAGACAGAGGCAGGTGGATCACTGTGAATTCCAAGCTACCCTGGTCTACATAGTGAGATCCAGGACAGCCAGAGCTGCATAATGAGACCTGAATTTAAAAACAAAAAAGAAAAAGCTTACAGCTATAGGGCAGCCAGATAGCTGACACTGGTGAGGGAATAGAGGAACTATGGAAGTACGGGGCTTGGGTCTGCGTGAAGACTGAGGAGCGCCAGCAAAGCTGAGGCTATCCTGACGAAATGAGATGGAGGGGTCTGGAGTGCTTCCTACCTTCTGATAGGCACGCAGTTCCTCGGTGGCAGGCTAGCTGTGTGGGCCCTGAAGGCCAGACCTGGATCTCTGTGGTCCCATCAACACCTTTAAGGAGCATAGTAGTCACACATTGCTTTTGGAAGCTCTGATGGGTATCTAGCAGCCCAGCTGAGCCCTACCTGCCAGATAATATAATGCCCATCTCCAAGTTCCTGAAAAGCAGGCCCACCAAGCCTCGTTGTTATTGTGCACCCCACCCTCCTGCCTTGTCTCCTGCAGGTCCAGCTACAGCTACTGACAGCCATTGTGAAGCTCTTTCTGAAGAAGCCAACAGAGACTCAGGAGCTGGTGCAGCAGGTCCTCAGTTTGGCCACTCAGGTAGTGCCCCACCTCCCTGCTGCTCCTCACATTGCATCAAAAAAAGCTTTATTCCTGGGAGCCAGCCTCTAACCCCACCCTCAAGGGTAGCATCTCTGGGAATTGATGCCAGAGTAGCCTGAGACCCCTGACTTCTGGGAGTCAGAGTCACAGAGATCCACATGGGGTGGTATCACCAGGAGAAACTGAAGAGAGGGGGTATGTAGGGACCAAAAGGTTTGCTGGAAGGTTCACTGAAAGGTAGGGCATTGGAGATCTGAACGAGGAAACCAAGGAGACAAGCTGAAAGTTGAGGACTAGGATATGCCCTTTAAAGTGGCTTAGAAGCAAGCCTTTGATTATGTTCAGAATTGTTGGTTGAGATAGGTATGGTGATACGTGTTTTTACACTGCATTTGAGAGACAAAGGTAGGCAGATCTCTGAGTTCAGGCCTGGTCTACATAATGAGTTCCAGAACAGTCTGGGCTACACAGAGAAACCCTCTCTCAAAAAACAAAACAAAAAGAAAAAAATAAAACAAAAACACAATTGTTAGATGCTAAGGCTGGTCTATGGGAGGGCGCCCTTCTCTCATCTGGGAAGGAGTTACACAGGCTTCTCCAACTCCACCCCACAAGGACTCAGACAACCCAGACCTTCGGGACCGTGGCTACATCTACTGGCGCCTGCTCTCCACCGATCCTGTAGCTGCCAAAGAGGTGGTGCTGGCTGAGAAGCCCCTCATCTCAGAGGAGACGGACCTTATTGAGCCTACACTGCTAGATGAACTCATCTGCTACATTGGCACACTAGCTTCTGTCTACCACAAGCCACCCAATGCCTTTGTGGAGGGCGGCCGAGGAGTGGTGCATAAAAGCCTGCCACCCCGCACTGCCTCGTGAGTATAGCTGGCCAACATGCATGAAAGCTTTAGAAAATGGTCCCTGGAAAGGCCTTAGTTTAAGCAAACTTGGACTCTAGCCACCTTCTGCCAATGCTGAACTATATACTAGGTGTCCACTGAATGACCCCATTGAGACAAAGTGTCCATTTAATAGGTGAGGATAATGGCTATGGAGAGTGTGGACAGTCCAGGACCCCACGGCTAGCAGAGCTGACTTCTAGTTCCAAAAGCCTATTCCCACCACCTCTGTTGCTCTCAGGGGCCTGGCATCTAGTTTCCTTTTAGCATGAGCCAGAATGTGCACAGCTGGCTCACCACATAGAGAGCTTCAAGGTGAGTGGACTAGGGAAGCAGAGACAAGTCACATAGAAGCCACCCCATCCGCACCCCACCTCTGGACAGTGAGGAGATAGTGTCCGACTTAGGGAAGGATTTTGGAGACCAGCATCTCTTTACCTTTCCTGGGACACTGATACCTCCACCTTACCTGACCCCTCTCTGTGCCCAACAGGAGCGAGAGCACAGAGAGCCCTGAGACAGCCCCTGCTGGAGCACCTTCTGGTGATCAGCCTGATGTCATCCCTGCCCAGGGTGACCTGTTAGGTGACCTTCTCAACTTGGACCTTGGGCCTCCAGTGAGTGGCCCACCGTTGGCCTCTTCCTCAGTGCAGATGGGAGCTGTGGACCTTCTTGGTGGTGGCCTCGACAGCTTGGTACGTCCTAGCCCCCAGATGATGTTACTAATGATCTTCAGATGAGCAGGCTTTGATGCCCCTCTGTGCTGTCATCAGCCAATGCTCATGCAGCTCCGTGTTCAGTCACCTGCATCCTGTTAGGATGTCCCTAGCTTTGAGGACCCAGGCTAACACAAGCTAGGGAGAACAGCCTAGTCAGACCTCCATGCAAGGTCAGGGCTGGAATCACCTTTTGCTCTGTGATGAACTGGAGAGATGGCTCAGTGGTTAAGAGCACTGGTTGCTCTTCCAGAAGACCCAGGTTCAATTCCCAGAATCCTCATGGCAGCTCGCAGCTGTCTGTAACTCCAGTTCCAGGGCATCTGACACCCTCACACAGACATACATACAAGCAAAACACCAAATAAAATATTAAAAGAAAGAATGAAGTATGGTAAGTCTGGCCCAGGGTCTCTCTGCCCTTCCTCAGACACCTAATGGTGCTGGGCAGAGGCAGCTTCTGAACCTTTTCCTTGGTGTCAGTAGTCTGGCCATGAGAGGTCCTAGGACAAGGGGAAATAATGCGGCACAGGGTGTGAGGGTGCCAGGCTAAAGCCACGAGCAAGAGTAGTATCCCTCAAAGGGTCGGGACTCTGGGCCTCAGAGCATACTTATCCCGACTAGAGCCACAGTTTAACTAACCTCTCTCTTTTGTCTCATGTTCTTTCCTGGCCTTTCTCTCTGCATGTCGCTGCCTGTCTCTTCACCCTGCCTGCTTCTGCTTGGAGATGGGGGATGAGCCTGAAGGGGTACGGTTCAACCCTCTCACCAGTTCTTCATCTGTGCTAAGCCTCACTGGTGGTCCAGTGTCCTCAACCACTCCATGACAGTGAGGCCTTGTCATCCTAAGGACTGCTAGCCCTCAGCCCGTGTGCTCTCCTAAAGGAGAGCCCCTCTATGCTTAGCTTACTCCTACTAGCAGTGAACATTGACTCCCCCTTTTATGGGTTGAGTCTTCTCTCAGAGGTCACTCCTTGAGATTCAAGGCTTGTGGGACTCAGGAGTGCTCAGCCTCTCTTCTCCACCTACCTTACTTTGTCTTGTTTTTGCAACTTAAAGTTGATGTGGAGGTGGTCCTGTTCCTACCCCCACTGTTTTCTAAAGAGCAGGTGACTGTTCCTCATGGGTCCCTAATGTCCCTGCCTCTCATGCATGTCTCTGCTCTCTTTACCAGATTGGAGACACCAACTTCGGGGCACCTCCAGCAGCAGTGACAACAGCAGCAGCACCAGCCAGACTTGGAGCACCCATCAGCAGTGGCTTAAGTGACCTCTTTGAGCTGACCAGTGGCGTGGGCACCCTTTCAGGATCCTATGTAGCTCCCAAAGCAGTAAGTCCCTCCAGCAGGAACTGAGAAGGGGAACTGAACTGGGATTAGTAAGGTCTCCCACAGCACCGGGAGATGGGCCATGAGGCTGAAGGGTTAGCCCTCTGTCACCAGTCTTTCATTCTTAAGTGCTCTAGCCATGGCCTCACATTCTGACAGCTCTGGTTTGGCCTGTCTAGGACAGCAATGCCTTGTCTAGTTGGCAGTCAGATTTGTTGAGCAAAGATGGGGAGTGCACATGTGATAAAGCCTGTAGAGGAGGGAATACCTGGTCTTGTCAGAGTACCAGTTCTCTGTACTGTTAGATTCAGTGTCTTGGACACAAAACTTCTTGACTCTAAAGGGAACTGATGGTTCTACACAGGATAGAAATTAAAATGGAAATTAAAAAATAACCACATGTCTCCATCAGTATATGAAGACAAAAGGAAGGAAATCTGCCCTAGAAGACATGCCAGTGTGTTGTCATTGTGACATGACAGGCGTGGGTAGCATTGGTAGTTTAGCATGAAGGTGTGGCTGGTGGCACTCTTAATTTCTGAACAGACAACTGACTCTAAAGTTCTTAACAGGTGCCAGGTGTTCTGATGTAAACCTACGATTGCAGCACTTGGGAAGTAGAGGCAGGAGGATCAGGAGTTCAGTATCACCAGGCATAGTGGCACATGCCTTTAATTCCAGCACTTTGGTGGCAGAGACAGGTGGATCCCTGTGAGTGCCAGGCCACCTAGGGCTATATCATGAGACCCTGTTTAAAAGAAAGAAAGAAAAAGAAACACACAAAACAGGCTTGGGAACTTCTGTTGATTTATTTCTATATACGTAAAGTATGCAGAGAACTCTCCAAGGATGTGGAAGAGTTGGAGTTGTTCCACGGCAGAATGTTCCGGTCCCCAAAACATAGGACCTCACCCCCCTAACCTCTTCATGCTTCCTGGATCGTGGCCCACAGTACCCAGTGTGCTCCTGAGGGTATCATCACCCACCAAGACATTTTGCTAGACAAGAAAGTTTTGAGGTAGAAAGCTAAGCCAGACCAAGTCTTGCTCATGATACAGGCTCAGTGATAGCCATTGGAGAGTTCTAAACTGAATGATGAAATGGTTTGATTTGAGCTTTGGCCCTAAGGAAGGCATGGGTAGAGTCCCACAGAGCCCAAAGGAGATTATCAGGGTGTTCCTCTGAGCCTAGACAACAACAGCAGTTTTGGGAGCACACAGACTGTAGCATGAGGACTTTCTCAGCAGTAAGAGTAGTAGGATATTGAAGGGGCTAAGGCTGCTCTGATGTGAGCAGCTGTGTAATAGGTCCTGAGATGGAGCCATTGGAGGGTCGGTGAAAACAACTAAGTTTGTGCCTGAGAACACAGTGGGGGTCATGTTAACCTGTGTCAGAGAAGCTCCACAAGGACATATATGGCCTAATCCTTTAACAACACAGGTCAGAGGCCATATCTGCTGAACCTTCCTTTTCTGAGGTTCCCACCTCGAGAGCTTCAAGGCCCACCCATAGAGGTCTTTGGTGATGAGGGTGTAAGCAGCACCTGTGCTTCCCTGACCTGGCCTCGTCTACAGAAGTGACAGCCAGGGCTGCAGGCAGGCCTCTCACAGCCTCAGCCGAGAAGTCCACATGACAGCAGCTCTGCCGCCTGCAGTTGCAGGCTTGATGCCAGGCACGCACCAGCCTTCCACAGCAGCAGCCCACTGGGTCCTCCTACAGCCATATGTTACTGTTATTCATTTTATGGTTGAGAAACTTGAGTACGTTTGTCTGTGGCCACATAGCTGGTAAGTGACAGAATCTGGCGTTAAATGCAGGGCAGTGACACCGTAACCTAATCTTCAACTTTTCTGTCACTATGCTACAAAGTGAGAACATTTGTATTCCTTCCATTTTTGAGACAGGGTCTCATTATGAAGTCCCATGCTGGCCTTGATCTTGTGGCAATTTTCCTGCCTCGGTCTCCAGAGGGCTAGGATTGTAGGATTGTAGACATGAGCTACCATGCCTAGCTATATTTTCTCTAAGGTCACAAGTCACAGTCAGCAGGACCAGAGAATACAGAATACCACATTTAGTTGCCTACTACACAGATTGTTGCCACCAAGCGCCAGGCCAAACCATACCCATTAAAAGCCTAACAATAGCCATTCTTGGGAGGTAGAGGCAGGAAGACTGGGAGTTCAAGGCCAGCCTCGCCTGTGTGAAATCAAAAACAAACAAACCTACTCACTGGGGCCAGTGAGATTGCTCAGAGGGTAAAATTGCCACTTGATTTCAGTCTCTGGGCCCCACCTGGCAGAAGGAAAGAACTAACTTTTACAAGTTCTCCTTTGACCTCCACATGCATGCATGCCACGCCATCTATGCATATACACACATGAAATAAATAGCAAGAAAACTATTTTTAAAAAAGTTGATCAAAACCAGGCAGCAGTGGTGGTGAGGCACATGTTTAATCCAGCTCTCAGGAGGCAGGCAGATCTCTGAGCTCAGGACTATTTAGTGAAACCCTGTCTCCACAAAAAATAAAAAA
>NW_004949104.1:12123520-12133198 GCF_000317375.1 Microtus ochrogaster
GAATTGGTCAGTAGGACATAGTGTAGCAGGCCTTTTCTTTTGGGCTATCAACCACTCCCAAATCATTACCCAGAGATTTCTTATTAGTTATGAATGTTCGGCCTTACGTTTGTCCCACTAGCTCTTATAATTTAACCTGTTTCTCTTTATCTACGCTTTTGCCTTGGGACTCTTTACTTTTCTTTCCTTCTGCATATTTTTTTGATTTTCGAGACAGGGTTTCTTTGGAGTTTTTGGTGCCTGTCCTGGAACTAGCTCTTGTAGACCAGGCTGGCCTCAAACTCACGGAGATTCTCCTGCCTCTGCTTCCCGAGTGCTGGGATTAAAGGCATGTGCCACCACTGCCCTGCTCCTTCTGCATATCTTCATTTCACTGCTACTCATGGCTGGCTGGCTGGCAGCTGCCTGGCTTCTGGCCCGAGTGTGTCCCTCTCTTTCTCATTCTCCTCCTTCTCTCCTCTCTTTTGCCTAGATTTCTCCTCCTGCTTATTGTGTCTGCCCACCAGCCCCACTTATCCCTCTCCTGCCTAGCTATTGGCTATTCAGCTTTTTAATAGACCAATCAGGTGTCTTAGGTGGTAAGGTGAAACAAATACAACACATCTTTACATAATTAAACACACATCCTTACATCATTAAGCAAATGCAGCACAAACAAATGTAACACATCTTTACATAGTTAAAGTAATTTCCACAGAACATAGTGGTACCCATCTCTAATCCCAGCATTAAAAGGCAAGAAGATCTCAAAACAAAAACTACTGATGTCACAGGGCAGAGTCCTGCAATCTGGTACTCACTGGATACTCAGCAACCAGAAATGAGAAGCGTGAGCTGGCTAGTCTTCCACATGTGTAAAGGTTTTTTGTTTTTGTTGTTTTTTTGTTTGTTTGTTTGGGGGGTTTCTCTGTGTACCCCCAGTTGTCCTGAACCTAACTCTGTAGTCCAGGTTGGCCTCAAACTCACAGAGATCCACCTGTCTCTGCCTCCCGAGTGCTGGAATCAATGGCATGAGCCACCCAGTTATTTTTTGTTTTTTGAGATAGGATTTCTCTGTGTAGCCCTGGCTGTCCTGGAACTCACTCGGTAGACCAGGTTGGCTTCAGCCTCTAGAGTTCACCTGCCTCTGCCTCCTAAGTGTTGGGATTAAAGGCGTGCGCCAGCACCTAGCTGTATGTGTGTATTGATTTTAACTGATGACATCACTGTTAGTCAGGTAGAGATGATGTGCCTGCTCACACTTAGTGCTGGTAACAGGAGTTGTGAGGGCTGGGTTAGAAGTCAGGCAGGCTCCTGGACAAAGAGTCCTTGCCACAGGACAGGACTTCCATCTCCTTAGTCACTGCTCCCTTCTTTAACAGTAGCCGGTGGTCTGTACTTCCTTTATAACACTATTGCTGCTGGGGTTGTTTGTCCTTGTACAAGACCCCCCACACACACACACACCTTTCATAGATAAGTGTGTGCCCTACACATGGAGCTCTTGTATATGAAAACTTCAAGTTGGTCTGCATGGATTAGCTTCTTTGAGGGATTCAGCCAGTCAGTGAGATTTAATTCTGTTAGACCTCTCAAGACTCTGAGTCCGCATTGACGAGGACCAATTCTGCAAGCACAAGAGGCCTGCTGAGACAGAGTAACAGTGCCTGTCTGTGGGCGCCAAGCTTAGGGTAGGCTTTACAGCTTTCTGAATGCTCTCACACCTCGTGCCTTGGCTGGGGACTCAGTGCTGGTGGTTTCTGTCCTGGGGGACACACGGTGCTCAGAGCCTGCCAGGTGAGGTGGGGACAGAGAAGTGCTTTCCAATAGACAGCAAGTGAGACATCTTGGGGAGGAGGATCAAGATAAGCCTGGAATAGGAACCCAGACTATGAATACCAGTACAAGGTGGGAAAGGGTTTTCCAGGGGTTCGTGACCATGTTTGCATTTTACAAGATAATTCCAGCTGCTGTGAAAAAGAGGAAAGAGATCTGGGCAGCCACCTGGGTGAAACTATGGTACCTTGAGAAGTGGAAGCCCCGAGGGCAGATGTAGCTTATCCACTGGGCCACCTTTATGATCTAACAACTCATTTCTTGGATTCATTTCTTGTTCATTTAGATCAAGACCTCTCAGAACTCAATGAATGTGAATAGCACCTAAGATAGAGTTATATGTCTATAGCCTGAGGGCCATGTACACTGGGGCACTGTGGAAGCTGTCTACTAGAACTGTAGCCTTCTGTTATCAAGGGGCCTGAGAGGCCCCTGCATATCCGAAGGCTGACGCTCGTGGTTGTCCTTCACAGGCAGGGTTGATTCCTGCCATTTACTTAGTAAGTGCCCTGTACACAGCAGCACCACACTGGGCTCTGAGACAGATGTAGACAGAGCAGCAAAAACCCTTTCCTTAAAGAGCTCCTTGTGAGCAGTGGGGGAGGTCCTGATGCAGACATTCCACTCCTGAGCCTGCTAAGGACAGCCGGGACACTGGCAGGCCAGAGCTTCATTGGTGCTGCCTGTGATCCAGCCAGTTTCTTTCAGTGGAAGACCAGCCATATCTCCTGCATGAAAGGACAGTCTGTAACAGCCAAGTAGAGGTCAGGCTGTGGCCAGGATCCAGAATGCTGTTGGATACTCAGCTCTGACCTTGGCTTGTCATGGTACTGGCAAGGCTCACCTGTCTCCTCATCCTTCTTCAGTCTTTCTTGGTATTGCCTTTTATGACCTCTGAAGATGTCCTGCCTGTCCTCCGCTACCCTGATACATAGCTATGCTATGGTGCTGGCCCTGGGTGGGATACAGGATTAGCTTATTTATCATCACTTATTTATGGTGATGGAGGCAGGTTGATCAGAAGGCCCTTAGGAAGGAAAGAAAGGGTCTCAGGGGCCAGCTATGATTTTGGGGTGGGGAAGAGTCATACGGCCCCTCCCATCTTCTTCCCTACAGGTCTGGCTGCCTGCCATGAAGGCCAAGGGCCTGGAGATCTCTGGCACCTTCACCCGTCAGGTTGGCTCCATCTCCATGGACCTGCAGCTGACTAACAAGGCCCTGCAGGTCATGACAGATTTCGCCATCCAGTTCAATCGTAACAGGTGAGCCCCTTCCCAAACTCAGCAGTCACTTTCCAACGTACCAGTCAGAGTAGAAAGGTCTCTCCTCCACTGCCCAAAGGAACAGTTTTGTGTCAGAAATCACAGCTCCAAGCTAGCATCCCACCACTAGAAGCGCTCTGTATCTCCCTCCTGCCTCTCCTCCCAGGCCTGAGTCACTTTTGTGTGAGGGAGCAGTTCTGAGAAAGTAAATGGTAGTGGGCCTGCCAGCCAGTCAGCCGCCCCTGAAAGCAAAAGATGAGATAAAGACTCTGAAAATGAGTAGTGGGTGCTCCTGGCTCCTCGTTGCCCTTCCTCCCCCATACGGCCTGTACTGTGTGTTGTTGAGAAAACGTGCCTGCTAGCTCTGTGAGCCGCAAAGGTCAGGCTCTCGGAACCTTGGCAGCCCCTCTTGATGATCCCTCTTCCTGAACAGCTCCAGTGATAAGCAAACTGAGCCTCTAAGAAGTTGACTGAAGGGGCAGCTCTGCCTCTTTCCCTCACGGGACTCTAGAGGCTGTAGGTGTATGACTGCTGATAAACCCTTTGCATCAAACACTTCCTTTTATGCCGTGGCCATGGGCTATAGAGTGATAGAGCTGCCTGATAGTCCAGTAGGACAGACTCCTCCTTATGCCCCAGGTCACAGAACTGACATTGGGGTCACTCCCACCACACAGGTCTACGTTCCCTCTGGATTCTAGGCAAGCCTGAGGAGAGAGCATAGTGTCATTTCTCAGCAGTGCATTCACCACGTAGGAGCCAGGAGATGGGTATGAGCCAGTCCTTCATTTAGGTTCAGTGTCCTCATCAGGAAGAAGGAATTGGGTCTTTGCCAGTATAGAAATTGGCCTGTTGCCATATGCTGCCCTGGACATGCTGAATGCTCCCCTCCGTATCACTGTGACTTGCCTTCCAGAAGTGATAGTGAAATCTGGTCATTGCTGGGCGTGGTCAGATCCCTCTTAAATTAGGAGTCTTAGTAATAAATACCTAGGCTCTCAAGAAGCGGGGAGTCCAGGCCGCTGGTATTGTGTAAGGTCCTTAAGGAAGGGGTAGGGATATGTCACCTTGACCTGTCAGGATCCAGCACAGGGAGAAATGACAGCAGAGATTACCCTGCCTTAACCAGACTAGGGTGTGTAGTACTAGCCCCAGATTCTTACCTTTTGTCCACATGGCCAGTGGACAAGGGGTGGTCATGAGCTTGGGGAAAGCTTACTTGATGAAGGAGCTCTTTGCCCATCACCTCTCTCCCCACTCCAGAGCCAACCTATTCCATGTCAGCACCCGCTCCCCTACCACCCCTGTGGGGGCTTCTCTCTTCCTTCAGCTTTGGCTTGGCTCCTGCTGCACCACTACAAGTACACGCCCCACTCAGTCCCAACCAGACTGTGGAGCTCTCCCTGCCTCTCAACACAGTGGGCTCAGTCATGAAGATGGAGCCTCTGAACAACCTTCAGGTGTGTCCCCACAGGGCCAGCACCCTGCTTCTGCTCAGTTAGGTCCTGGGATGGTTGCTAGCCATATCTGTAAAAGGCCTGATAGAGAACTGTGCTCTTGGACGCAGATGGAACCTGGGCTAGGGGACAAAGGGCATGGCCACAAGGGATGGTTTATGAGAAAGCCTGTTAGGACACCCTGTTTGGGGCTTCAGAGGCGGTATAAGCCCAGGAATCAGGGTATCAAGCCTTGGGGACTAACTGGGGACCCTCATGCCTAGGTGGCTGTGAAGAACAACATTGATGTCTTCTACTTCAGCACCTTGTACCCACTGCATGTCCTCTTTGTGGAGGACGGGAAGATGGGTGAGTTGTGAAGGGCCCTGGGGATTTGTGCAAAGAACTGCAGCTAGGGAACCTGGGAAGGCTAGTGCTTGCAATAAGGATTAACAGGACAGCTTTGCCTTAATGGTGGACTCTTCAGCAGATCCTAGGGGCCCCGACTCTGGCTTGCAGGTGGCCTGTGCCACCTCACTTGTGAGCCCTGCTGCTCACCCTTCAGCTTGTCCCATGGACTGCAGAGAACCAGGTCGGTCACCATACCTGGTGTCTACCTCCTCAGTGCTGGGGCCAGAACCCTGAGAAGGAAGACTGCAGGGAAGGCCAGCCTGGGCTGGGTGGCACCTCCTCATCCTTGCCACAGAGCCATGTCTAAAGAGCAGGCTGCACAGAGGGGGAAGAAGATGCGGTCAGATGTAGGGTAAGGGAGAAGGAGAGGCAGGAAGCAGAGGGCATTCGAGAACAGGCCTGTGTCCTTTGAGCTGAAGCAGATAGAACTGTGGAGGAGCCAGTGCCTTCACTCAGCTTCCAGGTGGCACATTGGAGACCAGACCCATTTCCTGTCATGTGATGCTGGGGCCACAGTTTATCAGGGTCCATCTCTCACCCCACCCTCCTCCCCTGCAGACCGGCAGATGTTCCTGGCCACGTGGAAAGACATTCCCAATGAGAATGAAGCACAGTTCCAAATCAGAGACTGCCCACTCAACACAGGTGAGGCCTCCCCTGCCCCCCCCATTCCACTCATCCTCTCCCCTGTACCCACTGAGTGTGGGCCTTCCATGGCCATCTGATCCTGCAGAGACTGCAAGCAACAAGCTGCAAAGCAGTAACATCTTCACCGTGGCCAAGAGGAATGTGGAGGGCCAGGACATGCTCTACCAGTCTCTGAAGTTGACCAATGGCATCTGGGTGCTGGCAGAACTACGCATCCAACCAGGCAACCCCAACTTCACGGTGAGAGCCCCTGGACCTCCCTGCCCTGGCAGTGATGGGCGTCACTGTGCCAAGGTCTCTTTGAGTCTGCTGTGAGAGTTGGTTCTTTGAACTTGCCCTGCTGCCATATGAGTGCCTGGCCAGGGCACACTGATTCGCAGCAGCCCATACTTCTGACCTTAAGTCAGAGCTCTCGGAGGACACCTTCAGGGCGGTCTGGGTATTCTGTAAACCCCACTGCTGTTCCCAGGCCCAGAGTCAAGGCTTTGCTTCCCCCAGGCAGTCTTGCCTGATAGGTGTGGCCCTGTAGTTACACCTCCCAATCCTGGTGACCTTGGTGCTGGTGTGTGGTCTGTGACCTTAGCTGAGGTGGTGGTAATTTACATCTCCCTCTTGATTGCTGCACGTCCACCTTCCCTGATGGTTCCTATGGTACAGGACTTGGAGGTTAGCAGATTGCTTCTCTCTTCTTCTGCCCCACCTTCATCCTTCCTAGCAGTATTGCGCATGCCTCATCTCCTGGTCTGACCCCAGTGCATTCTGCTTCCCTCTGTAACTTGGCCTTGCTTAAACACAATGCTATGCTCCCAAGGCCCAGCAGATGTGATGGTGGCCACCGATACCAGGACTTTCCAACCACTTCCATGTGCATGGTATGTGGAGCCCTTAAAAGGAGGCCCACGGACCCCTCTGTGGCTACTGCTGCTGAATTACAGAATTCTACTTGCCACTCCTTCCTAATTGCAGCCTCAGACAGATCTGATGCTCTCAAGTGGAAGGGTGGGCTGGCTGGCTTCCATCCCCTCTGCCCAGAGTCTCAAGACTAAGACCTCAACCAGTACTGAGGTGCTCTTACATAAACCTGCTTCCTGTGCAGGAGCCAGAGCAAGCCCCACACACCTTGCAGTCCCCAGCAGAGACCTGCTCTCTCTTAACCCTGCCCACCAGGATTGCCTGTCAGAATCGCTTCTGATCTAGACCTCCAGTGGTTGGAGGTCCAGAATGGGGGTGGGATCTGGGTACTCCTGACAGCTCGTGAATCATGCCTGACAGTGGCTCTGGTGGCAGAACTGACAGCAGGTGTGGGGGTTGCAAGAATATTTGGTTCCCACCCAGCTGACTGTTATGGCCACCCCCTCTGCTTTAGCTCACATCTGTCCCGCTCTGAGCTGCCACCCTGCCATGCATGCACACATATATACAAGCTCACTTTTCCATCTGGTGCCAGTTCTCTCTCCCATCCTTTTACTGAAGAGCCCCAGGGATAAGTTCTTTCCCTGCCCTCCTTTTCCTGCAGCTGTCCCTGAAGTGCCGAGCACCAGAGGTGTCCCAGCATGTGTACCAGGCCTACGAGACTATCCTCAAGAACTGAAGTCCCTCCAGCATCCACCCCAACCTTCTGCCAGCCCTATCGTGGAGCCCTTGTGGGTGGCAGTACCTCCTCCTTTCTTTGGGGAAAGGCCAGGTGGGCTCCTGACCACCCAGGAGGCTTCTCTGATCCTGAGGGCCCGGAGTAGGGCCCTGCCCCCTCCTGGAGTGAGGTCTCTGTGAATCTCCAGTGGCTGGTTTCCATTGCTGCTGATGTGGGATCAAAGGGAACGGAGCCAGCATAGCAGCAGAAGCTGGACAGGAGGCCACAGGGTGCTCTTCCTTCTCCCTTTGCCTGGGGGTGAGCATGGAACTCCCCTTGGAGTCCCAGCTCCTGATCCCTGCTCTGTCTCCCCACTGAGCCTGTTCTGGGTAGAGTATGGGTGCCAATATTACTGCTCTGTCACAGCCTTGGGACTCTGGTGGGGCCAGATGTGGTGATGGGCAGAGATGGGCCCAGAGGAGCAACCTGGGCCAGCACCATCCACCCCATGCACACCAGCTGGTGCTCTGTGACTGCCTGCGTGGTCCAGAGCCGTCTGGAGTTCTCTTCCCTCGTGCCCTGGAGGATGGTCACTGCCTACAAAACATTCCTTGGCGTCCCCTCTGTGAGTCCAGGGCTCTTAGAACAGAAAAGGGGCGAAAGGTGGAACAAGTGGCAGTGGAAATGCTTCCAGTGTGGGGCTCCCATGGGTTCTCTGGCACCCCAGTCTCAGCGTGTCTAACAGTGGTAGGTTTTCCTGTCGCTGCTGTTTGATAATAAAGATTCTGCTTTTGGCAGTCATGCATACTTCTTTCCCTCCACAAAGAAAGACCAGCTTGAGAAACTGCTTCTGGGTGGCTGGGGATAGCGTCTGACCCCTGCAGTAATTATATCTACTACGTATAAATAGAAACTATATATTGTATGTTTACTCTTATTTTCAAAGAGAAAAAATGAATAAAATTGATGACATCAAGTGTGTCCCTGGCCAGTATGTCAGGTCGTAAGGCTCTTCTGGGCAAGGGTCCTGGGCTGAAGCCATACACCTGACTGTGGTCCCTGCCCTAATTCTCCTTCCCTTCATTCTACCCTCCTGTGGCCTGCTGGTGACCCCCTGCCACCTTCCTGCCGTTGATGCTAAGTCCCTGCCACCTTCCTGCCATTGATGCTAAGTCCCGCCTAGCTGATGCTAGAGACTTTGTGTATGCTTTATTCCAGGGGAGGGCTTTCAGTCCCATTCCGAGTTTCCTCTTTTGTGCTATCTTGAAGCAGTGGGGATGACTGGGGGCAGGGAGCAGGGGAGGATGGGCAGTGGTGCCTGTCTTCTCCCAAGGGAGAGAGCACCAGAAGAGCACTTACAAGAGACCAAAGAAACAATTAGCCCAAGGAATAACAGCACCTCAGCATTGTTAACCTCTTACTCCCCTTTGTGAGGGGAAGAGCTTCCTGTTGCCTGCTTCCATGAGGTAATGTTGGTGGATTCAACCTTGTGGTGGTCTTGTGCAGTTTAGGACAGTAATGGTCAGTCACATCATGCTGAACAGGGTTCCCCAGTTACCCAACCCTTTCTTCAGCACTTATGTTTTTCCCCAGCCCCTTTTTGAGAATGGGCATTGTACCAGTAGACCCAAACAACAGTCATTCTTCCTTTAGCCAGTTATGAGTCTCTGCTGTAAGCATTGCCCATTTTAAAAAGCAACTTCCCTGACCAAGGCCTACAGCAGTAATCATCTCTGGAGCTAGGACTTCCGCAGCACAGACGTTTAGAACAGACTGAGGGCTCCCTGCTGGGGAGCAGGCCTTTAGTCCAGTTAGCAACAGGTGTGCGACCGTTGTATCTCCAGAACATCTTGCCTGGAAGACTGGCGTTAGCATGCTGCCTGTGTACAGTTGAGAAGGATCACTGGTAGCCATTTGTCAGAAGCCTGCAATGCACCTGGTGCCGTGAAAGCCAGCTAACAGGAGGAACCTTCCAGCCCAGCCTTTCCAGACTTAACAGGCCCCACAACATAGCTTGTGATGTCTTCAGCAATAAGGACTGACATCCAGTTCTAGTTGTGATTTGTAAGGCATCGGGGGTCCCTGGCCATCAGCTACTTGAAAGAGAACTTTTCTCTGTATAACAGCTTCCAGCTATCCTGGAACTCTCTATATAGACCAGGCTAGCCTCAGACTCCTCTGCCTCCCAAGTGCTGGTATTGAAGGTGTATGCCACCAACACCTGGCCTGTTTTTACATTTATAAACAGTCTGTTATAGAGTTTTCTGTCACCTTGTTGGGTATTATCAGCACCTTGACCACAAAATTCCTGTGAGCTCTCCAGCTGTGCCTGGACCCTGGTAGACTTACTTCTGCGAGCTCTCCAGCTGTGCCTGGACCCTGGTAACTTATTTTCATCCTAGGAAGTTATTTCAGGGGCTGCTCTAATTTGTAAGAGACTCGGAGGTTAACATATAATCAAACTTTTTTTTTTCTTGGACACGGTATCAATAACTTTATTTTTGGTTTTGGTTTTTCGAGACAGGGTTTCTTTTTT
>NW_004949104.1:12133908-12134774 GCF_000317375.1 Microtus ochrogaster
GGTTGTGAGCCACCATGTGGTTGCTGGGAATTGAACTCAGGACCTCCAGAAGAGCAGTCCATGCTCTTAACCTCTGAGCCATCTCTCCAGCCCCCAAAATAAGTTATCTTTAAAAAAAGAAGCATGAATATATGCAAGCACATGGATCAGAAACCATACTGTGTAAGCAAAAGATCAGTGAGGTCAGAAATTCCCAGACAAAACATTGAGACAAAAAAAACCCTCCAAAACACCACTGAGTTCATTTTGAGTTGGCTGTCTACTACAGGACATGGGGCCTGCCCTTAAATGTGGTTTGTGTACCCTGTGAGACTCCACTGGGGAAAGTTTTCCTTTGCACTTTGTTTGGTCTTTCCCTACATCCATGGATACCTCGTTCCAGGTTCTTGACCTCCCCAGCAGTGTCAGCATGTGTTCCATCTCGTGGAGTGAGACTTAAATCCAATCAGGTAGTGGTTGGTTACTCCCACAACCTGTGTGCCACTATTGTACCAGTGTGTCATGGAGACAGGTCACCATTGTAGATGGAAGGGTTTATAGCTGGTAGCATGCAGCATACCTCCCAGGACTATGAACACTGTTGATTAGGGGTGAAGGTTCTAGTTAGGCACCAGCTCAACTCCCCCCAAAAGTGGACAATCAGGTACGTAGGCACTGTCTTCAGCAACAGAACCTTAGCATCAGTTTGTAAACAGCTGAGTTGGCTGGGGTTTCCATGGGCCCCTTTGGCCAATAACCCAATTATATGTAACACATTCCTAGCACTGGAGTTTTCATTGGTGGCGAGAGATGTCTAGCTGAGGCTTTGTTTCCCTGCTAATTGGTGATTTCATTTAGGTTTGTTTTGTTTTTTAAAACAGGGTTTC
>NW_004949104.1:12136830-12140069 GCF_000317375.1 Microtus ochrogaster
TGGAGAGATGGCTCAGTGGTTAAGAGCATTGCCTGCTGTTCCAAAGGTCCTGAGTTCAATTCCCAGCAACTACATGGTGGCTCACAACCATCTGTAATGAGGTCTGGTGCCCTCTTCTGGCCTCCAGACATACACACAGAACGTTGTATACATAATAAATAAATAAATATTTTTAAAAAAAAGTACTGTGCTGAATAGGTATACAATCCTTGGCTTGTTCCTGATGTTAGTGGAAATGCTTTGAGTTTCTCTGTTTATGTTGGGTGTAGACTAGCTGTAAGTTGCTTCTGTTATGTTGAAGTATATCCCTTATATCCCAGGACTTCTATCATAAGGGATATTGGATTTTGTCAAAGACTTTCTTTTCTGCATCTGATGATATGACCATGTGTTGTTTGTGTGGTAGATTACATTTATTGGTTTATGTACGTTAACCATCCCTGAAATTCTGAGATGATGCCTATTTGATCATGGTGGATGTTCTTTTTAAAGTTTTTTTGGATTTGGTTTACAAGTATTTTATTGAGAATTTTTCCATTTTTGTGCATAAGGGAAATTGGTTTTTAATTTTCTTTCTTAGTTGGACCTTTGTGTGCTTTAGGTAGCAGAATAATTGTGGCCTATTAAAAAGAATTGGGCATTGTTCCTTCTGTTTCTATTTTGAGGAATAATTTGAAGCGTACTGATGCCAATTCTTCTTTGGAGCTCTAGTAGAGTTCTGTGCTTTTCTTAGTTGGGAGACATTTAATTACTGCCTCTGTTTCACTTGGGGATTATGGGTCTGTTTAAATTGCTTATCTGTTTTTGATTTAACTTTAGCAGGTAGTATCCTCATGATTCTATGGTTTACTTTAGTGTCTGTTGTGATGTCTCCTTTTCATCTCTTAATTTTCTTAATTTTTATTTCCAGTCTTTTTGTTAATTTGGCTTAAGATTTATCAGTCTTATTGGTTTTTCTCAAAGAACCAACGCTTGTTTCATTCTTTGTCATTTTTGTTTCTATTTTATTGATTTCCTGCCAGCTACTCTACTTGCCTTTTGACTGTTTTTTTTTCCTAGAGCTTTCTGATGTGCTACTAAGTTGCTAGTATAAGATAGATTTCTCCAATTTTTTACATAGCACTTAGTGCTATGAACTTGCCTCTTAGAACTGCCTTCAAAGTGTCCCATAGGTTTGGGTATGTTGTATTTTCATTTTCGTTCAATTCTAAAAACTTTTAAATTTCTGTCTTATCAGTGATGGAGGCACACACCTTTAATCCCAGCACTCGGGAGGCAAAGGCAGGCAGATCTCTGAGTTCAAAGCCAGGTTGGTCAACATTGTGTGTTCAAGGACAGCCAGGGCTACACAGAGAAACCCTGTCTCAAAAAAAAAAAAATAATAATAATCTGTCTTGTTCCATTCTCCATTCAGTAGTGAGTCATTCAGTTTCCATGAATTTATAATATTTCTGTTGATATTCAGCTTTAATCTGTGCTGGTCAGATATGATGCAGTGTTTTTTCAACTTTCTTGTATCTGTTGAAGATTACTCTGTGTCCAGTTGTACTGGCTGGTTTTGTGTGTCAACTTGACACAAGCTAGAGTCCTCAGAGGAACAAGCCTCAGCAGAGGGCATGCCTCCATGAGATCAAGCTGTAAGGCATTTTCTCATTTAGTGATCAACAGGGGAGGGACCAGCTCATGGTGGGTGGTGCCATCCCTGGGCCGCTGGCCCTGAGTTCTATGAAAACCTGAGCAAGTGAGGATGTATTTCAGCTGTGTCTGTGCATGGCTGCTGCTGCCTCACTGACCACTCCTGGAACTCTTTCCACCCCAGCATCCTTTCTTCCAGAGAGCAGTGCCCACAGCTTCTCATCACTGAGACATGGCAGTCTCCTGCACTGCTCCTTTGCCCAGCTGAGAAGACAGATTTTTTTTTGTTTTTTTTTTTTTTTTGTTTTTCGGGACAGGGTTTCTCTGTGGCTTTGGAGCCTGTCCTGGAACTAGCTCTGTAGACCAGGCTGGTCTCGAACTCACAGAGATCCGCCTGCCTCTGCCTCCCAAGTGCTGGGATTAAAGGCGTGCGCCACCACCGCCCGGCCAGAAGACAGATTCTTAAAGCTTCCTTTTTCCACTTCTTCCTTCTGAACTTTATCTTGACACAAATCTTGGCCTGTTTGCTTTCAAGTGGCCCAAACAAGCCCATTTGCTGCGTTTTGCCCCACCCCTTCCCAGTTCCTTTAGCACTTTATGAACATGACCTACCTGTCAGTCTAAATCACTCAGAGCCTCTTTTACTAAGACCATGAGGCACTGTAGGGCTCAGCAAAGCCACTGAAGCCTCCTACTAGTCCAAAGTTCCTGCTGAATCCACTAGGCTCTCCTGTGTTCACAGTCTTGCCAGACCGGATACCCTGACTATCAGAAGACAGCTTGCACATGGCTGCTTCCTTCAGTAATGCCTGTCCTTCCTCTCTTGTCCTCCAGCCCTGGATATTCTTGGAGACCTCAGCTGGCAATAGGCTGACTGAGTAAACCTAATGTCTGTACAAACCAGTCCTTCAGGGGCTGCTCTCCCTCCAGTAAATCCCTCAGCTCGTATATAGTCTCCATCTTGAGAATGAATGAGCAGGCGCAGCAATCAATGCCCTGCATCCCCATGTCCTGTGGCCTCGAGTCGGACAGTGAGAGGTTCATTTCTTGTCTAAAAGTTCCCAGTACTTGGCAAGTAGAGGCCAGAGGATCGGAGTTCAAGGCTAACCTCAGCTATGTAGCAAGTTGGAGGCCACCCTGAACTCCATGAAACCCTTTGTCAGAAAATAACTGGGCTGGAGAAATGGCTTAGTGGTTGAGAACACTGGCTGTTCTCCCAGAAGAACCAGGTTTGATTCCCAGCACCCACATGGCAGCTCACAACTGTAATTCCAATCCCAGGGCTATGATCCCCTCTTCTGGCTTCTGTGAGCACCAGGCAAGTGTGTAGCAC
Source organism: Microtus ochrogaster (assembly GCF_000317375.1). Classification (NCBI taxonomy): domain Eukaryota; kingdom Metazoa; phylum Chordata; class Mammalia; order Rodentia; family Cricetidae; genus Microtus; species Microtus ochrogaster. The sequence continues at coordinate 12,139,799 of NW_004949104.1, forward strand.
ACAGACATACATGCAGACAAAGCATCCACACACCTAAGACACAGTTTTAGAAAATTCAAAGTGATGGCTTAGTGCTCGAGGGTGCGGCATAGGACTCCCCTTTGGTTCCCAGCGTGTACATTAGGCAGCTCCCAACTGCTGTGACTCCAGCTCCAAAGGGTGTGACACCTGATTCTGTGGACACCTGCATTCAGGGACACATTCCCACACACAGACACCTAATTAAAAAAATAAATAAAAACAACCAACAAAAACTGTAATTCAGCCGGGC
>NW_004949104.1:12140384-12144644 GCF_000317375.1 Microtus ochrogaster
CTTGGTAGACCAGGCTGGTCTCGAACTCACAGAGATCCGCCTGCCTCTGCCTCCCGAGTGCTGGGATTACAGGCATGCGCCACTACCGCCCGGCTTCTTGTGCTTTTCTGTGCAGGACCATTATCAAGGGCTCTGCATGCTGAGTCGTGGGTTTTATTTCTTCCTCTTTCAGTCAGACCTGAGGAGTCCTAACACGCCTACCTCTCCTCACTGTCTGGTTCTTCCCGTGGGTCTAAGCGTTTGGATACCAGGAAGTGCTCTTAAGCACATATTAATTTGTGCTCCCCAGGCACACACACAAGCCGCAACAACTGGACAAACCCATCTCACCCTCGCCACCCCCTCCTGCCAATTTAGATAGTGGTATGGGGACAGCACCTTCATTGTCACGCCTCCCTTAGGCAGGCACACTGAGTAGAGTTGAACCTCCAGTGCCTATCTTGTCACCCACTGCACACACAAGAGCCAGCACAGCCTGCTCACAGTCCCATATCCTTTGCCTGACTTTTGTCAACAGCTTAGGGGGGGCATCCCTGAATTCATGTCTTGGACCCCATTCATAAAAGAGGAATAGCAAACTGAAGACAACAGCCACCATAGGAGACTCCTTCTCCATGGACACTCCATCTTCAAACGGAGCAGCCTCAGTGGGTGTCTTACCACCTACCGCAGGAACAGCGTAGCTGCTTCTCCCAACTTATCTTTGATTCAGTTGTGTTCCTGTTTGGGTAGCAAGTGTTGTGTGTCTTCCTGGGAAGAGTGAACAGTAGACATTCACCCAGATAGGGTACCAGCAATGGAAAGAAAAGAATTCTACCCATGTCTAGCATGGTAAAGCCATGGATTTAAGGAGGATTGCTTACAGGAGCAGACAGACAGTTTACAGCTGCACCAGCTGCTGAGGAAGTGTCCCTTCCTCCCCCAGAAAATGACAACCATTTCTACCATACACCACCTTGTGGGCTGAGTTATGAGCCCTCCCACGCCAGCCACAGCTGCAACCCAGGGAGGAGTCCACACAGTGACCCACCGCCAAGACCTCACAAACCTCACACTAGCTGGGTGCCAGGGAGCTCTTACGGAGGGTTACCTTCTGGTCCCAGAGGCTAATGTTTCTAGAAGGTTTGCACATGTACTCCATCAGCCCTGCCTCCTGCCCGCCTCAGACACTGCTGCCCACTGGTCTGACCACTGCAAAAAGAGAGAAAGTGCCCCTCTCCACTGCTCCAACTCAACCTGTGTGCCAACAGTGCTGCTCTGGGGACTCCAGCATCCAGAGTCAAAGCCCTTGGGTGCACATACTCCATTGTTATCAGAAAGTCCGGTCTTGGGAAGCCCCAGGCCAACTGAAGAGAAAGACTGTGACCTGCCACTTTCCTCCCCTGACCTAGCTTCCTGAGTACACCCTTGGGGAGCAGCTGTGGGGATTGCTACTCCCACAGCCAGCCTGCATGTTTGAAGCTCCAAGTGCCTTGTAGGTCCCCTCCAGTTTCCACTCCTCTGCTGAAGCCAGGAGAGTGTAGACACAGGACGATTGTCCTCCATGCAGGATGAGGACTTCAGCAACCTCATCCTTGGTCACTCTCCTCAGCCTACGCCTTCCGCTCAGGTGTGGACAGAACCCCACCACAGCTCTGCCCACACCTACAGACGCTCAGTAAGAATGGCCCCAGCATGAGGGGAGAAGAGGCCTGAAGGGAACAGGGGAGGTCTACCAGAATATGGAAGGATGGAGGGAATCCTGCGGTGGCAGGAGATGCTGTGTGGAGAGTCTGGAGAGATGGCTCAGTGGTTAAGAGCATTTACTGCTTTTCAGAGGACCTAGGTTTGGTTTCCATCACCCACACGGTGGCTCACAACTACCTGTAACTCCAGTTCCAGGGGATCCCTTCTGACCTCTGCAGGCGCCTACCCATAGGTGGCACACATACAAACACTCAGACATGCACACAAAATAAATTTTAAATGATAAGAAAAGGGAGAAGGAGGTTAGGGAAAGAGAGGTTAGGTTAACCAAAACTAAGGATGAATAATAAAGAAGCCATATGCAAGACCAGGCATAGCAGTTGCACGCCTTTGATCCCAACACTTGGGAGGCAAAGGCAGGCAGATCTGAGTTCAAGCCTATCCTAATCTATATAAGAAGTCCTGGACAGCAGAGACAACACAAGAATCAAGAGCCAGGTGGTAGCACACACCTTTAATTCCAGGACTCAGGAGGCAGAGGCAAGCAGATCTCTGTGAGCTCAAGGCTAACCTGGTCTACAGAGTGAGTTCCAGGACAGCTAGAGATGTGATACAGAGAAAGCCTGTCTTGAAATACAAAAAAAGAGGAAGAGGGAAAAGAAGAAGGTGCCACCATATGGAAAGCCTACTACCACATAAACTAATTTTAATATTTTTAACCCCCCCCCCCTTTTTTTTTTTTTTTTGCTCTTGGTGGCTCACCCTGTTGCTGAAGACACCACACATCCACACATCTTGGTTACAGGACAAAGAGAAATCAAGCTGACTGAACTGGAAGCTTCTTCCCTGCTGGCAAATTTTCACTGTGCCAGAAGGTGTTATGCAAGGAAAGTCACTGAGGGGGGTTGCCCACCTGCGGATCCTACATTTGTTACTACCAGTCTGTGCAGTGAGGCAATAGTGCACGATTGTTATGAAGGTGACCAGTTGGTTCCAGTTTGAGCTGAGACTCACTCCCCAGGAGGAGTTTGTCCACGGCACTGCTGTCCTTAGCACTGCTGTCCACGGCACAGCTGTCCACGGCACTGCTGTTCAGGGCGCTGCAGTCCACGATGCTGCTGTCCATGGCACTGTGGACCTCAGCCCTAGGACTGAACCTGCTTGTTTTGCTGAGCGGGCATATTGTCAAACTAACTCCTAAATACTTTTGCAGACTTCTGCCTTGATTAGAGAAGCTTGTTGTTGTTTTTACAGCAAACAGCAATTACTGCAGATTCATTGCTGCTCAAGGTGCTGGGAATAATGGCTGTTAAGTGCTCAGCTCTGAGCTCTAAATGGGACATATAAATCCTCATCCCTGTTGCTACTTCCAGTTGAGGTTGTTTCTGGAGCTCATTCCCTGGGCATGAAGATCCACCTACCTCAGGATTTCTGGCCAGTCCCTGTCAGTGGATGAACATGAGGCATGTCTTCCGTGAGTCCCAGTGATGCCGCAGCCACACCCTGCCGCATACTCCCACGACCACTGGCACAATACCGACCTGGGGCCTCACTCCAGGCGCCTGCAATGAAGGGAGTATGAGGTGTACATCTGAAACTGTGATAGGGCTAGCGGAGGCTAAGCAGACTAGTGTGCTGGATTGCACGACGCCCTGGGTTTCATTACAGCACAAAAGAAAAAAGAGGACACCACTCCTCTCCCCAAAGGAAACCAATATGGTTATCTAGCATCTAATATTTTTTCCTTTTAGCTTTTTTGAAATGGGACCTTACTATACAGCCTTGGCTGCCCTGGGGCTCACTATGTAGACCAGGCTGTCCTCAAACTCCATCAAGGGTATCTATCTGCTGGGCTCTGTGGGATTAAAGGTGTACACACCACACCTGGCCTTCTTTCCTCTTTGAGACAGGGTCTCACTGTGTTTCTCTGAATAGACTGGAACTCTTTATGTAGACCCTACATGCTGTCCTTGAACTCAGAGACTGCCTGACCCTTGCCTTCCAAATGCTGGAATTAAAGGAAAAATTAAATAATTTTTCTATATTCCATACAAATTGTGTTGCTAAAATTCCTTGGACGAGGGAAAGAATACAGACCCCTCCTCCCAAGATCCCATGGCGAACCAAGTGAGGCACAATTCCACCGCAGCTCAATCTGAGGGAAACTAAGTTTATTCCGTTTTTATCTGCAGAGATGGGTCGCCTGGCAGGGGTGCCACACTGGAGATCTTTGCTTTCCCATAACTGCACGGATGGAGGCGTCGCCCAATACTCCCCCACCTATACTCTAGCCCCTCCGTGTGCAAAGGAAGAGTTGCAAACAACTGTTGGTGAAGGGCACCTGGATACTCAGGGAGGGTCTCCTGACCACGACCCCCTGCACCTGGATACTCAGGGAGGGTCTCCCGACCATGCCCCCCTGCACCTGGATACTCAGGGAGGGTCTCCTGACCTCGCCCCCCTGCACCTGGATACTCAGGGAGGGTCTCCAGACCACGACCCCCTGCACCTGGATACTCAGGGAGGGTCTCCAGACCACGACCCCCTGCACCTGGATACTCAGGGAGGGTCTCC
>NW_004949104.1:12145255-12148674 GCF_000317375.1 Microtus ochrogaster
CGCCCCCCTGCACCTGGATACTCAGGGAGGGTCTCCCGACCACGCCCCCCCTGCACCTGGATGCACAGGATCTCCTGACCTCGCCCCCCTGCACCTGGCTACTCAGGGAGGGTCTCCCGACCACACCCTCCTGCACCTGGATGCTCAGGGAGGGTCTCCTGACCACACCCTCCTGCACCTGGATGCTCAGGGAGGGTCTCCTGACCACACACCCCCTGCACCTAGATACTCAGGGAAGGTCTCCTGATCACGCCCCCCGGGGCTGCACCTGGATACTCAGGGAAGGTCTCCTGACCAGGCCCCCCCCCGGGGGGCTGCAAACTGCCAGCAAGCCCATCTGGGATGATCCTTTTGCAAAGGGCACAGCTGATCTCCCTGAGGTGGTGGTTGCTTGGCCCAGAGGTCAGTCATATACAAGAAATGGAATACACTGCAGGTGTTTATTTTACTCTTTTGGCTCTTTACTCTTTGTAGGGGGGGGGTGCCACCCAGCTCCCAAATAAATCACACAGAGGCTTATTGTTTCCTATGAATGCCCAGCCTTAGCTCGGCTTGCCTCTAACCAGCTTTTCTTAATTGAAACTATCCCGTCTACCTTTGGCCTCTGGGCTTTTATCTTTCTCTGTTTCTGTACAGCTTTCTTTCCTTCTTCCTCTGTGTCTGGCTGTGTGACTGGGTGCCTGACCCCTGATGGCCTCTCCTCATTCTCCTTTTCTTGCTCCTCTATCTTTTTATTTCTCCTCCTATTTATTCTCTCTGCCTGCCAGCCCTGCCTATCCTCTCTCTTGACTTGCTATTGGCCGTTCAGCGCTTTATTAGACCATCAGGTGTTTTAGCCAGGCAAAGCAGCACAGCTTCACAAAGTTAAACACATGCAACATAAAAGAATTTGCATTGTGAAACAATTTCCCACAGCATGAGCAAACGTGACACATCTTCAGCTTATAATCTACAACAATGCCCTGCCCACACTGCACAGCACTCCACCTGTTTTCCTGTCACTGAGATGACACAGAGACGTCCCTGTGTCCTACTCCGGGGAAGAGAATCCAGTTAGCACCAGCCTTGGTGATTCAAATGAACTTGTCACAGGTGTCACCAGTACTATTAGTCAGACATATTTTTTAGAGAAACAACTGATAGAATTAATATATATTAGCCGCAGGGTGGTGGCGGCGCACACCTTCAACCCCAGCACTCAGGAGCGGAGAGGCAGGCAGAGCCCTGTGAGTCCAAGGCCAGCCTGGTCTACAGAGAGAGTTTCAGGATAGCCAGAGCTACAGAGAGAAACCCTGTCTCAAGAAAAAAAAAAGTGAAGAGAGAAAAGAAAAAGAATTATATATATTAAAAGGATTTAGGGACTGGAGAGGTGACTCAACAGTTAAGAGCACTGGTTGCTCAATACTGAGGACCCGGGTTTGATTCCCAGCACCCACATGGCAGCTCACAACCTTCTGTAAGACTAGTTCAAGGGGACCTGGTGCCCTCTCTGATCTCTGTGGTCACCAGGCACTAATAAGGTGCAGAGACAAAACACCCACACCCACACATAAAATAAAATAATTTCTGGCCATCCATCCTGGTGCTAACAGCCGAGAGGATTCCTGGGGAGCCACTACTTTTCAGTCCACATCAGAGGACTGAATTTGAGGGAGCTGGGCTCTGACGGCGGCAACAGACAGCTGTGGCTGTGGCTGTGTTCGCCAGCAAGAGGCGTGGGCAAGCAGGCAAAATGCGAAAGCTCTCACCCCAACCTCCATACAGCTGGGCCACTGCTGGAAGGCGACACCAGCATTTAGGAGGTCTTCCCAGTTCAGATTTAATCGAGAAAGCCCTCACAGGTGTGCCCAGAGGCTGGCCTCTCAGTTGAAGCCAGATCCAGTCAGGTTGCCAACCAAGATAAACGGTCACAGCTTATCTGCAGAGACACCTTGTTCCTCGTGTGCACAGGTGGATCAGCTCCACCGACAGGAATTTCTGGCTCACAGATAGGTACGTTGGTAATTCTGACAGCTGTAGCTAAATGACCCTCCATTGATACTCACGCTGGCCAGGCGCCAGCTTCCCACATCCCTACAACAAACTGGCCGGTGAAAATCGCTGTCCTCCTGTGTCTGTTTTCATTTAGTTACTTGTTTGATTCATCTGGACAAAACTTTTTCTATTACTTTTGTGTGCCACAGCGCGAGTGTGGAGGACGAAGAACAACTTTCCGGAGTGTTTTCTCTTGTGCCATGTGGGCAGAACTCAGGTCCTGAGGCTTGGAGCAGGTTACCTTTTCAACCAACTAATCAGCCCTTGTTTTCTTCTTAGGGAGACAGGGTCTTATACAACCCAGACTAGCTTCAAAGTCCATATGTAGCTGAGGATACCTGAACTTCTGATCCTCCTGCCTCCACATGCCAAGTACTAAGATTCCAGGTGCATGCTAGCACAACCAGCAATCCTGTGTTTAAAACCTTCGTTTAGATTTACTTACCTTTCTTTATGTGTGTAAATGTTTTTCTGCATGTATGTGCACCATGTGGGTACTTCAAAGGTCTGAAGAGGACGCTGGAGTTACAGATGGTTGTGAGCCCCATGTGGGTGCTGGGAACGGAATCTGGGTCCTCTGCAAGAGCAAGTGCTCTCAGCCATCTCTCCAGCCCCAATATTGTATTTTAAGTGGGCCTGCATTCATGCATTTCTAGGCAATCCCCTGTTTCTGGGGAGCTGGCTCATGCCTTTTGCCTGTTTTCTGTGTGGTTGTTGGTTACTTTCTAGTGATTTGTCTTCATTTCTCCGCATTTTGTTTGTTACTCCCATTTCCTCTTCCGTGTCAATATTGTGTTTTCTTTCTTCCTTTTTCTGTGTGTGTGTGTATGTGTGTGTGCGTGCGTGTGTGTATGTGTGCGTGCGCACGTGCACACAACTCTGGGAATGGTGCTTGGATCCTCTGCAAAAGCAGCCAGTGCTCTCCACCATCTCTGGGTTTTATGTAATTTCTTATATTTCTTTCTAGTACTTGTCTGGTGTGAGCGTTTGCATCTCACTCCCACTCCATCTGGCCCTGTGTAGGAATGAGGTAGGGCTCCAACTTCCCCTCCCCCTCACGGTCCCCTAGTCGCCTCCACACCATGTAATGAATATTCATCTTTCCCCACAGATCTGCAACACATTTTTATTATATACTGAACTTCTACATATACTTCGATGTCTTTCTGGACTCCATCCTGTACCAGGAAATTTCACTACTTGCTGTCTTCTGCCCTTTCCAAAGTGTGTCTGCCAGAGCTCAAATTAACCCTAGCACTCAGGAGCACTCAGGAGACAGAAACAGGCAGAACTCTGTGAGTTCCAGGTCATCCTGGTCTACAGAGTGAGATCTTGCCAGAAGAAGAAAGAAGGAGAAGGAGGAGGAAGAGGAGGAGAAGAAGAGG
>NW_004949104.1:12150039-12163691 GCF_000317375.1 Microtus ochrogaster
AAAAAAATAACAAAATATTTTTTAAAGAATCATTTAGAGAGTGGCATCCGACCTCCTCCTCTGGCCTCAGTGCACACATAGGAGGCTCGTGCTAGCATGCATGTGTGTATAATACTCACACAGCACAGGAAAAAGAAACAAACAGATGTGCTTGGTAAAGGCCGGGTCACAGGGACACATCTGGTTATTCCAGAATTCAGATGGCAGAATGATTCCAGAAGTTCAAGGCCAGCCTGGCCTACAGCGTTCCAGGCCAGCAAATGTTATACAACAAGACCTGGTCTCAAAAGAAAGAAAAACGCTTCTTGAATATTCTAGCACATGTATTGATTTCTAACTTCAGGAGATTACACGACACTTTGGGCTCAAACAAACCAACAAAATAATAACTAAATAAACTTTGTTTATACATTTCTACTGTGCTGGGATTAACAGGACCCTTGCACATGCTGGGCCAGAAATCAAGCTGCCTTGATTTTGCTTCTTTCCTTCCTTCCTTCCTTCCTTCCCCACCCCCAACTCTCTGCACAGGGCAGCCCCGGCCTGAACTGGCATCCTCTTCCTGCAGCCTCCCTGGTGCTGGCTGGAGGCCTGAGTCACCGCTATGCTCAGCTTCCTTCTGATTTTCCCTTTGTCCTCCCAGAGCTGGGGATACAGCCAGAAGCAGGCTAGACAAGTGCTATGCCACCGAGCCACCCCCAGCCCTAGGCCCCCAGATTCTTCTCTCTGGAAACAAGTCACCGACCCAGTGGTCTGGGAGACAGAACACGGGGGGGGGGGGGGGGGGGGGGGAGGAGGGCAGGGTACGTACAATCTTTGAAATTCTTCTGAGAGAAAAATAAGTTTATTCTCTTGGGATTGCATTTTCATCAGTGTGGACTTACAGATCAGTTTTTGTGTTTGTTTTTTGGTTGTTATATATTTGTGTGCATGTGTGTGGGGTCAGCATGCACACGTGTGAAAGTCAACTCCATCTTTTTTTTGATGGTATGTCCAAGCCTAGGATCCTCCTGTTCCCTCTCCACATGGGATTACAGGCACACTGCCTCACCCAGCTTCTGATGTGGAGCTGGGCATTGCAGCTCAGGTCCTCAGCCTGCAAGCGCTTTGCTGACTGAGCCGTCCACCCAGGCCTCGTTTTGTTCTTGCTATCCAGCCTAGACAGGCCTTGAACTCAGGATCCTCAGCCTCAGGCTCCTGTGTGCTCAGCTCACGAATACCTGAGCAAGCCCGCCACATCATTGTTCCTCCGCTGGAAGAGCTCCAGGCCCAGGAGCCCTTTCCTGTCCTACTCTGTCCCTTTGACACACCATCCTTGTGCTAATTTATTTGTTTTGGCGTTTCCTTTTTTTCCTGACTGCCCAAGCTATTCTGGGCTGTGTTTGTCCTGTCCCAGCCTTACAGCAGGCCATTTCTCAAAGAGCCTGGTTCCTGTTATTGAACACAGTGTACGGAACCGAGCCCTGGGTCTGAATGTGCTCCTTACTATTCAGGGTGCCACTTAGGTCCTCACGAGTGACAGAACGGGAAAGCCCGGGTGCCCGCTCACCATGTAGACACAGCATCCCGCGGCCGCGTCTTTACTTTACGTATGAGATGGAATTGTTTTCTCTGGGCAGATTTTCATTTCCTAACCTCATTGTGCCCCACAACTCTATGAGGTCCGGACTAGGAATTTTAATAATCTAAACTTATTTTCCTAAATATTTATTTTGAGACAGGGTCTTGCTATGCAGTTCCTTGTGCTCTGGGGTTACCCATGTGTGTGACCACTATCAGCGGGGTTACCGTCCCTTTGAAAGAGGTGGGAACCGAGGCTCTGAGGGCTCTTCAGCACCTGAGCTGACTCTTTGTCCCTTCAGGAGGGTGAGGCCACCGTGGATGAGAATATAGTGCCTGGTGTCTGAGCAGTAGGGGACCCCCCATTTAACGCTCAGGGAGGTGAGTACGAGCTGGGACAGCTGGTGTGGTGTCATGATTGTAGGCAGAACAGTGATGTGGCTGGGGGAGCCTAGGCCAAAGGCCCCTGAAGCTGATGCAGGCTGAACCCCAGGGAAACACTGGAACTGGGCTCCCCAGAAAGAAACCATATGGTGCAGGTCAATAGGATAGATCTGAAGATATGTCTTAAAAAAACAGAGTGTGACCTTCACGTTGCTGCCTGAGAGGTGAGGGCAGCAAACTGGGAAAGGGAAGGGCCTCCCAGCCTGGCTTGCTCAGCTGCTCCCCAGGCCACTCCACTATCTGGGGCTTTGTTTCTCCGGGCTTAGCTTAGGTGACATGACAGCCCCCCTCTGGCTCAGATGGGCAGAGAGCTGAGCTCAGCTCTTCACTACACCAGTCTGGATAAGTGTGAACTGCTGTTGGTAACTCTGGTGTGCAAGGGATTTGTGGGGTCCTGGGGGCCGTCCCAAGGATAGCATCTTCCACGGTTCTAGGAATACTCAGGCCAGGTTGGTAACTCTGGTGTGCAAGGGATTTGTGGGGTCCTGGGGGCCGTCCCAAGGATAGCATCTTCCACGGTTCTAGGAATACTCAGGCCAGGTATAGCGCTGCACACGTGACCCCAGCGCTCAAAAGACTGGCGCAGGATTAAAATTTTGAGGGCAGCCAGGCCAAAAACAGACATCTGGGCTGTGGTTGCACACCCTTTAATCCCAACCCTTGGAAGGCAGAGGCAGGCAGATCTCTGTGAGTTTGAGGCCAGCCTGGTCTACAGAGCTAGTTCCAGGACAGGCTCTAAAGCTACAGAGAAACCCTGTCTCGAAAAACCAAAATCAAACCAAAACAGATAAACACAGGCTTCAACGTCTCACTGGGGGCCAGACGTGCCCCCACAATGTCGCTAGCGACTCCAGAGGAAGCCCACCATGGGCACTCAGCCAAAAAAAGGAATCTGACGTTTTAGTTTTAGAGAACTCCAGCGCTGGGCCCTAAGGCACACACAGCCCCAAAGACCAGCCTGGTGTCTGCCCTGCTCCCCGCCGTGTGCTAAGAGGAAGGGAATTTATCTACTGGCTTCTTTGTTTCTGGAAGCAGCTCGTAAAACCCAGAAGCCTGAAAACCTTTAAACGGAAGAGGAGTCATTCTAGGGAAACTCAGCAAGAAGGGGAAGGGGGCGGGGAGCCAGCTGTCACTCGTCTGAATGTGAAGGCCTAGAATGTAGCCGCTGTACAGTCCCTAGCGGCTGGAGCGGGAAGGAGCCAGACCAGGCCTAGGTCCGCTCCGGGACAGGAAGATAATCCAGCCTCCAAGCACTACCCCTGGCAGCTGACACCTGCTTCCTGTGGGAGGGTCTGCATTCTCCCCCTTCACAGGTTAGTTTCTCCGGCCCTTTCTTCCGCTAGTGGATGCGCGGTCAGTGCCTTTAGAGCCCTAGTTCTAAGTACTTCTAGAGCCTTCCGGCTAGACTTGCAGTACTTGTTGAATAGGTGACTGAATGACCGCCTTAGGGGGAGGTCACGTGTCTGCATTTCGCAGTATCTGGGTGGAGGGCAGAGGCTTGGAAGTTCTTCCATACGTGTGGAGATGGCAGAGCCAGATGGAGGCTGGGCAACCCAGACTTTCCAAACTGTCGGAGGAGCTTCGGTGCTTGCCCTGTTCGGATGGCATGATGCCTCCCTCTGAGGGATTCTATGCAGTGACCGGTGAATCTGGATCTGTTTCTGCACCTCCAACCTCTTGAGGCAGTGGTTTGGGGCTGAGCTTCTGAGCAGAGATTTGTGTACGGGCTCAAACCCTTCTGTCCCCACCTCCCCTCAGGCTAGTCCTCTGAACCCTGTTCTTCTGGTCATTTGCCCTCGTGGGTGTAAAGAAGGTGGAAGGGTCTCAGAGGAGATGCAGGTTCGGACTAGGGTTCCGCTGTTCTTACTTGGGGACGCCCCTCTCCAGCCTCAGTTTCCTCCTCCCTAAACCAAGAATACCAGGTTAAGGTTTCAGGTTCAAAGATGACGCAGGGTAAAGCTCAGAAAAGGACTTGGCGCTTAGGGTCTCAGGCTATAGGAGGAAGCCTTGAAGCCACGGGTCAACGCTGCTGGCGGGGACGGAGTTCGAGGAGATTTGTCCAAGGTCACTCAGCCCGAGGCCGGGTCTGACCCCAGGTGGCCTGATTCCCGGGACCTGGGCTTGGCCAACAGCCAGGTTGCAGCTAGCGGTGTTGGAGGAGCGGGAAGGTGGCGCCCAGGGGCTTCTGTTTCAGAACGGTTGAGGGGAGCATGCTGTCCCCTGGGGGACTAGGCACTAACGGGGCTGCAGACACTGAGCCCTGACCCTCCCCGGGAGGGGCGGGGCGGACGGTTACCTCATCGCCGCCTCCGAGAGGCCCTGCTCGCTCGCTTGCTCGCCCGCGCGGCCGACTGGGGCGGCGGCTCCCGGCGCCGGAGCGAAGAGGACAGAGCTGCGGGCGGGGGCGGGTCTGCGCCGCGCCGGGTGCGCTCTCCCAGCGGGGCTGCGGGTTCGTCTGCCCGCTCGATCCTCGGGCCTGGCCTCTTACTGCTCAGGTGCTGCAGGCGGCGCGACGCGGGTGTCTTCGGCAGGGCGCGCACGGCGCGGTGCCGGCTCATGAAGCTCCCCGGCACCGGGCGCGGGGCCGCGGGCCAGCCATGGGCGGCAGCCTGCGTGTGGCTGTTCTGGGTGCTCCGGGAGTGGGCAAGACTGCCATCATCCGCCAGTTCCTGTTCGGTGACTATCCCGAGCGCCACCGGCCCACAGATGGTCCTCGCCTCTACCGGCCCGCCGTGCTCCTCGACGGCGCTGTCTACGACCTGAGTATCCGCGATGGTGACGTCGCTGGCCCTAGCTCAAGCCCCAGAAGTCTCGAGGTAGCGGTTCGAAGGTGGCCAGGGGTCTGTGTGTGTGTGTGTGTGCTTGGTGCCCACGTGCGTGTCCACGTGGACTGACCCAGGGCGCCCCAGCGTGTTACGGAATTAAAGAGTATGTCTTGCTGTACTGCATGGGAGCCTCCTGCACTAGCCTAGAGGCACCCGTGACTGTTTCTTGTCACCGTGAGTTCTGGTGTCTTTCTTGCCTGCCTGGGCTGGTGGCGTGTGGCACAGTACTGTCTGAGCTGAGCCGCTGTGATAGACTGAGCCAGACATAGATACAGGAGCATCTTTTCTAGAGGGGGTCAGTGCTCCCTCATTCCTGTGTCCTGGATCAAAAACTCAGTAATTTGTGCAAAGTCCCAGACAGACTTCTAGTCTTTGGCCCTGGATGCCTTTGAAGACTTCTCAGAGGGGTTGGCAGTTGAGCAACACCTGGGAGGCTAAATGGATAAAGGAAGCCGTAAGAATATTGCAAGGGGAAAGAGCAGCAGGTGCTTAGGCCAGAGGCTTCACCTGTTCAGCTGCACCGGGACGGTCACAACATCTGCTGGCTGGTGGAAGGCCGATTCCGGGGTCCGCACCTGGCAATTAGAGTAGCAGTAGTTGTATAGGTTGCGGGGATATTAGTCTGACGGGAGGTCCTGGACGGAGGGAGATTTCGGGACTGACAAGGGCACGCCTGGGAAATCTAGACTGAGGGAGGGTGCATACAGAGTTTGGGAGGTGATGGGATCTGAGGAGGAACCATGGGGTTTTGGAGTACCTCCAGCTGTAAACCTCAGTCTCTACCCCCAGGAGTGGCCAGACCCTAAAGAATGGAGCTTGCAGGACACAGATGCCTTTGTGCTGGTTTACGACATCTGCAGCCCCGACAGTTTTGATTATGTGAAAGCCCTGAGGCAGCGCATAGCAGAAAACAGGTGAGACTTGGCTGCCGGTGGAGGTCTGCTTAGGGGAGCGGGTAGTTCTGGTTTGGGTGTTTTTGGATCATACTTTGTGCCCATGAGGCCTCCTGCTGTATGAGGTCTTTGGAATACCCGGGGGTCTCTGGCAGTAGGAAGGGACCCGCCTACATTTGTACACATGGGGAGGAGGCCACGGAGTCTCCAGCACTGCGTCTCTCATATCCATCCGGCCTCCAGGCCCGCAGGCGCGCCAGAGGCCCCCATCCTCGTGGTAGGCAACAAGCGGGACCGTCAGCGGCTGCGCTTCGGACCTCGTCGTGCACTGGCCACTCTAGTACGCAGGGGCTGGCGCTGCGGCTACCTCGAATGCTCAGCCAAATACAATTGGCACGTGCTGCGTCTCTTCCGAGAGCTTCTGCGTTGTGCTCTAGTGCGCACACGTCCTGCGCATCCGGCCCTACGACTGCAGGGGGCGCTGCATCCAGCGCGCTGCAGCCTCATGTGACTGGAATGGACAGGGAAATCTCATAAAAGCAGGCTCTCACCCAGTTTCCTAGCCGACAGGCTTTTCTTTGAACTTGATTGGACCCAGCCAACTCCCAATCATTCAACAAGATCAATTTTATCTGAGACCTTATTGGGTCACAATCGCTGATGGAAAGGACTTGAATATGAACATGGCTGGAAGCATTCGTACAGCTCCTGGCGCTTTACTGCAAATACCTTCTGGTTTTGGCTTTTTGAGACAGGGTCTCACGACATAGGCCTGACTGGCATTGAACTACAAAGATCCACCTGCCTCTGCCTCTCCAGTGTTGGACTATTGGAGCTACTTTTTAAGTCATGCCTTACCAGGTAATAAAAGACAATTTAAATGTACAATTTAAGGGTTTCTTGTTCTGGAATAGGCAGATCGGAGCACTGAGGTTTGGCCTCAAGGCAGTTAACTTTGGAATCCCAGCATATAATGAAGGCTCAGTCCCCCAAAAACAGGAGCTGGAGCACAACTTTACTGTCAGAGGTTCTGTTTACTGGACACCAGGCTGGCCCAGTATCCTCTAAGGCATTCAATATTAGTAATTAAATAGCAACACTCATCCCTGAAACCGGAATGTACAACAGGTGTCTCATTGTGTCATGTGGTCCCGTGGGGTCTGGTCCCATGAGGTCTGGTGCTCAAGAGGTGGAAGGGGGTCCCTGATGCAGAGGGTAGGTTAAGGCCACAAAGAAAATGGAATGGGGTATGGGTGCGGCTGAGCCGGTCCATCACATTCAGGAATCTGGTTGGGTCCTTGGGGTGACCGACTGCAGGGAATGCCAAGCCCCGAGCTCCATGGGTCCTGATGGGCGGCGGGGCCCCCGAGGTGTGGGGATGCGTGAGGGTTTACGGTCTGGTTGTGTGTCCATCCGCCCCCTTGCCAAGGTCAGAGACGGTTCTGGGCCAGTTAGAGAGCGGGTTGCATCCACTGCCCCCCCTACAGCAAGGCAGGGGCTGCCTTCATCAGAGGAGCTGGACAGAGCTTGGCTGCGGGGTGTGGGCAGCCCATTGGCTGTGCGGCTTGATTCCCCGGGTTGGCCACACTTGCCACCCAGGACACTGAGTGATGAAGATGAAGAGCTGGACGAACAGTAAGCAGAGTCCGGAGCTGGGGGGTCAGGGGCTGGTCCCATGGGGGTATGGCTGGCGGCAGCCTCCAAGGCTCGGGAATTGGCCAAGAACTCCTCTTCCAGTCGCCGGAACAGCTGCTGCTCCTGCTGTGGATCAAGCTGCAGCGGTGTGCGGAAAACGCTGGCGGGTGTGGCAGCCAGCTCTGGGCTCGGGCTGGGGCCCCGGGAAGGCCGGGGCGCCGCAGGACTGCGAGCACGCGGAGTCTGTGGGGTGCTCCTTCCAGAACCCCCCGGTCCCCCGACACCCCTGCCCCGGGCTATCCACGAGTGCTGCCCGTCTTGGTCCCTCCGCACCATCAAGACCGCCTGTTCCTCGCGGCTCTGGCTACGGGCGCGACGCACGGGGCTGGAGGCCGAAAGCTGAGCGCCTCGGCCTCCCGGGGCCATGCGGGGCCGTCCCCGATCCAGCCGGTCTCGAGACTGGCTGCGAGGGGTGGGCGGCCGTCTCGGGGAGGCGGGGAGGCCAGAGGTCAGCCGGTGGCTGGGCTGCTCCCTCCTGAAGCTAGTGGCCATGTCGTCGCTGCGGGCACCCAGGGAGCCGCTCTTGGCCGAGGAGGCTGAGGAGGAGTCACTGTCCCCGGAGTAGCGACGGGAGCGGGGGAGGGGGGGCAGCTGATCTCGGGGCCTGAGGCGGGGAGCGAGAGAGATGTGCATCACTGGCGCGAGTGGAGAGAGCTGGTGAGGCTTGGGCTTGGCCAGGGGACTTCCAGGACAAGTGAGTATCCCGGGTGAGGCCGCTACTCCCCGCCCCAGGTTTCCGAAGTCTGGGTTGGACGGGCCACTGCCTGGAGCCCGCCCCAGCTGTGTTGTTGGTTTGTCTGGGTTACCATGGAGATGGAAAGCCAGGCCCGCCCCCACGCACGGGAACTTTTCCCAGGGTGTGAGTCACCGCGCCCAAGCGAACGCCCCTCCCCCACCAGCCCCGGTAGCTTCTCTGCCTTCCAGCTTCTCACCTGAGCGGGACCTCAGGCCCCTCCTTTGTGCTTCGCAGGCTGATGGAGGTCATTTCTGGCCGGGAGCCCCGGCGTTCACTCCCAGGGACTGGACTACCAGGGCGGGGACTAGGAGTGGGTGATCCCCTCCGTGGGGAGAAAGTCCCGGCCCTCTGTGAGGGCAGACGGTGGGCTGTGGGGATGGATGCTGCGGGTGAGCGGCAGGGCCTCAGAGACCAGTCCCTCCCTGCCGGTGGCCCACACTCCCACCCGGCACTTACCAGTGGACGAGCAGCGGCATGGGTCATGCTTGTCTAGGTAGTGCTCCAGTGTATCCCAACCGCCACCCACGCGAACCATCACGTGGCTCCTCAGCACCTGCAGGTCAGAGGGCAGGTTAAGCGGGCCTCCTAGACACGCCCTGGGTGGCTAGACTTGGCCTTTCCGTCCCCACTCACCCTCACAAAGATGAGCAAGCTGGAGTCTCCCACTCGGTACTTCCCCTCCGAGACCTTGATCATGGGGAACTGGTCCGGGCAGGTGCAACGACCCAGGATCTCCCTTACCTGAGGCCAAAGACCAGAGGCTGAAGGTCAAGGATCAAGTCCCTCCTTCTGGGGCTTAACAGCAGCAGCAGCAGGACAGGAGGAAGTGCCCACTCCCTCCCACACAGGACCTTTTGCCAGCTCACTGTCGGGGCTCTGAGAACTCTTGAGAGTTCTGGAAGCCAACCAGAGAGGATAGGGCTGCAATCAGGTCAGGGACTGTTCTCTGGAAGAAACTCCCTGAGAAGCCTTAAGCCCAGGAGAGTCCTGGAGCCATCCACAGCCAGGCCAGGATGCGCACAGGAGGCCCATGCTCCCATCTGAGCATCCCAATCAGGAGCACCATGTGGAACACACGCACCGCACAGAGGCCTGACAAGCACGCATGTCAATGGAGGCCAGGCTGCGGTGACAAGCTGGCTCTGTGGGAGTCTATCCTCCCTACCAACAGAGGCACCAAAGGGAATGGGCAGGTGGGGCCTTGGGTGACCCAGGCCCGGGCTGGGGGTGGATGTGGACGGCAGCCACACAGCGCCTGACGCTTAGAAAGGCACATCGTGGTCCAGAGCTCCTGATAAGAAGGAAACTCTCGGTCCAGCTGCGGGGGCTGCGGGGGGGCTGCAGGGACACCTAGGTCTTGGGAAAGGAGGAGGGAGCTGGAAGCCTGGACCTCCTATGCTCCAATAGCATTTCCTGTTCCCAGCAGCAGCCATAACGGGGCTAGGCTTTCCATCTGGGCACCAGAGCTGAGGTCTCCCCAGACACCGTGGGCACCTAGCCTAGGCTGGGGGCAGCAAGCGCTCAGCCTGAGGTCTGTCTAGCACCCGTGTGCCAAAAGATGCCCCAGTCAGTCCTCCAAATGAAGCAATGCACCGAACTATGTTGCTGCTGACTAAATACAAAAAGAGCTCATGCCAGAAGCTGGGCTTTTATCTGCTCAGACACAGCTGGGCTGTGTGGTCTAACTCTGCCTCTCTGGCCTTATCCAGTTTTTTGTGTCCAGGTATACACCCGGCAGTCACCATACGTACCACCCTTTCTGTGGGGCAGGCTGCAGAAAGTGGGCCCCCGGAGGCTCAGGGATGGGATGGGCATTAGTTCTGCCATCTGGTCCCCAGGTGAGGAGGGTGGGCAGGGGCCACCCAGTGTGTGTCTCAGAAGACTCACCAGCTCATCGAGGTTCCGAAGGTCATTGGGTGTCATACGGGGTGTGCGCGTGTGAGCCCCGGATGCAGCGACAATTTCAGTGGTACCCTCTTCAGCAGCAGGGACGCTGGATACCTGAGGGGCAGCCTGAAGCTCCTGCTCAATTTCCTGCTCAAACTGTACCAGCCTCGGGGCTAGCAGGCCGAGGCGCGCCCCGCGCCGGGCCACCTCCAGCAGACACAACACCACGCTCTTCTCGTTCTTGCGCAGCACCAGGTCCTCGGTCTCAAACATGAGCACTTCAGGCACCCCCAGCTCGGCCCGGCACCAGCCGATGAAAGTGGCCACGTTGTCTCGGGCCAGGAAGGAGCCAGGCGCCACACTGTGTGCCTGGAAAGCTACACCTCGGGTTGGGCGGGCAGCAGCCAGAGCGCGGGCAGCCTCGGTGACAGCGTTGGCATGTTGGCACAGGGTTGTGCCTGTGGCCAGCCCTGTGAGGAAGCCATCACCACTACCGGGTAGACCTAGACCGTACAAGGCATTGAGCCAATCGGCCAGGTCTTCCTTCATAGCTTCCACGTAGGCCTCACTGGATCTGAAGGGCCGCACACTCTTGGCCGCAGAGCCCGCGATGCCCGCCACTGGGTCCGCCATGCCCAGGGCCAGTGGAGTCACTGTAGGCAGGAGACAAAGGTCAGGATTGCCGTGGAGACCCGCATGGACTCTCCCTCTGCAGCCTGCCACTGTGGCTACAGTGCCATGGCCTGCTCCAAAGCGCTCAATGAAATTCATACCATCTTAGTGTTTGTTTGCTGTCTGGCTCTGAGGGGTGGTTGGCTAGGGCCAGGCTGGCACCCGCGGGGAAGAAACGCCACTTAAAGACATGTGGGCAGGGAGGGCCAGGAGAGGGGCCTCGCCCAGGCAGGACAACAGAGGGGCAGTTTCCACGGCTCAGCCCAGAGCCCTCACGAAGTCCCCGCCTTTTCCTCACCCCTCCGCTAAGGGCCGCGCCACCGGCAGCGCGGCGACGCTATCTCCATTCTACAGATGAGGAAACTGAGGCGCAGAAAGGGCAGGCGCTGGCAGAAGGTCGCGGAGCAGTGGGTGGAAGAGTCGGGTCGCCCAGGCAGGCTCTGCCTTCTGGGAGAAGCCGTCCCCGGCGGGTGCCTGAAAGGCCCGGACTCCGAATGAGCCCCGCGAGCCTCCGCAGTGCTCGCGGCCTGGTCCAGAGAGGGTGCGTGGCCGGTCAAGGTCACACAGCCCTGAGAAGCGGAGGCCCCGCACCGCCCGGCCCACCTCCGGGCACCCAGGACAGGGGTCCTGAGAGTCCCCGCGCTCACCTGGCTCACCTCGCCGCCCCGCGGAGCATCGCCCCGGCGGGGCCGGAGCCGGGCCGCGCCGCCGCACACAGGCGCCGCCCGAGCTCGCAGCATCCCGGCGCCGGCTCCGCCCCGCCCCCCTGGAATTCGGATCCGGCCAGGAAGGGGCGGGGCCGCGCTCTTAAAGGGGCCGTGCCCTTCTAGACCCTTAGACCCCAAGGCGGGCGAAGACGCCTTCTTGACGATCTTTCACTCTTGACCTGCCACCTCCTCAGTCCTGGATCTCCCGAGGAGGAGTTCGGACTCTTTTAGTAGTCTTCCCTCCGCGACAATGGCCTTCCCGGAAGCGATAGGGGCCCGGACTGCAGAGTCACCTCCGTCCCTGGTGGACCTCTGCAGGCCAGATAACTCGATGCCCTTCCTCCAGGATGGCCTAGAGACAGTAGTTTAGGGGACCAGGACATTGGGGCTCAGGGATAGGCAGGTGGGTGCGGGTTAGGCTACGGAGGGGGCGTGGCAGGGGCAACTCCACGCCTGAGGACGAGCGCGGAAGATCTGGGGAATCCTGCCCCCTACTGTCGCCCAACGGCCTGGGCACCGCCTGCTACTTGGATGGCCACAGCTTTCATAAAGCTCCCACTGTGCTTCCTAGACCTGAAGACTGTGGAATCACCTCTAGGAAGGGCATCTCCAGGAGAGAAGCTGAGGGAGTAGCAGCTTGATCGTGACTGTTACTCTCAAGGATCACAGGCATTTGTTAGCACCTTCTGTGTGCCAAGTCTCACCCAGCTCAGTTGTCAGGAAAGCAGCCCCTGGTTTGAGAGAGGAAGAGGTACTGAGAAGAGTCTGGAACCTGTGGGTGTGTGGAAAAACTAATTTTAACTCGGGTCAAGGAAGGAGGTGAAGGAGGAATCTGGGAGATATCTAAAGGAAGAGTTTTTCACACTGAGGGAGCCTGTTTCAAAAAAGAAGGGAAGGAAGGAAGGGGGGTAGGTTTGCAAGGCTGGAGTGGTAGAGACATGAGGGCAGGTCATACAGGACCTGTGCTTTTCAAAGGACATTGACATTTTAGATGGGGCTTATTATTATTATATTGTTATTGCTGGGCGGTGGTGGCACATACCTTTAATCCCAGCACTGTTGGGAAAGAGCTGCTAAACAGCAACCAGCAGGGAGGGAGGGAGGGAGGTTGGGAGGGAGGGAGGGAGAGACTGGAGGTGGGGAATTGGATATGGAGACTAAATACTAAGTGAAGGAATTGAGAAATGACCTGGTCTAGAACAAACAGTAAGGAGCCATCGTACCCAGCAATAATCTGCTACACAGACACTCTTTATTACGTGTGTGTGTGTGTGTGTGTGCACGCATGCCTACGTGTCAGGATATGCATGGAAGGCAGGCTTTTGGGAGTTTTTTCTGCCTTGCACCATGTACAGTCCTGGAGATTGTAGCTTGGTGGCAAGACTTCTCCCTTGAGTCATTTTGCCAGCCCCATATGAGTTTTGTAGATCTAGAGAAACTGAGGACTGGGGAGGTTGAGGTAAAAGTGCAGCCAGCAGCTGTGCAGAAATTTGACTCCTCCTCCTTCAGGGTTCTGGACACAGGAGAGAAGCATGACAGACTGAGGTACAGATACCACAAAAGTTCAGTTTTTATTGGAGTTATGTCCAGGAGCAGAAATGACTCAAAGACATCAGCATCACCAAAGCCCATCCAGCATGAGTGATGGCTCACAGAGCTGGGAACCTGGAGCACACCGCACAGCCTGCCACAGGTGCCTCAGTTGCTCTAAACCTCTTCTAGGCAGCTAGCTCAGCAGGTTTCTACTTCTTTCAGATCTTTCAGCTCAGCTTGTCTCAGAGTCTTCTTTGCAGCCTGACTCTGCTTACCCTGGTGGGGAGAAAGGGGCCTAGTGAATTTGGTCTGTTTCAGGGACTTCCGGAAGCTATTTTGAGTTATCTTCTTGCTTAAATAGCTTCCTTGTAGGATGCAATGTTTCAATCTTTTTAAAAATATTTTATTATATATACAGTGTTCTATCTGCATGTACACTTGCAGGAATCAGATCTCATTATAGATAGTTGTGAACCACCATGTGGTTTTGGGACTTGAACTAACCCAGGTGTTCTGGTAGAGGAGCCAGTGCTCTTAACCTCTGAGCCATTTCTGCAGCCTGGAATGTTTCAATCTTGAAACTGCTTCTTAGTTAAGCTCACTAAGCCTTAATGGTTTCATCTGTAAAATAGGACTGTAGTCATCACATAAGAGTTAAAAATAGGCCGGGCGGTGGTGGCGCACGCCTTTAATCCCAGCA
>NW_004949104.1:12163853-12196070 GCF_000317375.1 Microtus ochrogaster
TGGCTTGGTGATGTCTACCAACCTTCTGAAGGGAGGAGCAACAAAGACAACTCTTCCAGTCCCTTGAGTTGGGGCTTGTTTGGGTCTTGCTCCACACAGCAGCCTTTAACATTGGGATTCCCTGACATGGCAGCAGTGAATGCAGACCTCATGGATGTGACCAGAACACTGGAGGACCATGATCAAAGTAGCCAGCTCAGGGCCACTGTGTAGCCTTGGGTTTCTTGCAGATCCTACACATATAGCAGAATCATCTAGAACAACAAAAGGGTTGTGTTCTGGGATGCCTCGAGGGACAATAATCTTGAGGCAATGGCTCCTGGTATGAACACATGACCATTTTCCTATTTGTTTTGCAGTAGGATCCATGATGTTTCCTAGCTGGCCTTCAACTAAACAGTACGGCAGTTTTATTGCACTCACTGTGTGAACATGACCAGCTTCCTGTATTCTGTAACAGAACAAAGCAAAGCAAAGGCTTAAGGCAGTCCCTTTGAGTGGTACCCCTACATCCCTCAGAACTGAGGCAGAATGGGATGGCAGGGAAGCTAACTGCTGCCCTGAATTTTCTGATTGCACTGAGGGTTACTCCCAGCCTCTTCCCACATGACCCCACTTTTGTCAAGACCTGTGATGTGTGTCCACAAGACTATTTCAGAAATTCTATTTGCTGTCCTTCCTTTCCTCCCTCCTGGCATCTATCGGTCTTATGGATTCACAATCTATACTACTTGGGTGTTTAGGCACATCTCCAGTCAAAGTGTTCCACCACTGAACCCTATCCATCTCTAGTCTTCAGTATTTGTGACCTCAATTCATGATTGTATTTTATCCTCCTGAGTCCTGGCCAAAGTGTGCACCAATACACTTGATTAAATGCTAAGTTCTTTAACCTCTCCAATCAGGTGTTTGGAGTTAACATGTTAAGACATTTGACATGGTATCTGACAGCTGTCTGAAGGCACTGTGTGGTGCTTGACTGTAGTGATCAAGAGCAGGGTGTGGGTGAGGCACCAGTCAAGATCAGGTTTTGGGGAGGGTGGATCTGCCCCAGGCATGGCAGGAGTAAAAGTTTGGATGACCTTAAGCTGCTCTGGCCTCTGAGAAAAGGGAGCCCAGTTTGTGATGTCCAGGAATGTAGACTGATATGGAAGCTGGTGTTTCCAAAGGTTCACCCCTTCAAGAACACCCCTAAGTCAACTGTTCCCATCCAGTAAGGGCTGGAAAAAACTAAACAGGAGACTGCATTAACAGAGGCTGAGAAGGATGACAGTTTATAAACATTTGGAATTTTATTTAAAAAAAAAAATCACAACCATGAACATTGTTACAATTAGAGGCCCTCTTGGTTCTCCACAATGATACTGAGCATGCTCACAAGGGGTTCCCATTGTTAAGTCTTAAAACAACCATCTTTAAAAGGAAAAAAAAACTCAGCACACTACCATTTAACTTGTTTTAATGTTTCTTCACAAATGGTGAAAATACTAAAGTACAGACAAGGAATAATCATAATGTTGTGGCCAACATTATAAATATGGAATTATAAATTTAAAACATTTTCTGGTTTAAAAAATAAATCTGGTCATCAATGCAGCTCTGCAGGTCTCTCTAGTAGGGCCGGTCTCTACGTTCCTGACGGTGCTCGCCTCTGCAAAGTAAAGGGAGGCTTTAGTTAGAATGAGGAAGACAGAGCCCTATGAGAGCCCGGGTGCTCCAGGAGACTCACTGCAGCAGAGGCTGGCAAGGGCAGTGCTCTCCCCACCACATACTTATCCATTTTCCCAGGTCCTCCACGTCCGCCTCTTCTTCCTCCCATCTGTTCCATCAATGGTCCAGGAGGACCCCCAGGACCACCTCGTCTTCCTCCACCAAAGCCACCTCGGTCCATGCCACGGCCACCTCGGAAGCCACCTCTGTCTCCACCTCGGCCACCTCTGAACATTCCTCCAGGACCACCACGGTCCATAAGTCCACCTCTTCCTCCCCGCATACCACCAGGGCCGCCTCGGCCACGATCACCACCTAAGGCAGGAATAGTGGCAGGAGAGTCAGTCAGAAGAGTAGAGGCTGAGGCTCTGAGGACACAGTGGTGGATCTGCTAATCCTTCTCCTAGAGCAGACACTACTCAATCACCAGGAAGCTAAGGGGCTCCAGGAAACCTCTACCTACCCGGAGGTGGGAAGGGTGGCGGGAGGAAGCCCTCAGGCTTGAGGTCCTTACACTGGTTGCATTCTGTTCTCCAGGCAAAGTTCTGGTTTCCACAGCCCCTGCATAAAGTTGTACACAGCAGAAATCACCAACAGAACAGAGGAAAGTAGAGAGAGCCACACTATTCTATCCATAATCATGGGATTCCAGGCATGAAACACTAGGTCTGCACAAAGTCTCAGGCAGAGATGTACCCCAGCAGCTCAATCAGATCCATACCCTCAACAGTACTGCCCGAGTGGGAATGGGGTGACACCACTAGCAGGCTCTCAGTCTGCAGGGGGGGGGTACATACGGATTGGGACACTGCCAATCTCCGGCTCGGTGCTGGACATTTCCTCCTCCAGAGGGGTTCCCTCGGGAGCCCCGTGGTCCTCGTGGGGGGAAGCCTCCTCTGTCTCCTCCACGGCCTCCCATGCGACCCATGGGCCCTCCAGGACCTCCTGGGCCACCAGGACCTGCAACAATAGTCAATAGTCACCTCTTCATTCCAACTTTGCTACAGGAAATTCTTCCACGGGGCCCAGAGTGCTGGCCATGAATGCTATTCTTTCTGTGTAATTCCATGTAGCCTCCAACTATGGCATTTTCATATAATGAAACTGACATCCAAGCAGAGGTTCTCTGGAAGGAACTTCCACCCCCTCTAGCCAGTTAACACAATAGTACAAACATGCAATGTTGGCTCAATGGTCTAGTATCAACTTTACACACCCTCTTCTTAATTTATTGCTCTATTAAGTTTCTCAAGGGCAAAAATTACTGGGGAGGCTGGGCGATGGTGGCGCACGCCTTTAATCCCAGCACTCGGGAGGCAGAGGCAGGCTGATCTCTGTGAGTTCGAGACCAGCCTGGTCTACAGAGCTAGTTCCAGGACAGGCTCCGAAGCCACAGAGAAACCCTGTCTTGAAAAACAAAAAACAAACAAACAAAAAAAATTACTGGGGGAAAAAAAAAAAAAAACCCAAACCAACCCTGTTTAAAAAGTAACAGAAAAGTAGCTAAAAGTGCCTGATTAATACCTCCACGAAGTGGTGGTGGCATCCCTCTGCCCTCACGAGGTGGCATGCCACCCCGCATGCTGTTCATTGGAGGCTTCTTTCGGGCAAGAGAAACTTTAAGTTTGCTTCCTTGAAAATCTTTTCCTGGAAAAAGATAATAGAACATCAGTGATCCTCACATTTCAACTCTTCTCTCTTCAAGCAGACACTTTACAACAAATTCCCCCTTACTGAACCTGTCTACCTCCGGAAGCATAAAAACCTGCTCTCTCAAATCTGTAGGATCTTTCCTGGTATGATTGGAGACATGTCACAGTTGGTAGGGTTTGTTTAACACGTACAAAGGTTTGGGTTCAATCCCTAGCTCTGTATAAGACTGAGCATGGTAGCCAGCTAGCTAATGCTTATAATTTCAGTATTTGGAAGCAGAGTAGGCCTGGAAGATCAGGAAGCACAAGTCATCAATAGCCGCATGTGGAGTTTTGGCCAGCCTGGAATAGATGATAAGCCAGGAAAAAAAAATAGAGAGAACAAAAGGCTGTTAAAGATATTTATTTAAGCAAGGTATGTGGCACACTCTTGTAATCCTAGCATATGGTAGAGAGACTGCCACATTTGAAACCAGCTTGCCCACACAATGAAAATGTTATTTAAAAGACATCAAAGGCCTAGGAATAAAACTCAGCACTTGTGAGGCAGAAGGATCTGAGTTCAAGGCCAGCCTGGTCTACACTAAGAAACCCAGTCTTGAAGATTCCCCGCCCCAAAGATGCAACTGCCCTAGCCTAATTATCAGAACTTGGTGCTGGCTGTTGAAACAATCAATGTACATTGGGGCAAAGACATTTTCCCTCCTGTGTATGTCTCTCTCATGGCGCTAGAAACCGAACCCAGGGTCTGTACACATTAGGTGAGCTTAAGCAAGGCAGCTTTGCAGTAACACACATTAAAGGGATATTCTGACCCAGGGAGGGGTAGTGTCTGTGTGCTTTAACAGTTGAAGAGGAACATGATGAGCAACTTCTGTAGTACACCACCTTAGTGTTTCAGCTTTCAAATTCCTCCCTCCTCCTATACTGTGGTCCAGAAAAGGTTTCTGCATCTAGACTCTATTTTAATGGTTTCCAATATAGTATATGCTCTCTCGGAAGATCACACACACACACAACTGCTTTAAGTTCCTAAATATGCCCGAGTGAGAAGAATTCAGAGCAACAAGGAGCACATCATACCATCAAACCATTCCACAGCAGCCTTGGCAGTTGGCGGATCTTCATAGGACACTGTGGCATCACCTTTAGGCTTTCCTGTCTCCTTATCCAAGTAGATGTGGATCATGGGTTGCCCAGTTCTCTTGTTCATCTACAGATAAAACAATAATTAGGATGTGACTATAACACCTGAGCCTTAAAGAAGTTCATAGTTACAGGGCGGTGTACTCCTTTAATCCTAGCACTCGGGAGACAAAGATAGGTGATCTGATCTCTGTAAATTCAAGGCCAGCCTGATCTACAGACTGAGTTCCTGGACAGCCAGGACTACACAGATTAACCCTGTACCAAAACAAAACAAAACAAAACAAGCCAAACATTCACACACATAAATTGCTGACAAGCATTTCTATCTTTTTTTGGGGGGTGGTGCTGGATATTTTTCTAGACAGGGTTTTTCTGTATAGCCATGGTGGGATTAAAGGCATGGGCTGTCACTGGCTGACCAAACATTTTTATCTCATTGAGCCATCTTTGACAGTATTAAGACTTAAAAATCAAATTATATGTGGCCGGGAGGTGGTGGCGCATGCCTTTAATCCCAGCACTTGGGAGGCAGAGGCAGGCGGATCTCTGTGAGTTCGAGACCAGCCTGGTCTACAAGAGCTAGTTCCAGGACAGGCTCCAAAACCACAGAGAAACCCTGTCTCGAAAAACCAAAAATAAATAAATAAATAAATAAAAAATAAAAATTATATGTATGTGTGAGCCTTCAGAGGCCAGCACAGGGTATCAGATCCCCTGGAACTTAAGTCATGGTTGTGGCTCACCATGTGCGTGCTGGAAACTGAACATGGTAAGGCAGCAAGTGCTCTTCATTACTTAGCCATGATGCAAACTGGGGATAGTTGCTCATGCCTATAATCTCAGCACTCAGAAGGGTGAGACAGAAGGATCACCACTGGTTCCAGGTAAGACTCGGCAACAGGGAGTGGGACACTGTTTCAAAAATCCTAAAATTATACATGTGCCAGTCAATACCATTTTTTGTTTTTGTGACAGGGTTTCTCTGTCTACCCCTGGCAGTCCTGGGACTGCTCTGTAGACCAGGCTGGCCTCCCAAGAGGCCACTCCTGGCAATCAATACCATTTTTAAAAAACATAGGAAAGAATGTAGCAAAAGTCATATAAACAAAACGTCATTTTAAAAAGACTTTATATCCCGGAGTGCCTACATGTATGCACGCATATCTCATGTATGCAAATAATCACAGAATCCAGAAGAGGATGTCAGATCCCCTGGAACTGCAGCTACATAGGGTTGTGAGTGTTGGGACTTGGGAAAGACAGCAAATGCTCTTTAACTGTTAAATCACCTATCTACCCAGCCCAAAATGAATGAGCATTCCCCTGTGAATGTCAGCATACTATTTATGTGCTGGACCCCTTGAGACTGGAGTTACAGACAACTGTGAGCTGTCATGTGGGTGCTGAGAACTGAACCTAGGTCCTCTGGAAAAGGAACCAGTGCTCTTGACTCCTAAGCAATCTCTCCAGTCCCACAAAACCGATGGCAAATTACTGACTTAACCAGAGTTAATTATTAACCCAATTAATACTAGAACTCTATGTGCATGTATACACGCATGTATCTATCAGTCTGTCTCCATACAGCCCCGCCCCAAACAGTTGGCTGGGTGGTGCTAGAGTACACCTTTAATCAGGAGGCAGAGGCAGGCAGTTCTCTCTGAGTTTGAGTTCAAGGCTAGCCTGGTCTACAGAGTGAGTTTCAGGACAGCTAACCCTGTCCTGAAAAACCAACCAACCAACCAACCAACCAACCAACCAACCAACCAACCAACCAACCAACCAACCACCACACAGGGACGGACAAGCTGGCTCAGCAGGTAAAGGTGCATATTGCCAAGTCAACCTGAGTTGATCTCTAACATGGTAGAGAACTCATTGATTTACAAGTCATCCTTTTATCTCCATATACACATTGAGATGCACTTTTAAATACAACAAACTAAACAGAAGTAATCAACAGACCTCCTATCCCCCAGGATCTCCCTGTGAAGCCATAGCTGGTGTCAACTCGGAGGTTGGTCTGCCCCCTGCCTGTGGAGTGCTGGGGTTAGAAGTATATGTCACCACACCTGGCTAATAATCAACATCTCAAACATAAAATATAAGCACAGAATTTGGACTTTCACTTTTGCCCAGAGTAGATAGGACAACAGAAAATATAACAGCATATGGTGAATGTCTGTGTATGCATAAACATAGAGAACATGGAGTATTCTTGCAAAGGACCTGTGTTCAATTTACAATACTGATGCCAGACTTTGCAATGGCTGGTAGCTCTAGTTTCAAAGATACCCTCTTCTAGCCTTCTTGGGCGCATCTACATGCATGCAATTCAGAGACAAATACTCAGAGATGTTATAGATGGGGTTAAACCTGTACTGCAGACTGGACAGCAACTGTGCAAAGAGGGCTGATCAGACAACTGACACATGTACCAATCCTTGCATCCCACAAAGGGGAAGGAGAGACATGACCCTCAAATTGACCTCTGACTGACCTCTAGAGATATTCTGTGGATAGTGTATATATACTCCCACATTTACACAAACATATGGATCTCAACTGTAAAAACAGACAATACAGAAGAACCTATTTTCCTGGCTATGGAGACTCAGAACAAAGCGTCAGACAAATCAACCAAGTGCACCAGTCAGCCAATAGTTACATATGGGTAAACCTTTCAGTAAGATGTCACAAGGGCCCGTAAACAGGAAAAAGGAAAAGAAGTCAACAAAGAGCAGATCTGATAGCTAACAATATTTAAACCAAGAACTTCTAGTCCAGCCAGGTGTGGTAGCAATGTGCTTTTAATCCTAGTTCTGGGGAAGAAACAGGCAGGATTATCAGCCTAGTTTACATGGCCAGCTTCATGCCATCCATCTTTAAAAAACAAAAAAACAAGCCATGGCGCCAGGGAGTTAGTGGCACACGCCTTTATTCCCAGCACTCAGGAGGCGAAGGCAGGTGGATCTGTGAGTTCCAGGTCAGCCTGATCTACAAAAGTTAGTTCTGGGGCAGTTAGGACTATTACACACAGAAACCTTGTCTTGAAAAACCAACCAACCAACCAACCAACCAACCAACCAACCAACCAACCAACCAACCAACCAACCAACCAACAAAAATCAAAGCAACCTATAAAGAACTTCTAGTCACCAAAAGAATACAAGTACATGAACAAGAAGATAAAGGCTGAAAGAAGGTACTTCCAACAGACAAGGATTAGCACTCAATCTATATAGGGCTAGAGTTGGTTTATTAGTTAAGAGCACCGGCTGCTCTTTTTTAGAACAGTTGGGTTCAATTCCCAGCACCCACATCACAGCTCATAACTGTAATTCCAGTTCCAGGGATATGTCACCTTTCTTCTTTCCTCTGAGAGTACCAGACATGCACACAGTGTACACACAGACAAAACACTTATAAAATAAGAAGTCAATCTTTTTGCTGCTGTTATTTTTGAGATAGGGTCTCACTATGCAGAACAGGCTGGTCTTGAACTCATAGAAACCTACCTGTCTTTGCCTCCAGAGAGCTGGGATTAAAGCTATGTCACCATAGCTAGGCAGCACTGGCTCACACATTTAATCCCAGCACTCAGGAGGCAGAAGCAGACTGATCTCTGTGAGTCTGAGGCCAGCCTGCCTACTACTCTTCAGAGTAAGTTCCGGGATTGCCAGGGCTGTTACACAGAGAGACCCTGTTGTGTGTGTATGGGGGTGGGGACGGGAACACACACTTGCCCTAATTTACTAGTGTATTGTATTTTCAGAATTTGGCTGCTTAATAGGAATGTGAAATAAAACATTATTGAAACTACATATTTTAGAGAAGAAAATAAAATTTAAGTCTAAGGATGAACTCAATTGTTATATGCCAGGTAATTAGAGAATATAGCTAAATCAGGTGTGTGGTACACACCTTTAATCCCAGTACTAGGAAGGGAGAAGCATGTGGCACTCTGTGAGTTCCAGGCCAGCTGGAGCTTCATAGTGAGACTCTGCCTTAAAACAAAATTCATAAAATTCTAATTGTTTGTTTTTGTTGTTGTTGTTAAATTCCCTCTGCGACTGGGTTTTTCTGAGCACTCCAGACTTGCCTTGAACTCAGCCATCCTAGCAAACCTTCAATTCTTATTGAAAAAAAATCTGTAAGCATTTAAATGCCTTAGGTATTACACAATTTATTCCTAGTGTTTGTATAAGCATTTGAACAATTAATAATTTGAAACCATGTCTTCAAGTAATTAACTATTCAGGGAATATTAAGAAAAACCTATGTTTATTTTTTCCTTAACAGAAAATGACAAGTTTATCTTTAAATTAAAAAACAAACAACAAAACAGCAGATTTAATAAAAGAACCAACAGTTGCTTAGCATTTTTCATTTATAAAAACTGGCTAAAGTTGGTGCAGTAGTACCAGACTGTAAACCTGGCACTTGGAAGGTGGAGGCAGAAAGATCAGGCTATCCTGTAATAAGAGAGAACTTATGTGTGGGGGGGGGTGGGGGGAAGAAAAAAGACGACAATAATAACAACATCCCCCCTCCAACAGAAACCAAGCTACCAGGAGAAGAAGCTATTTATTTTTGTAGCCTTAAGGGCCGTGTGCATTATATTATGTACATCAGGCAAGTGTTCCATCACTGGGCTATAGCTCTCAGGCCTTAACACAGGGTCTTAAACCACACAGTGTTTTAAGGAGTAAACTACAAGGTACCTATCTATCGACAAAAGAATCAGGGAACTTCATCAACAATTCTTGGCATGGTTTTGCTATTTCAAACATGTCTTGCTGGCTCAATTTCTGCTGGATCACTTGATCACTAGCCATTTACCTTGACAACCCCACATTGCTTAAAGAAGTCTGCCAGATCATCCAGAGTCACATTGTCATTTAAACCTTGCACATAAATTGCACTGTTGTCTGAATCTTCATCAGGATCTATAGGAAGGCCTTTCAGAGAAAATAAGATAAAGTAGAATTATCGTCCTGTATTAATAGTGGGGAGATAAGCTGACCTCAAACTGCTAATTCTCTTTTTTCAAACTCACCCCATCAGGAGCTAAGAATAGGGACTTCTTAAGCAACTGAACATTATTATCAAACAATATTCATAACAAAAGCAAGAGAACTACCAATCATACTGACAGTAAGATGGAAATTTTTGGTTACTTTAAAACAATTGTAAAAGGAAGCCCTAAGTTGTCTGTCTTTGCCAAGAATGGCATCAGTCTACAAGGCTACTGAATTCTCTCTCTCTCTCTCTGTCTTTTTTTTTGGCAAGGTTGCTGAACTCTTATTTCTATGGCATTTACTAAAAACAGCACAAAGTTCAAGAATTCAAAGTTACCTAGATCAAGATCTGGTCCTTCATCCATGGGTCCTGCCAACCAGGAAAAGATCATATAAGATATTATTAGTGCAAGCCTTGCAAGCTACAAATCTTACAAACACACACAGCTATCTACTACACCACCATTTGATGGGGGACTCATTAATTCAAAATGACCCGCACTGCTAAAATGGAGCAGTGCCCCTTTAGCGTTTGTGAAGTTTGCTAGGGTTTCTTTTTCCTTTGCTCGTTTGTTTCTAAACCATTAACCAAATACACTCTTAATGCTTTATGTGCCAAATTAGTGTTAAATTAAAGCCAAAACCTTTCCTCCACATAAACCAAATTAAAGCTGTACTCTCCCCCATATTATAGAAGCAGTTGCTCAATACTTCAAGTTACCCTTTGTTTTGTAACCATAGGTTAACCTTATAACCCCTAAGACAATGCCGGCAGTACCCATTAGTCTCTTTTGTATAGATCATTTTTAAACCACTTATGAAACTAGTAAAAATTATAGTTTTCTAAAAACTGACTGTATTTTTTTTTTAAACACTATCCATGGTAATACTCAAAAACTTACCACCAGGCTTATTGAAGCCACCTCGCTCTCCAGCGCTGCTGGGGGGATAAACGAAGAAATGAAGGCCTTTCCCTTTAAAAGCCAGTACCGCTCTGAGCCTTGCGGGGGCTCGTGGGGAAGAAGGGCACTGGCTAAACACATCTCCAAACAATGCATCTCTCTCATCTTGTCACTATGCCTTTCTTCAGGGCAGCTCGCTCAAATTTCCTTAATATACAACCTTGCTTGTTTGATTGGACACACCAGTGTGGCTGATTTCTTTCATGTCAGGGGCTGGTATTAATAGTGCAATACTTGGCAAATTAAGGAAGGAAAAAAAAAACCCTAGACCCAAACACCCACCCCATCAGCTGAAACACCAGAGAGCTTGGTATAGATCTGTGAAGGCGGAGACAATTGCTGTGATGAACCTTTCCACGTTCATAAAGGTGCACCCTCAACCTCTCCCAAGGGAGAGCCAAATGAGGCCCTAGGCTTCCTAACAAGTAACAGTATAATAGAGCAGGAGACAACCACATTAAATGTCTACAACACACATCAGAGGACGCATCCAGCCAATCTTCAGCATAAAGCCATGCAGTCCAGGGCCCTAATGGATTCAACAGTTACTGTGAAAGGAGAATTTACAACAAATACCAAGGCTCAGCGGACTGGGGGTGCAACTTTATAGACATAACAGTTAAGAAGACTATGGCAATATATACACTATAATACAGAGAGGAAAGGGAAGATGAGTTGTCGGGTTTTTTGGGGAGAGGAGAAGGCAGCATTTTCTAAAATTAAAAAAGGTAGCTCCCCAGTGGGAAGACCTGACGTTTTCTTAACCAGTATTGCACCTTTAATACCTAAATATACAATTAATTTCAAGCTGTTGCATGCAGCTTTGCTTCTCTTTTAAAAGTACACACCATAAAATGTTCTCTCTCTTCAAACACAAAGTTTACACTTTAATGTTACACAATTCTAGAGTATTATACCTCCTCTGGTTCATTACCAAACAACAAGTATGCAGTTACCAAAGTTACAGAAGGATTCCATTTATACAATGAATACATTTTGTTTAAAATATTCTATGTATATTTTTCCTCTCCATATGGACACCGTGTCTAGTCCCACTTTTCATTATGCTGCCGGCTGAGTACTGAGTACGGGTACTTTTTAAGTATTGAAGTGTATACAAGGCTCTCACTTTGTAACCTGTAGCATATAAATGCGACAAAGCATGTTAAAAAGTTTCCACGTTTAACAGCCAATGAAAATATCAAAATACTGAGGCAATGAAAAAGGGCATGTTAACAACATTGAGCGCCTTACCTGGAGCAGACACTGAAAACCATCACCACACCACAATAAAAAAAGGGAAAGAGAACTGCCCCATGTCCTGTCCTCACAGGATCCAACAGACTGCTTCACAGTCTGTTAAAAACCTATGGGGTAGACCATGGTCTCTTCTATGGCTCCAGGAGAGACTTCTCATATCCAGAAAGATGGGCCCCTCTAATAGTAGTCTAACAGAGTCAGTAGAGTCATTACTTCTGGAGTATTAAGATGAATAAACTTCAAATTGCTTTTGCAATTGAAAAATACTAAGAATTCTAGGTGATTTGAGACGTGATGATAGTAATTTCAAGTGTCTATGTCTATTTTAAAACATCCATAAAGACGTGAAACCTTTATAATGGAATGATATCCAAATCAGAAGACCAATTTTTACTTTGTCAAATTATTCATAAAAATTTGCATGTTATGAAATAGCTTTTTCCAATAAAGATTTCACTTAAGACTTTATTAAAGTTATGCAGAATTAAACGAAACATTAACTATCTTTCAGCAGTATAGAAATTTGCTAGTACGTGAATAGGTCAAATTCATCGTTTTGAAGTTTGTTTCTATAAAAAAGAATTGCTAGCTTTTTTTGAAGTTACCCCAATCAAATTTATACTCACTACAACATTCTGCATAACTTTTTCACTAGTTTATATAGGGACAGAACACACACATAACTAAATCTGGATTATGTTAATCACTAACATCATACCTCACCTTCATCAAAGTATAGACACCAGAAAGGAACGAGGGATGGAAGGAGGGAGGGAAGGGAAGGCAGAGGCAGCAGGGTCACGTTATGATCTAAACAGTTTTCTAAACCAGATCGTGGCATCAATCACAATGGTCAAACCAATTTAGACTTTTAAAATCTCCAATAGGGAGCGATGCTACACTCATACACATTACTCTGTAAAAAAGTTATTAGATTGTTCTGTGCTCCAACTCAGGCCATGGTTTAAGAGTTACGGGGCCAGTCTTCATCATGTTCAACAATTCTGGGTACAAACACTGGAAAACAGCTGCATCCTTTTTCTGCAGTACATACACCAAATATTTTAAGACAACCATTCAAAGTTCACTAGTTAAAACCTAGGTTGTTAGATGGTTGTGTGTGTTCCATCCCAAATCTATTACCCGAAGAGGTTCTCACCTCTCAACACCATGAAGGGGACTGAAAGCTCTAGTTTCAAAGCCATTATTTGTTCACCCCAACCCAACAAAGGTTACTGGCAGGGAAAAAAAAGCAAACTGCCACTTAAATGACATTTCCATGTTTTAGAAGATAGCTTGACCTCAACAGATTGTCCATGGAAATGTGGAATAAATTTCTTATGTCTTTCAGTCCCTTCTTCCCATTGAAAATCCTATGGATGAAGCAAAATTAGGTAAAAGGAGAAAAGGTTTGCTCTTACCCCATTCCACCGCGTCCTCCTCCCCGCCCACCTCTGCTCATGCCTCCACGATCAAATCCCCCTCTTCCCCTGCCCCGGTTATCAGGGCCACTCATGCTCCGGTTCTCTCCTGGTCCGGAAAATCCTCCAGACTCCTGCCCATAAACACCCATGCTACTGGGGTGGTCCTGTCGGAATGAACCTGAGGAAAAGAGTCACATCTGTAAGTCACGGACATTTATACCACTGTCTGACATCCTTTCTCTTGGAATCATGATCCCCTCAATTGTAAGCAACTGTATATGTACTACACTGGAAGTACTTCTACCAGAAGGCTCCCTTAAAGAACTATTGACTCAACATGGCCAACACATTCTTGTACAGCCAGGCTATAATAAACACTTCCAAAGGGAAAAGGTGTCTTGGAAAAAAAAAACACATTCACAGGTTTGGGTCTCCAAAAGTAGTTTCTTTGCACTACCCTCCAGAAACAAAAGTAGAACCGGGTTTTCTAGGACTCTGAGTTATATAGCAAGGACCCTTAGTCATTCCAGTCAAAAAAGCAAAGATGAAACAAAAGGGACAGCCAGGGCTACCCAGAAAATCCCTGTCCCCTAAAATAAAATAAAGCCAAAAAAAGCAACAAGTGAGGCAGAAATCAAATAGTTAATAGAGATACTTTTAGGTTTTAGTTACTTCTCCAAATATAAGTATAAGCACAGGGACTCCATGGTAGAACTTGTTTTTAAGATCCTGGGCTTAAACCCCAGCAGAAAACAAAACAAAACAAATCAGTTCCACCCCACTCATATCCTAAAGTTTTAAAAATTCCTCCGAACTACAGTAAGGACTCTGTTCCTCTGCTTTAGGGATTCACACAAAAATCAAAATATACAGATTTTACTTGGCTATCAGAAACCCCAGTAGCCCTCTACAGCTACCTTTCCGCTCTTAATGATTCGGGGCAGGTCCTAAAGAATGCCAGCCCTACTCGCTGAGACAGCCCACCCTGTTGACTGAATCCTACTGGGGCACCCAGACTATTCTCCAGGATTGTTGTGCCTCATACTCATACCCTTGACTCCAGAAGCAAACAGTGGTAACAAACAGCCCCCATTTTCAGAAACTCCACGCACAAACACTCATATTTATTTCTCTTTCTTAGTAACTCACTCTGCTGCCCGTAGCTGCTGCTCTGTTGGCTATATTGACTTGGAGCCTGGCTGTAGGATCCAGTCTGAGGGGGGTAACTAGTGGGAGGCTGCTGCCCATAGCTGCTTTGTTGACCATAGCTGCTCTGCTGTCCATAGCTGCTCGGTTGCCCATAGGTGTTCTGCTGAGAGTAACTGCTCTGATCGTAACTAGTTGGTTGTGAAGAGGAGTAGCTGAAAGAAAGAAAGAAAAAAGTTTTCAGAAAGGAAAAAAAAAGGCATGTTATTTTCCCCAAGACTCCAAATACAAGACATTTATGGGTATCCTAATAGTTACTTTTTTCATTGTCATGAGTCTCACGATATGCGTAGCCCAGGCTATTATTCTTCCACCTACACACAACGTTTCTGCCTTAACTTCACGAGTGCTGATATGCTTCACTGTATCTGGCCAAGGCAACATTTTTTGTATTTATAATAACAAAGCTTTAAATGGAAGAGAGAAACAACTCATGTATGTTCTGAGCTGCAGATTAGAGCTCCCATTTAAAACAATATTTATTTTGAACTACATTTAAGGCAAATGCAGGAGTTCAGATGGGCAGAATATGTTGTGTATGTGCCCTTAGAAACAACTAATGCAGTGAAAAATGACACTGAAAGTAAGGACAAAGACTCAAGTGAGGTATTCGGTTCCAAGAACGCCTTCCTTTCTTTTTGTAGCACCAAGCCTCCAAACTAGAGCCTCATACACTAGGCAAGAGTTTTCTACTCCAGTCATCTAATAAGCTGAGTGGTGACTATGATGTTCTGAGTCACGGTTTTATGGTACAGTGTGAACATGTGTGTATGCCACTCCTAAAATGCCAGTTTTTCCTTCAGACTCAAAATTGCTTTGTTGTAGTTTCAATCTTTTAAACATCCTTAGAAGTCTAGGAATAAACCTTAGGTTGTTGTATCAAAGTCTCTGTGAAACTACCCAGCAAGTAATCTATGTATCTATACATACTATTAAAAATAAAACAAAACTTAGCTGGGCAGTAGGGGCACAAACCTGTTCCAGAACCAACCAACCAACCAACCAAAACACACACCCACACACACCCACACACACCCACACCCACACACACCCACACCCACACACCCCCCAAACCCTTAAAAGCTCTCCAAAGCCAGACTTAGTGATGATACACCCTTAATTCTAGCACCGGAGAGACAGGCAGATCTGAGTTTGAGGCCAGCCTGATCTACAGAGCAAATTCCTGAAAAGCCAAGGCAACAGAGAGAAATGCTGTCTAGAAAGAAAAAAGAAACAAAAAACCCAATGCTTAATGAAGCATAAATATGCGCATTTGTTACACCTTTCCACAGCTGTTAAAATGCACATCTACGCACACCAGTTCAACTTTCCAGAGCAACTGTTTTTAACATTGACAGGTATGGGCCTCCTTTCTAAGAAGAGTTATACACCCTGCCCATTGGACCGACTGGAGAGATGGCTCAGAACTGGTTGCTCTTCTAGAGGTCCTGAGTTCAATTCCCAGCAAACCACATGGTGGCTTACACCATATGTATGTAACGAAATCTGGTGCCCTCTTAGGGCAGAACACTGTATACATAATAAATAAATCAATCTTAATAACAAGAAACCCTGCCCACTTCTGGTCCTTGTTGTATTCAATGTGTTAACCTATGAAATAGATGATCAGGAACTATTTTAGCAAATTAACTTTTAAAGACTCAATTCTGCCAATTCATCGGACGCTTACTTCAAATGAGATATACGTCAGAAAACTTCAAGTTTTCCTTATTTTAAAGAAACCAAAATTGGACAGTGTAGCTACGGTAGTTAATTTAATACAGAATATGAAGGATAACAGAGCTTGAGCTGGAGTAGTTCAAAGGTAGTTCAGCAGTGAACAAGACCCTGGATTCTCTCCCCAGCACTGCAATGGGTAGTGGGGAGGGAAGGATTGTCCCTACTTTACCCATGGTGACTGTATTTGAGAAGACAGTTTCTATGGTTCTATGAAGATCGTTTCAAACATTTCTGTTTCTCACACTTCTAAGTAAATTGCAAGAGCAAAAATAAGTTTTTGGTTAGTATTTAGAGAATAGTTATTAAGATAGATCCCAGACAAGACTATAGGAACCCAAAACTGAGGTATGAATATTAACTATTATGCAGTCAAGAATTATCAGAGAGTCAGAAAACAAATCTTACCTAAGGAAGCCAATGCTAGGTGGTTAACAACCTGAAAAGAAATACCTGTCTTGTTATGTTATTTACTTGTCATAAAGGAGAGACTGACCTGGTAGGAGGATAGGATGGAGGTGCGGTGACTGGCTGCATGGGGTAGCTCCCAGGTGCTTGGGGATATCTGTAATTACTCTGTCCATACCCTAGGCTGGGCTGGTTATAACCCCCTGTGCTAGATTGAGGTTGACTAGTCTCAGCGGGCTTGTTACCATCCTGTGGTCTAAAAGGAGAAATAAAATAGTCAGACTTAGTTTCAATGACCCCAAGCCCCAGGTTAAGAACCCTACAGTTCTGTGAGCAATAGGAAACATAAAGACCAAGCTTGAAAAAAGAAAATAAACCCACTATCAGTCCATCAGTATTTCCTGGAAGAGAACACTAAGGGAAGTGAACAGTGTACTTCATTTGTTTTGTACCTTTTGGGGGTGGGGGACTATTTGTTTTTCAATACAGGTTTCTCTGTGTAGACCAGGTTATCCTGGAACTCAAGAGATCCACCTCCCTCTGCTCCCAAGTGCTGGGATTAAAGGTGTGTGCCACTACACCCGGCTGGACTTCATTCCATTTGTAGTATTAGTAGTTACTTAGGGACTTTCATCATGTTATATTGAGTAAGTAATGGAGGGAGGAAAGAAGAAAACACTTTTCTTTTTTAAAGTGAACTTCTGAAGATAAGAAATTTGAACAATATAAACTGAAGTTTAATTTGTAAGGTCACAGCATCATACATACAGTATCTGTGGGTTTGAGCCACTTATTTACTAGAAACAGATCAGAAAAAACACTTTCTAACTTGGGCTGCTGTAAACTCACTTAACCTTCCACAGCAGTCTCTACAAGACAGGGATGCACCTCCCATGCCATGCTCAGATTAACAAACTCAGGACCCCCAATTCCTCAAGGCCCCAGTAGTTTACACTGAGGCAGTAGCTATCTCAAGCAGAGCCCAAATCAGCAGGTGGACCAGGGAAGATGTAAAAGTTCCCATTTCATCTCAGTGGTTTCTTCACTGAGATGAAATGGGTTATAAAGTTATAAGGTTCCTCTTTCCAGTGAGAAAGGGATAACAACTGTTGATCAAGAGACAGCTAGTTATTCTTAAAGAAAACTTAGCTTGGGGGTGGGACACAAAACAACGATCTATCAAAACCCAACTAATACACAAGTAGTATATTCCATTGTGGCTTGGATATACAAATCACTGCATGAGAGCATCACATGGGACGTTGCATATCTGATAAAATTCTGTAATACCTAAGTCAATTGCAATGGGACCTTCTAGGGACCAGCTGGTTAAATATATACCTACTGTACAGGCTGTCTATTGGATATCAACTACGAGTGGCTCTGATTACTCACTGTGCATTTTAGAAGTAATTTCACGAGTGTTTGCCAGAGCTAATGTCTTACCTCTACAGCAGATAAAAAGTCTAGGTTACAAGTTGATCTCTTGTTTATTCCCTAAAAAGTCTTCATTCAAATCAGAATTCAGTGTTCCTTCAAGACTGTATGCAGAAGCCACCTAAGTGCATTGTCTAAAGCAAAGACCTGAAATCTTCTGTTAAGTAATAATATACACTACTTATCTACCAACCAGCTATGGAGTATGAACTTTATTGGACTCTTAATATTTACCACATAGCTGGGTAACCATGAATTTATTTGTCTATGACTTTCGGTCAAAATCACTACACCATATGGAAGAAATTATGCTTCAACGGAGGCAATAATTCTTTCTAGACATGGAACTATCCTTTACTGATAACTGGATCATATACTACTTCTGACTTGTGTGTAACCCACCCATCCTATCAACTACTGCATTATTTCCTGAAGGAAAAGGAGTTAACAATTTGCAGGGTAAATAAACCAAAGATAAGTATCAAAAGTATAATTCTATTGGTAGTTAAACAATGTGGGAAAACATACTCACTTTTCTTGTGTTTAGAAAAGTAAAACAGTCTCCTCCTTCCCCTAAAGTAAGTTCTGAAACCAGGCAACTGACAGTCCTCATTTTTGGTCCCCTAACAGTACCATTTCTTTACCAGAACACTTGTCTGCTGTGCTCCAGCACCCTGACTGCTGTAAAGACTGTGAGAACAGTCAATACCCAAGGTATGTGAAGAGCCATCAGAGGGAACTAAGTCATGGACAGTCTAAGTATATAGAGTTACTCTTTCCTTCATATCCAAAGCTGACATATCAGAGGAATACGCAACTATTGCCTTACCTTGTAGGTGCAGTGGCTGCTGGCTGCTGGCCATAGGCTGGGTAGGCAGGCTGGGTGCCATATGCAGACTGAGCTGCATAAGAGGCCTGGGTTGTGGTGACTGTAGCAGTGGTGGTATCATAAGCACCAGTGCCATATCCTTGGACAGGCTGGCTGTAGGCCTGGGGGGCAGTTGGAGTGGTATAACCTACAACAACAGAATCGGATCAGACTCAAGAATCAGACTCCAGGTCCTTTTAGTCACGAGTGCTACCCAAACAACTCATGTACTGCCTACTTTAAAGCATCAAAAATTGAATCCCTATATTCTTGCGGGAAGAGTAGCAAGAAAGGAGTGTTTAAATTACTTGTTTTATTACATCCATTTTTTTTAAATTAAGTGTGTGCATATGGGAGCTCACCATGACACGTGTGGAAGCAAAAGACAAATCTTGGGAGTTGGTTCTCTCCTTCTACTACATGGATTCTGGTCATCAGGTTTGGTGGCAAGTGCCCTTATCCACTGAGCTATCTCACTGACCCAAAAATTTTAAAGTCTTAGGTACTGTTTTTTAGAAGCTCATTTATTCATGCATGTATGTGTTTTGCCTACATGCCTGTCTGTGCAAGTGTGTCGGAAAATTGAACCCTGCCTGGTTCTCTTGAAGAGCAGCCAGTGCTCATAAATGCTGAACAATCTCTTTAGCTGTTTTTTTTTGGTTGTTGTTTTAGTAATGTATTACTTCATCTCTTTTCAAACTGTTATCTACAAGAGAGGTAAAGTGTGCTTTTTTTGTTGGTGGCGTTTTAATATGGGGTCTCACGCAGCCTAGGCTGTTCTTTGAGCAGAAGATATACTTCTAAACCCCCCAACCCCAAGTCTCCGGCCTCGGGACTACAGACACACCATACCTAGTTTATTGGTGCTGGGGAACACAGGGATCCATGAATGTTAGGCAAGCACTCTACCAACTATGCTACATTTCCTACCTCAAGACAGAATACTCTATAAAAACCTGTTGCCATGGAGAACAGGCTTCTTTCTATCCCCATGAAAATGAACTTGACAGAAGACAGTGCTGTTTTTATTTCTCTGATTATAGACCCATCTTACTAGCAGATTTTCTGAACAAGTGTCTCAACTAATTAAAAAAGAAACAGACAAACCCTCTCAAAACAAGAAATAAAATGCTCCAGAATAGGAGGTAAAAAGCAAATGATATAACACTTAAAAATAGATACGTAACAGTCATCAGGTACTAGATTACGCACTAAAATCTACCGTTTTAATGGCAGTATATTACATAAGCTTAAAGTATCACAACCTTTCCTGGTACTGGATCTTTGTTTTCTTCATAATCAACAGGCTCCAGTAAATGATGCACTTTAAAAGCTCAGTCCAGATGCCAGGATTCTCATCTAAAGAACCCTATTCTGCCAGGCGGTGGTGGCGCATGCCTTTAATCCCAGCACTTTGTAGGCAGAGGCAGGCAGATCTCTATGAGTTCAAGGCCAGCCTGGTCTACAAGAGCTAGTTGCAGGACAGGTCCCAAAGCTATAAAGAAACCCTGTCTTGAAAACCCAAAACAAAACAAAAACAACAAAAACCCCAACAATAACAACAACCACACACACACAAAAAAAACAAACCCAAAACAAAACTCAAAAATAAACCCCAGCCGGGCGGTGGTGGTGCACGCCTTTAATCCCAGCACTCGGGAGTTTGAGGCCAGCCTGGTCTACAAGAGCTAGTTCTGGGACAGGCACCAAAGCTACAGGGAAACCCTGCCTCAAAAAACAAAACAAAACAAAAAAAAAAAAAAAAGAAAAAAGAAACCCCATTTTTACTAATGTTAAAAATGATTTCTGTGTGGGAGCTGGAGAGATGGCTCAGAGGTTTAGAGCATTGCCTGCTCTTCCAAAGGTCCTGAGTTCAATTCCTGGCAACCACATGGTGGCTCACAACCATCTATAATGAGGTCTGGTGCCCTCTTCTGGCCTGCAGATATACACACAGACAGAATATTGTATACATAATAAATAAATAAAAATTTAAAAAAAAAATTATTTCTGTGACCAACATTGCGGGATCACAAATACCAAGCCAGCCTGGCCTACAAAGGAGAACATAGGAAAAAACCAAACAAACCCTCAAAAAACCCCAAACAAACAACCCTCCCAAGAAAACAAAAATAAGAGTTTTAACACTTAAAAAAAAAATCTTGAATTAAGACTACTTAATTTATTTTATATTTAGGACTAGCCAAGAGAGTATCCAAAAACCAAACCAACCTACAAAAACAAAGACAACACCAAAAACTGAGGTAGTATCATTAAACTGTCCACGCTTGCTTACTGTAATCCTTTCTTTTCTACCTCAACTGACAGACTTCTGGGATTACAGACATAAACAACCATGACCAGCTTCAACTTACTTTTATTTCTTTGAAGCAGGGTCTCACTATGTAGCCCAGGCTGTCCTTGAACTCAGACAGGAGCCTGTTTCTTGTTTTCCAAGTACTGGGATTAAATTAATTAAAGGTGGCACCACCATCTGATTCAACTCTCTTAATCTAACGGTATCATTTTTTTTTGTAGCATGAAATCCTTTCTTCCTAAACATATTAAAAAAAAAGACCTCTAAAATTATAAACAAAGAGAGTAGTTTCCTGTCTAAACTGGTGAAAACCACTAAAATATCAATTTTTTTTAAACTTTTTTCGGAGACAGGGTTTCTCTGTGGTTTTGGAGCCTGTCCTGGAACTAGCTCTTGTAGACCAGACTGGTCTCGAACTCACAGAGATTCGCCTGCCTCTGCCTCCTAAGTGCTGGGATTAAAGGTGCGCCACCACAGCCCGGCTTAAAATATGTTTTATAAAAGAGCCCCAAACACTTTTGAGATCACCTGAAATGTCACTGTTTTCTTTTGTAGTAAGAGGAATAGAAAGAACCCAGAGCTTCACACACATGCTAGGGAAGAACAGTACCACTGAGCCCTGTGTCATGGGGATAATCCTTTTGTACACTGTGAAGATGTTGCCGCTGTTTTATCTTGCCTGCCTAGGCACATTCTGATTGGTTTAATAAAGAGCCAAACGGCCAACTGTTAGGCAGGGAAGGATAGGCGGGATATACAGGAAGAGATAGGAACTCTGGGGAGAAGGAGGATTTGGCAGCCACACAGAAGAAGTGGAATGAACACCACTAAGCAGAGGTTAACAAGCTATGTGGTAGAATGTAGATTAACAAACGGGTTAAGTTTTAAGAACTACTTGGGAACAAACCTAAGGCAAGACTAAGCTTTTATAATTAATAAGTTTTCATGTCATTATCTGGGAGCTGGTGGTCCAAAGAAAATCTAACTACAGTCCTATGTATTTTAAAATTCTTAGCAAAGTTCTCATTTAAACTACAACAGAAGTCCACCTATCCAATTACTCTTTATACAATTTCTCCTTACATGATAATAAAAGCCACAAAAGTTCAACAAAAACCAGACTGATCAAGACAGTAACTTATGTCTCAGATCTGCAGAGTAAGAGCCTGTATAATATTGCTATTAAGAAATGGCAATAACGAGGCCAGCCTGGTCTACAGAGCTAGTTCCAGGACAGGCTCCAAAGCCACAGAGAAACCCTGTCTCAAAAAACAAAACAAAAAAAAAAGGCAATAAACTAGCAATA
Organism: Microtus ochrogaster; assembly: GCF_000317375.1. NCBI lineage: Eukaryota > Metazoa > Chordata > Mammalia > Rodentia > Cricetidae > Microtus > Microtus ochrogaster. Next base: position 12,186,311 of record NW_004949104.1, read on the forward strand.
TTATATTAGTACTAGATACCAGGTTAATAAGTAATCTTTTAATTAATCTGTAGTACCTAAACACCCAAGCAAAATAAACAAAAATCCATAAAATGACAAGACACTAACAGCACATCTGTGTGATTTTGTCAGTGGAAAAGGTAAGAAACATTGTACAAAATTTTGTTTACACTGAACAGTAGAAAAAAAAAACATAGCTTAAGAATTGTTTGAATCATGTAAGTGAGATGCAAATATATAGTACCTTTCTTCTGGAGCTTCATTTAGAATCCTAGAAGAGAACAGTGTATTTCTATGCATTCCCTTATAGATAGTTATTCACTGACTTTTATGTGTAAAGGCAACATGGGGTTCAGAAAAATATGCCTGGATTCAGCTTCCTACCCACTGGTTCTTATAGCCTAAAAGCAGTTGGCAGGAGTAAGTGAAGTATGAGAGGTAACTTAGAATCACTTACTTTGCAATAGCCTGCCTGGCTCACTAAAGCTACCACTTTCTGCTTACAGTGCTCTATAGTTTCTGGGCTCACAATCAGGACTAGACTTTCTATTATGCTTAAAATCACTGTTACAACCTTGTTAAATGGCTTAGGGATAGAAAAAGCTAAGCCTAAATCATGTTCTCAAATCTACAGCTTTAGTTTCAGTTCTCATCACACCTGCACTAGGTTAGATACACACTTCCATCCAAAGACAGTAGTTAAGATAGTTAGCAAATTCTTCCCATGAAATTCACGACAGTGAACTAAATGCCACATATTTCCCCTTTAATTCAGAGTTTAAATAGTTGGAAGATAAAGTCTTTATATCTCCAACATTGTATCACAAAGCAAAATATGCCAAAGCAAAAATATGGTCACTTTTCATATATCTCATATGACTCTTAGACCAGCTTTTGTTTTTTAGTGTCCTGGAATCTTATGTTTAAAACACACTATGTCTTAAAAAAAATGTATAACACTTTTAACAGAAAACGGATTAAAATAATTTTTAACACTTAAAACAGAAAATAAAATGTGCCTGTGCTATACAACGGACAAACATGTACATGCAGGGTGGTAGTCTGTTCCTTAAATAAATCTAATCATGCAATCTAGCTTTCAGGGAGCAGGGAAAATCAGTTGGAGTAATATCTTTGGGAAGGCAAATGACTTTAACAAAGGCTTGACCAAAGTTAAGTTCAATAGTATAAAACCTTCCCCCAATAATAGAAGGCATGGATCTGCAAATGGCACCTGAAGCAGCCTTTTTCATTAGCACCTTTTGTGTGATGTTAGAAAGTCTGGGTTTAAACAAATGAAACACCTAAGGGTTAACATTACAGGGTTAGACAAGATGGAAAGCATTTCCCATGCAAGAATGAGCAGGATAGTCAAACCTGTACTGGTCCCTTCTACTGTGGAAAGCACAAAACAAAAAGTAGAGGGTACACTATCAGATGAAGCAAACAGATGTGAAAACCATTTTGTTTTTCCTTGAGACAGGGTTTCTCTGTGTAATAGCCCTAGCTGTCCTGGAACTCACTCTGTAGACCAGGCTGGCTTCGAACTCACAGAGATCCATCTGCCTCTGCCTCCCAAGTGCTGGGATTAAAGGCGTGTACCACCATGCCCAACAACCATTTTTAAGCTCAGTTTAAGAAGGCTAAATCCTCAGGATTAGCACAATCTTTCATAGTAGTCCCATTTTGTTGTATATTATACAGGATATAAAGTTTTAATTTCTTTTGAAACTTATTCCACCCACACTCAAATTGAAATACAGCCCTCAAGGAGAATTTAAGGGCAAGGAAAAAAAAAAAAAAAGAACACTTCCTAAAATAAAAGATCCCCAGATGTCAACACATGAACCAGAATATATACCTAAAAGAATAGGCCTTTCAGCAAATACCCTCGACATTATCACCAAGTCTCTTTAAGGCTGGCCTTACCAGTGGGAGGCTGTCCATAAGAAGTCACATATGCAGTCTGCCTGTAGGTGGCAGTGCTCTGAGCCTGGGTATAGCTGACATCAGTAGGCTGTCCATAAGTTCCATAGCTTTGTTGCCCATACGCCTGCTCCAAAGAAAAGCATGTAGTTTTGTAAGAGAATCTTGTATTTTAGCAAAATACAAACTGATTTATTAGTTCATAAACTGGAGAAACAAGTAGAAAATACTGCTTTCTGAAAAAAAATTATAAAAATAAGACAAATCTTAAAAATTCTGAGTGTTCAGAGGCAGGCAGATCTCAAGTTTGAAATCAGCTTGGTCTACAAAGTTCCAGGATAGCCAGGACTGTTAAACAGATAGACCTTGTCTTGAAATACAAAAATAAGTAAATGGTATACATTCATGTTTTAGTAAATCTAGAAATAAATAATTAGGTACTGAGTGATGGTGGAGTACGCCTTTAATCCCAGCACTCAAGAGGCACAGGTAGATAATCTCTGTGAGTTTGAGGCCAGCCTGGTCTACAAGAGCTAGTTCCAGGACAGCCAGGGCTGTTACAGAGAAACCCTGTCTTGAAAAACCCAAAACAAACAAACAAACAAACAAACAAACAAAAAGTCTCAGTTAACTAAGCTTAGCAAAATGCTCTCAAGAGCAATACAGGCACAGGCATGTAACTGACAGCACAAAATGAACATCAAGAAAGATAATGAAGGATCAGAAAGCATCCTGCCATATTTGAGAGCCAGATTTTCAACATAATATGAAAATAAAAGCTCTTAACCCTATTTCAAGAAATTGAACCAGAACAGTTTTTATGAATGTTAGTTTATCAAAATTACTGATTTTAAACTTAGACATCAATACCTAAAACCAGATAAGGAATAACTTGTTTTTTTTTCCAGATACTAATGCTATTTTATAAACTTATTTGAAAGATCAATTAAATGTGAAACATGACTTCCAAATGTTTCCATGGCAGTTAATATCAACTTCTTAGAAGATCATTCCAGACTTAGAGGCTTTTTTTTTTTTGAGACAGTTTTACTGTTTTTGTCCTGGAACTTGCTATGTAAACCAGGCTGATCCACCTGCCTTTGCCTCCCCATGTTGGGATTAAAGGCTACATGCCCAGCTGAGATAATTAATTCTTGAAAATATAAACAATATATACTTTCTAGAATCGGTTACCTTTGGCATTTTGAAGAGTTGGTGACTGAAGTCAGCATATCATACATTCTACCAATGAAATAGTCTCCTACCTCCTGGTCAATCCTATGCCACTCCGCCAAATATTTCTGCAGTGCTGGTACACAATCTACCACTGAACTCCAGCTGAGAAGTATTTACTTAATTTGACTGGTGGAAGGCTGCATATGTACATATCATGCATGGTGTATATGCGAAGGTCAGAGAACAATTTAGAATTTGGTTCTCTCCCTCGTATGTGGAAGTTGGAGGAATCAAACTCAGGCTGGGTGGCAAGCTCTTTTCTCTCAAGGAGCTATTTCTCTTGCCCCTGGCCTATGTTTTTACACATTGGCAAAAGCCGAGGAATAGTAATTTTAAAAGCTGACTCCAGTAGTCAATGTGCAACTACTCGCAAGTTATATAATAACTATATATATATATATATTTTTTTTCATCTACAAAAGGTCAAGATGATCTTCCTCTGAAGAACTGCAATAATGACTAAATTAAGCATAATAAAATATATAGACGAGACCAAGACTACAGTGAAATGCTTATTTTGAGCCTAGGAGTTAAAATGGTTTCATTTACAACAAACCCTCATTGTAAAAGATTAAAGTTACCGAGTTTTTAAAGATTAGATAATACCACTACTAGTTACTTGCATATAATTTTTAAAAAATATTTGCTAGCTACTGTTTTAGTGGTCAACGAAAACATCTTTTTGTTGTTGTCTTTTTTGAGATAGGGTTTCTCTGTGTAGCCCTGGCTGTCCTGGAACTCACTCTGTAGATCAGGCTGGCCTCGAACTTAGAGATTGGCTTCCAGAGTGCTGAGATTAAAGGCATGTGCCACTATAGCCTAGCTAAACTGAAACATCTTTATTGAAAATATAACTACACATCCTTGTCTTTGGATTACCTGGGTGGTCTGTGCATATCCTTGAGTTGGCTGGGCGGTGTAAGCACTGTAGCTGCAAAAAGAATTAAACACGAGAATTGAATACAGAACATCTGACTGTGCGACTATATCCTTTATAGTTACAAAAGGCCTCATACTCTAAAACATTAAATGTGGACAAAGTACTGTTGCAGAAGGCTGACTTACCCCTGCTGGGCTGCAGCTTGGCTGTAGGTACTGTAATCTAGAAGAAACAAGAAAAAAAATAATTAGTATAGACAAGGAACAGTAGACAAGAGGATTATTCAGGCAGCAAAAGTTAATTCTTTAAACTGTTTAGAGTGAAACTATATGCAGACACAGGTCACAGCATATATAATTTCTCAACACCAAACCAATTAACTTAGGTCAGTTAAATGCACAAAGTCTGAATATGGTGCTAACTAATGAGGTCAAGATCACTTGAGTTGGCAGAGATACCTTACATATCCTGCATACTCCCATGACCATAACCCATCTCAACCACCAGCTATCAATTCAAACACATGATCATTATCTCAAGGCTAATAAAAACTAAGACCACAAAACACGATCAACTTTACAGTCATAAAAAAGGACCCTCACAAAAGTATTAGAATCCACCCCACTCCCGTGCCTTTCTGCTTTTCTAGACAGGGTTTCTCTGTGTAGCCCTGGTAGTCCTGGAACTCACTTTGTAGACCATGGTGGCCTCAGGCTCAGGGATTCAGCTGCCCCCTCCCACTAAAGGCATGCAGCACCAGTCCCAGCATTTTTGTTTTTGAAACAGGGTCTCTCTAAATAAGCTCAAACTCCGATCCACCTGCCTCTGCCTGCCTCCCCAGGGCTGGGATTACAGAAATGAGCTACTATGTCCAGCTTCTATCAATCAGTCTATCACTTTGGTAAAACCACCACAATTCCCTCTAACATTACAGGGAAACAATGACAAAAAATCCAACAGCTATTAAATCTAAAAGGGGCCTGTTATCAGAGATTTATCTTCTTAGTAATGAAAAAACTAGAAACCCCAGGGAGGCCAAGGTAAAGGATGGAGTACATCCGTGGTTGGAACACATGCATATTCTCACGACTATAAGGTGGCACCTGTGGATGCCCTGGGTTCCAACTTCAACAGCATGCATACACAACTGAAGCAAGGTTAACAGAATCCTAGAAATTGGCAAGGATGAGAAAGCACTTAATAGGCCTAGGGGAAAAAAATATTCTAGGCTCACTATTGTCATTTCCAAAAACTTTAAGTTATTTCAACCTAAAAAAGCCACAAATTTTCTTCTCTCTAAATAAGTGCAGCTATCATTTTCTTTCTCATATGTAATTTATACTATATCAAAAGGAATTAGCTTGGTGAGGTGGCATATGTTTTTAATGTCAGCACTCAGGAAGCAGAGGCATGTGGGTTTGAGTTTTAGGCCAGCATGGTCTACATAGTGAATGTGTTCTAGCACAGCCAGAACTATGAAAGACCCTGTCTCAAAAACATCAAAAAGGGACTAAATTTAGTCTATACAGGTATCAAGTGATGAAAATAAATGCTTAAATTTTCAAAGCACCACTGAATTAAAGTTCTGCAAGTTTGGGGGCATTTTTTTTAAAAGGCAGAGCAATTTTTTTTTGTTTTGTTTTTCTTTCCATTTTTGAGACAGGGTTTCTCTGTAGCTTTGGAGCCTGTCCTGGAACTAGCTCTCTTAGACCAAGCAGGCCTTGAACTCATAGAGAGGGCGTAACTGTTCTCTGGCTGTCTTGGAACTTGCTTTGCAGACCAGGCTGATCCCGAACTCTGCCTGCCTCTGCAGTTTGAGGTTGGCCTCAAACTCAGATCCACCTGCCTCTGCCTCCCAACTGTTAGGATTAAAGGCCTGTGCCACTATTACCCAGTGAGCAAATATTTTCAAATAATTCTACCTAATTATTTCCCCTTTATAAGAATACATATCTTCTTTGGTGTTCAAAGACAGCACTGTCATTAAGAGAGAACAAAAGAGTCCTTTCTTTTCCAATCAGAAAGCAGTCAGTCCCTAATCCAAAAGCAACAGTTGACATCTTTATAGAGGGGATCTTCCCCACTCTGTGCAATCCAAAGCATGCTTCACAATATCCTGGCCAAGAGTACTTTCCTGAACTCATCTCTTATAAGCTGACTTTCTTTCTACCTTTTTGCACCTCATGTGACTATTTCTCTCCTTTAGACCCTTAATTTCAGAGCCTGCTCATCAATGCTATCAGTAAGCTGTCCAAAAGATACCTACAACAAAAAAGAAATGTTCAACAAAATCCTATTGCTTTTTTGAGACAGGATCTGACTACTTAGCTGGCAGACCAAGCTAGCTTCAAATTTGCTACAGACCCTATACCGCTCTCTCTACAATTTAAATGCTGAGAATTACAGGTGTGTGCCACCGTGCCTACTAGTTACCTTTTTTTGTTTGATTTTTTTCTTTTTTTTTTGGTTTTTTGAGACAGGGTTTCTCTGTGGCTTTGGAGCCTGTCCTGGAACTAGCTCTGTAGACCAGGCTGGTCTCGAACTCACAGAGATCCGCCTGCCTCTGCCTCCCAAGTGCTGGGATTAAAGGCATGCGCCACCATCACCCGGCCGTTTGATTTTTTTTTCGAGACAGGGTCTCAATATGTAGCTCCGGCTGTCCTGGAACTCACTACATAGACCAGCCTGATCTTGAACTCTGCCTGTCTGTGCTCCCCAAATTGTAGGATTAAACTATGGCTATTTGTCACATTCTTTATATGAAATAAAAAATTGTAAAGCACCTTCCATGTAGTGTTTGTAAAATACACCAACAAAGCATGTAAACCCAAATATTGCAACCTTCATTTTGTTGAGGTTTCTATGTAAAAAATGATTTTGAGTTACTGGCATTAAGCTCAATGTTTACAAAAGACTTACACAAGAGCAGTTATGTAAAATTGGCAAAGCTGATACAGAACAGCTAACCACCTCAGATCAGCATGAAACCAGAGGATTTGGTGGGCTAAGAGAAGCAACCCCCAACTCATGTTTATCTACTTAACAGCACACAAGCCTCCTACTGTCTCGAACATGACACTGAAACAATGGCCAGATAAGTTAACAATCAAAAAACCATGCCCAACTACACAGTGAAAGAAGCAGATAAAGGGTATGATGGGTGGGAAGGGCTCAAGAATGCTGGCAACGTTATTACTTCTTGTTCTGACAGTAGTTATTTGGGTACTGTAATTCTGCTTTATTGAACATACTCTGTAGGCACTATTTCACAAGACGTAGATGAGGGGGGAAACCATTATTCCCTAAGGCAGCGGCTTACAACTCAGGGTAGTCATTACCCAAGCTGTAGAGATTTGGAGGTTTAGGCTACATAATGTATTAAAGTCAGCAAGGGAGATTTCCTGGTACCCAAAAGATTTAAGGACTGAAGAGCTCAAGAAAACTTTCCCCCCCCAAGACAAGGTTCCTCTGTGTAGCCCTGGCTATCCTGGAACTCACTCTGTAAGACCAGGTTGGCCTTGATCTGCTACCTCTACTGGAACTAAAGGTGTGTGCCGCCACCATCACCAGGCATCAAGAAAACTTTAGCTAAACTATTTTTCAGGAAAGGACACTAAGTCCTAAATAAGTTCCCTCAGCAAGGGCAGGACTATGGATATAGCAGAGCATGGCTTTTTTTAAAACTTTATTTAACTTTATTTTATGCACACTGGTATAATAACGATGTCAGAGTCTCTGGAACTGGAGTTACAGACAGCTGCGAGTTGCCATGTGGGTGCTGGGAACTGAACCTGGGTCCTCTGGAGGAGCAGTCAGTGCTCTTAAGCACTGAGCCATCTCATTGTGCCCCAAAGCATGGTTTCTAACTCGAATATGGTTCGTGGCAGTCTTCAGCAAAAAGGATTTAAACACAGATAACTAAAAAGTGTCAATGATCTACCGAGCAAAAATCTGCAATTGCCTTCTTGGGCTTTAGCGGGTAAGAGAAGCGTAGAAGGAAGGCTCACTGCCGAAATCATTTCCCACCAGAATGTACTGGGTTGTAGCTTCTCAGTCTTTCTCTTAGGGACACTCTCGGTAGCCTGGCATCAAAAGCCAGCATTTACCTGTTTACCGACTTTCATCGTTGGCATCGCCAAACTGTGATGCTGGAACTTTTCCCAAGCACAAAGGACCCAGAGCTTCTCCTGTCTTCCCCTTCGATTTCTCCTGTCTCCAAGGCCACATCAGACCCCTAATTCCTCCAGACGAAAAAAAGATCGCCACTGTGCCAGTTAACTGTGCACCAAACTGCTGGTGAAGCCTAGGCTACACTCACTCACTCATTAAGGACCACAACACTCATCGTGTCCCCGAGCTCCTAGCCGCCCACTTTCAAAGTCCGTCTTCTTTCCCTGGCCTCGACAGGACCAAGAAAGAAGCCTGCTGGTTTAACTAGGTCTACAGAAACGTGCTGGGCGAGGCTTTCTGTTTCTCCTGGATCAAAACCGCTAAACCCTTTTGGTTGAGTATCTGCTTCCCGGATCCAGACGGGCCTGGTTATACAACCGATGCCCGCGCCAAACGCTTGCTGAGCAAGGGACCCCGGGAAGCCACTGCTTTTTGGGTTAGGGAAGGTAGTGGGGTAACACATGATCAAATCGATGCCTCCGAAAGGATCTGTGGGACCCACTAGGTCTAAAGGCCGAGCGGGTTTAGACCTCTGAGGTCGAGGCTGCGAGCCCTCCTGGGTGCGCCGAGCCAGGCCAGGAGGATAATGGGGCTCCCACTCAGAAGCCGGCGCCCCTCAGCTCAGACATTTGCGACGCCTTTTTGTTTGTTTTGAATGTGAGTTTCTATTCAAGAAACACCCTCAGGCTGGCAGCGGGAGGAGAGGTTACCGGGGCCACCGGCCGCGGCTTCTCGAGCCGCTACCCGACACCCCACCTCACGCGCCTTGGGGTGATGGGCCCGAGGCCCAGCCGTGGTCCCCCCTGGGCCTCGGAGGCCGCAGGCTCCGCCCACGTGGCGGGAGGCCCGGGGCACCCGCACCGACAACAGCCACACAAAGGAGGCCAAGGCGGGCCCCGCACGCCCCAGCTACTGCGAGGCCCTCGCGCGCAACGCGGGCGCCGGAAGGTTCCAGAACCAGCCCGCCTGGTGGGGGAGGGGCGGGGGGAAGGGAACGCGGGACCCCCGAGCTCGTCGGGTGGCGGCGGGAACTCCAACCCCTCTCGGCAGCTCCACTCAGTCATCCCTGCCACCCCCAGAGACGAGCGCCCCCGAGTTTGGGTGTCCCAGCCGTCGCCAGTGCGACCGCAATCCCACTCCACTTACCCGTGGACGCCATTTTCTCGCCTTCCTCCTCGTTCTCTCAACGTCCGTCTCCCTCTCGCGGTCCCCCTAGGCGCCGCACTGCGCAGGCGCGAAATCCACAACCTCGGACGCTACCATAGGGCCAGGCCGCGGGGGTGGGCAAGGAGGTTTGAGCCAAGGAGATAAGCCGGTCCTTGGCGCCTGAAACCGGCGACCCAATCCTTTCCAAAGAGCCGGACGTGACGCGCGGGTTAAGAAAAAAACACCTCAGCGGCCAGCGCGCTCGTGAGCGAGTGTCCCCAACAAACCCCGGGGAGCTTTTGCAAGAGGCTCGGGGGTTGGAATGGTTACGCCCGCTGGCTCTAGGGACCGTCTCCGAAGAGTCTGTCCTGGAGGGAGACGGAGGCTGGCAGGAGGGCTGGC
>NW_004949104.1:12196181-12198743 GCF_000317375.1 Microtus ochrogaster
GGAACAACTGCTGACTAATCGGCAGGCGGGATCACGCGCCCGTGTGTGCGCGCTGTGGGTTTCGGGCACCTAGGTCTCGGCCTGGAGCTGGCGGCCCGACTCCCAGGCGGGGCTCCCCCCACCCGGCCTTCCAGGGTAGGGGAGAATGTGCTTCGCAGAACCTTGGACGCGTGGCCCGAGAGGGCGGGGGAGGGGACTGAGGTCGGTTGGTCGATCGGCTGGGGAGGGAGGCCGGGAATGCCGCGGCCGGCTCCAATAACGGTCGGAATTGGGAAGCCCTGTAATCATCCTCCAACCAGTACCCTTGTTTTAACAGACTAGAAAACCCAGGCCCACGAGATCGAGTACTTCCCCCTAAGTTACAAAGCTGAATTCGACCCCGGGACTCCCTCCCTCTGTGCACCACCCGGAAGCATCTTCCCTGCCCTTGACTTCCCAGTCTGCCCTGGCTTCCCAGTAAGGTAGGCAGGGTGCAGGGTGTGATGGTGCAGAACTGTGAGAGGTCCCTGACGAGGGCTCCAAAGGGCCACCGAGGCGGACTGTTAGCGAGTGAGGAACTGTCTTGTGACCAACCCCATGGACGGATTCAAACAGTAGCATGGCGGGCGGGCGAGGACTCGGAAGAAAGCAGGGCCCATGCGGGAGCAGTAGGCGCGTCACACCTTTCGAAGGATGGGAGTGGTTTCCCCGCTGAAGCTTAAGGCCGCCGGGCTCTCCGATTCCCTGGCGAGAGGGGAGCAGATTGTCGTGGCCCCCGGTTTCCTGTTTGTTGTAAACTCACTTCCTCAGGTGAGATCCAGGCACCTGTTAGCTAGGGACTCCGCGTCTAAATAGGGTGCCCGTGAGAGTGGAGAGCTGCTCCATGTGCTGTGTGCTAGGAGCAGCAGCTAGGTTCATTACTTGATTCTTACGAGTTCCATTTTATTAATTGAAGATTCGGTTGGAGATAGAGGCGCAATGATACTGCGTGCCTAAGGTGTGTGAGGCCCCCGTTTCCGTTTGCAACATCAAGAAAGAGAAGAGACTGATCCAGAGGACTCGAGACCTGGTTCCGAATGTCCATGGATCAGTCCCTTAGTGCTCAGGGATGGAATGGTTGTGAGAAGCTTCAATTTAGGTGACCCTGCCTCCAGGTAAGGATGAAATCGGCCTGCTTTTCTAAACCCAGTGGCACAGGGGAAGGGCAGGGTTCACCCCAAATCCAGAGTTCACCCCAGCAGGATCTGGAGCCAGCTAATATGTCTTTCAGTGAACACATTAACTAGAGATGAGAGGGAATGTTAGGTCCAGATCGCGGGGACCCCCCCTCCCCGCAAACCACCATAGAGTCTGCACACGTATGCAAAAGTGCAAAGAGCCTTTAGCCGGTCTGTGGTGGCGCACGCCTTTAATCCCAGCGCTCGGGAGGCAGAGGCAGGCAGATCTCAGTGAGTTCGAGGACAGCCTGGGCTACAAGAGCTATTTCCAGAATAGGTTTCTAAGCTACAAAGAAACCACGTCTCGAAAGACACGGAAAAAAAAGCCTTTAATCAAGCTCCAGGTTGGACCATCCATCTTTTTTTTTTTTTTTTTTAAATGCGTGTGTGATTAAAGGCGTGCCCCATCAATGCCCAGTTGGGGTGGGGTTTTTTTATCATAAAGAGGTTGAGGTGAGGGGATTTCTAAGGTTCAGGACCCCTGACTGACTGTCTAGGGGGAATAGGTGTATGCTGGCTGAAAGGACGTCAGGTGATCCTGCCTATAATGTTGGGATGTTAGGTATTTCCCCTTGAATGGTCTGTTCCCAGGTGGTCTCTGTTGAGCCTGTAGGGCAGGGAGCCTCTTTTCCTCCATTATTTCAAACCACTTGGGAGAAAATTCAAACTTTGTTCATTAGGATAAGATTCACAATGTGGGAAGGCGTTTCAGAGTAAGTAGGAGGCTGTTTGTTGAGGGGATGGAGGTTAGGACTCTGCAGGCAGAGATCTTCACGGTTCTGTCCTATAGGAAAGGATCCGCTTTCTGCCCTGAGTTATCCCAGGAGACTTGAGAGCATTGCTAGGGAGAGCTCGCAGGGCCTGCAGGCAAGGCTGGGTGTGAGGAAAGTGAAGGAAGAGAAGAAAGGGAGCATGACTGCTCCCAGAGTGTGCAGACCCTGAGCTGGACAAGTTTAGGGTGGGGTATGCCAGCCAGGAGGGCCCTGTAACAGGTAGGGACCAGGGGACTGCTGGGAGAACCTGCCTGCCAGCATCTGCTTTGATATGTTAAATAGGAACCTCAGCCATTGTCCTGGTTTGAAACCTAACTGGAGAAAAGCTTTGCTGGTTGGGCAGGATATGACCTGTTTGGGGACCTGAGCTTGAACCAGCTGGGCCTTCACTTGTAAGCTGTCTGCCTTCCATAGTAATTAGGTGGTGCCTGGGTTTATTGGGAAAGACCTGGGGGCCAAACTAGGTGCAATGGTGCAAATTGATGATCCAGTATTCAAAAGCCCAAGAAGACACTGGAGAATCTCACATCACAGGCTAGCTTGGGCTCCGTGTTGAGATTTTTTTTTTTTTTTTTTTTTTTTTTTTTTTTTTT
>NW_004949104.1:12199103-12208425 GCF_000317375.1 Microtus ochrogaster
AAAAAAAAAAAAGAATATTTATTATGTATATAGTATTCTGGAATCTGGAATGTATGCTTACGTGCCAGAACAGGGCACCAGATCTCATTACAGATGGTTGTGAGCTACCATGTGGTTGCTGGGAATTGAACCCTAGGCCTCTGGAAGAGCAGCCAGTGATCTTAACCTCTGAGCCATCTCCCCAGCCCCCAAACAAGCAAAATTTTAAAAAAGAAAAAGCTGAGCCAGGTGTTGCCTTTAATCCCAGCACTTGGGAGGTAGAGGCAGAGGCAGGCGGATCTCTGTGAGACCAGGCCATGCTGGTCTACAAGAGCTAGTTCCAGGACAGGCTCCAAAGGTACAGAGAAACCCGTCTCAGAAAAAAAGAAAAAAAACTGTGGGCCTCCAGTCTTTTCTCTTATGATGCTGTAAGCAAAATGTGTTGAGTTTTTTTTTTGTTTGTTTGTTTGTTGTTGTTGTTTTTTTGGCTGACCTCTAATTCACAGAGATCTGCCTGCCTATCTCTTCCTCCTGAGTGTTGGGATCAAAGGCATGCACCACTACTATCCAGCAAAAGGTGTCTTAATCACCATTTCACAGACTGGGAAACTTGCCCACAGGCACACAGCAGAAGGCTGGAGCAGACACCAGGGCTGGAGAGGGAACAGTGCCACAGTTATGAGCCACTTTGTAAGGCTTGGAATGTGGACTCCTGTAGTCCCATGTCAACCCCAAGCTGCTTGACCCATTGGTGGGTCTCATAAGGCCTCTTGTTCAAGGGCACCCGAGGCTATCCGGACTCCCTGAGGTGTGGAACACCAGAAAGCAGGGTGGGGAGGTGGGGGAGCAGAGTCCAACTTTTCTGGTCCTGTATCTTCCACTAAGACACCTTCAGAGCCCACCAGACTCTCATGTCACCCAGGCTGGTTTTTCAACTCCTTTCAACTCCATATGCAGCCAAGATCTAAATGTTTCTTCTATTTTTACAGCACTTGGGGAGCAAATCCAGGTGCCCATGTATGCTAGGTAGGCACTCTCTTGCTGGTCTGCATCTCTACTGGCCTTGGTCTCCTGAACCTCCTGCCTCCACCTCCTGAGTGCTAAGATTACAGGTGTGCACTACCACACTGGCCTCATCAGGACTTTAAGCATGGCCTATGGCCACCCCAGGCCTGTGGGCAGGTAGGATAGAAACGTGGCTGATAAGCACACAGGTTGGGCTTGATAAGCACACAGGCCAAGCTACTGGACCTGCCTTTGCTGGTTCAGTTTCTGCCTCTGTATAATGGGGCCATTGGTAAAGTAGTTGGGAGGGAGTCAGATAAAAGCAGCAAGGATGATTTGTTACTGTTTTTGTTTATTCCCAGTGTACAGCCTCAGGACTACCTTTGACCACCATCAACCAAACTATGCATGTCTGGGACTCTCCTGGCTCTCTGTCCCGGGCACTGCCCCTTGCCTCCTCAGTCCTGATGCTCCTGATGAGCTGCCTGTGGTTTTTGGGGGCTGGCCCCAGCCTCACATTGGCTCCAGAGCTGCTGCTGGACCCGTGGCAGGGTGAGGACCAGCTGCATGGCCCTTGAAAGCTAGAGACTCTAGGGCCTGAAGCCACTTAGTGGAATCAATGTGCAGCTCGTGATGGTCACAAGAATAGGACGCAGTGTCGCAGGGCAGGTTAGCTTACAGACATGCCCAGTTCGTCCATAGTTGAGAAGGAGGCAGAGAATCCTGTACAGAGGGCGAGGTGGGAAGCTGTGGGTGGGAGTTCTGATAGTGTCCTTTTCTGACAGCTTTCCCTGGAAATAAGAAGTTAAATTTCTGCCAAACACGTACTTCCCACAAAGCCTCCAGTTTACATTTGAGGAACCCAAATGATGTTCAGAGAGGTTAAGTAATTTTTCTAAGGTCTTGCAGCTCTGTGGGAGTGAGAGGTTTTGGCAGGCAGTTTTCATTAGAACTTGTTCTATTAACCAGATGCAAAAAAAAGATTCAGTAACTGACAGACAGCTTCACTGTGCCTGGGGCATAGCACCACTTGGTAGCTGGTAGTGAGTGAGAAGACTGTTGGTTCCCTTCAGTATACCTAGAGAGTGGCTGTGGTGTTGAGAAGCCTCTGGTCCCATCTACTGGCTTCTTGGGAGGGGGCGGGGAGCCTGGCCTACCAGGTTGCCCTAGCAATGGCTAATCCAGCCCTCTAACCTGGCACCCTTCTCATTCCCAGTGCACCGGCTTCTGACCCATGCTCTGGGCCACACCACACTGCCGGGCCTGCTCCTGAGCCTGCTGCTCCTGCCCACTCTGGGCTGGTGGCAGGAGTGCCATCTAGGCACTCTGCGCTTCCTGCACAACTCCGCCCTGCTTGCCCTGGCTGCTGGGCTGCTGGCTGTGCTGCTGGCAAGCCTCGGGGTGTCCAATGCAGCCGGAGGCTGTGGATATATGCCTGTCCATCTGGCCATGCTGGCAGGGCAGAGTTACTACCCTGGATGGCGTCAGGGGACACTGCCACCATGGCTGCTCCCGTGGCTACTGCTGGCCCTGACCCTGCTGCTCAGCTCTGAGCCGCCCTTCCTGCAGCTCCTCTGTGGCCTTCTTGCTGGCCTAGCCTGTATCCTTTGCCTGAGCCCAGGGACCATGTGGACCTGTGGCCGGGCCTCCGGGGTGCCTTGGAAAGAAACGGTGTAAAGGAGTTCAATGTCAGGTGAACACCTGCTCCTGGCACATCTGTGCCATGCTCTGGGCTGGGGACAGGGCTCATGGCCAAGAAGAGGTGTCGGTTACAATCAAAGGACCCCATGGGATGCTTGGGAGAGCTGAAGGGACCTGGAAGTCACTAACCTGGATCCTGTGTGAAGGTGGCATCAAAGCAAAGATTAGCAAAGAGGAAGGCTTAGGGTGGGAGTGAGTGTGGGACTGGGAACAGAAGGCCAACTTAGGGCTCATAGTACGGGTATCTTAGACATAAGCTTTGCTCCCAAAATATGGGAAAATAGCTACCATTTTTGGTGGTGATCATATAACCCTTCAGGCAGTCACAGGGAACCATTTCAGAATCCAGACACCAGCTACTTAAGTCTGGCTGACAGTAGGAGGACCTATCTCAGGTACACAGGGTTATGCAGTAGCCAAGAAAGTGGAAAATAAGGTTTTGGGAAGGCACATATGGTTCTTCCCGGCTGAGTAGTTTCAGGTAGGCAGTTTCCTTTTGTTCTCAGCTTCAGCTGCTCATGTGGTCCTGGGGGATGCAGCAAGGGGAGTCGCATAGGAATGCCCAGCACACTCTCCTCCCCCCAGTTCAGTTTGATTTTCCTTGACCTGCCGCCCTGCCCTGGGCAGGCAGATGCTGCTGGGGCCTTACGGTGGCTGGAGCTCTCCGAGCGGAGATTGCAAGTGTTACAGGACAGTGTCCTTTGCAGGACTCTGGCCCAGTGGTGGCCACTGAGGCTCTTTCCCACCCCAGGCAATCTGACTGAACTGCCTGTCACTTATCCTGCTGTAGTGAGGTGAGGGCGATGCCAGGGGCTCAGTATTGAGTGGTGGAAGTTGTGACAGTGGCTGGCAGCCCAGGTCATCCGCCTCTGTCCCTACAGGCCTGCTACCCCTGGACCTCCTTACCTTGCTTCCCCAAGCTCCTGGTCTCACAGTGATGGTTCTGCCCAGCTTCCACCAGGCGTGGGACCCGTGCAGCCGGCATGGAAGGACTCCGAGAGGAGCCTGAAGTGGGCTGCGTCCAGCTTTGCCCCAGGAACCCCAATGTGGGCAGCCCTAGATGAGCAAATGCTACAGGAAGGGATCCAGGCTTCACTTCTTGATGCGTCAGCTCAGGGTTCTCAGAGCTTGACATGGTTGCCCAAGTCCTCTGGGTCTTCTCTACGGTAAGACAGGGTGGGCAGGGGTGTGTCTTCCCGGTGTGGGAGCCATGCATGCCCTGACATTTCCTCCTTTTCCCCACCTCACAGTCTGCAGCAGCTAGAGCACATGGGATTCCCCACTGAGCAGGCCGCAGTAGCCTTGGCAGCTACAGGGCGTGTGGAGGGTGCAGTGTCACTGCTGGTTGAAGGGCTGGTAGAAACCGAGGCCGTAGCAACCGAGGGGAGGAGTGGTCCTGCCCACTGCAAGGGCACTGGACCCTCATAATCCAGGAAAAGAGCAGAATCTTCGGCCTGACCTGAGTCCTTGCCCAGTCTGCTGAGGGCAGGAGTGGGCCCCAGCATGTTCTAATACTTTCTGAGAATAAAAGCTAATGTATCCAGCCTGGCCTCCTGAGTGGCAGTTGTGTCTGGCTCTTCTGTGTTGGCATGGGGAGGATGGAGAAGGAGTGAATGGGTGGCTGGTAGCAGGAGGGTGACTTGTGTCTAGGCCCACAGGCCTGCTCCAGTATCCTCAGCCTAGGTGGACCCTCTAGCTGCAGCATATAGAGACCAAACTGGGTAGGATCAGGCAGGGGCGTTTATTGTCCAGTACATAGCAATCTATGGCATCTGCAGCAGATGCTTGGAGTGGGAGTCCTTTCTATACATCCCATCCCCACATGGAACACTGGGGAGTGGGGTTGGGTAGAACTGATTTAAGGAGCACCAACCATTCAGTCGGGGATTAAGCAGCCTGGGCTCAGGTGGGAACTCAGCACCAGAAAACAGGGCTCCCCAAGGTCTTAAGGAGGGGAACAGAGACTTCTGCCTCGATCCATGCATGTCTACAGAGCCAGGCAGAGTCTCAGGTCCCTACTTTAGAAGACTGGAAGCCTTGTACCTCCACCCACTCCTCTTTTCACCCTATTCCACAGGGGGAAATAGGTCTGACGTCTTGAGTAGACTTCCTCTCAGGGCCCAGTCCCTGCTTCGTCTGTCATGTACAGGCTGACATCACTGAGACCTGCCTGCCTATCCCTATGGCCAAGATGGCACAGGGGTCCCTGAGGATATTAATAAATAGGAACTGGCGGTCTCTGGAGGCAGCTGGCCAAGTCCAGGCTAGGGGAGGAAGCCTGGTGTGGAACTCTGAAGAGCCACCACCATCCTCAGCTCCTCCTGTCGTGTCTCCTGGGGGTCACGATCTGGTAGTTGGTTGGGTGTCCTCCCCTCTTGCCTCGAAGGAGGCTGGGGGTACCCGTGCCATCAGGGCCTACCCCGGATCCCAGCTCTGGTTCTGCCGGAGGGAATAAAGAGAAAAACAATGTTAGGGGGTGCATTCACATTCATGAAGAGTGGGGGAACCCACTTTGTGCCCTGGGAGGTAGCAGGGTACCCTGGCATCCTAGAGATGGAGCTGTAGGAAATAAGGGTACTGAAGGCTGGTTAGTACCTCCCCACAACCTCTGCGTCCCCAGCCATCTGATGCCTGATTTGTCTAATGGGGATGGCCGGGCTCACCACTTTTACATGCTTGGCATATGAATAATGCTCCCCAAGTAATCAATTTGGATTGATTTGGAGTGAAGGTGAATTCTGCATCATCCAAACTTCATTGCAAGGAAACCAAACTAGAGAAGAAACTCTTTTCTCTTTCCTTGGATTATAGCACCATTTGGAGGAAGTCGGCTTAGTAAAGTCAGGCTTTGCCCCGGAGCAGCCTCAGGAAAAATGGACCCCATCAGAACCCCAGCTGTCTGATTTCTAAAACCAGGGACATTTTCAGATAGACTCTGAGGCCCTAGATGGCATCAACAAAGCCTGAAGTCAGTTACCAAAGGAGTTGTGGTGAGATAAGCCCAAATCTACATATAAGCTGAACCCCAAGCATGAAACAGCATGCTTGCCCCCCCCCCCCCACCAAGGAAACTAACATCCTTCAAACCTCAGAGGGTGCTCTCTTGTCCAGGAAGCCCAGCCCATGCATATCCTTTGGTAGCCCCTAAAGCCAGGGAGAAGGTCAGGGCAGGTGGTTTTTCTGGTGGGGGAGAGCCTTGGGATGGGAACTTGGCCAGGCCTTTCCTTGTTCCTAGGACAGATGATGACTACTTCCCACAGAAGGCGCGGCTTAGGGGTGGGCCACTAATGGGGCCTGGCTTTTCCCAGGTGCCTTGTACATCCTCCAGGGGCTACCAGGAGCTTAGCCAGCTAAGGACGGGGTCACCGCGTCCCTATTCAGCTCCTCTACACTATCCAGCTGTCCCTTCTACTGCACCACGCTGAGAGGAGGGGCACCTGGAAATGTGCTGAGAATCTGGAACTTGGGTCTTTGCTCCAAATGGTCCCTCAGGTCATTTGGAGGCAATGAGGGATGGAGGGCAGGTGCCAAGAGGCTTCAGGGGAGGGGCTTGCTATGTCTCCATCAAGTCTCATCAAGGCTGCTGAGGCCAAAGGAGGTGCAGCAGATAGTCCCTGGTGTTTCTAGAGGTCAGAGAAGCCACACGGCTAATGGTGGGGATTAGAAATGGACCGTGTCAAGCAAAACCTGACAAAGTTTTGCTCAGTAGCCCAGGTCAGCTTCAAATTCGCTATCCTCCTGTCTCAGCCTTCCAGTGCTGGGATCTTAGGCACGTAGCGTCTCACATCAGACTTCCTGTCAGAGTTGTCCCTCCACCTCCACCAGACACAACCATGTATCTTCTATGACCCCCTACATGGTCCCCTCTTCCAAGAAGTCACCAATGTCTAGCAAGAAGGGCCCAATCCTTGGGTACTCCCTTTGAGTGTCTAAAGTGACTGACGGACAGCTCCCCAAAGCCCAGCTACTTTGACAGGCAGCTCCCCAGAGCCCAGCTACTCCGCAGGGCCCAGTGCCCATCCAGACCTAGCACCAGTAGGTGCTTCCTGGTTTTGCTGACCAAAGGACTGGTTTCAGCCCCGACCCAACCCTCCTCCTTCACACTTAAGGCCTAGAGGGAAGGTTGGACACAATCTGGAGGCCTCTGGGCAATGGTGTGCATGAAGGAACAAAGGACAGCCAGTGGGTGGGGACTCTCGGTGGGCAAACATTCCTGTGAAGGGCCAGCCCCATCTTCCCACACCAAAGCTTCACCCCAGGAGCCAGGTGCAGGGTGGAGGGACTGCCCCTGCCCCGAGTCAGAAGCCTAACTGCCTTCAGGCTGCCTGAACCAGCCTTCTAGAACCTTCCCAGTACAGCTCTGCTTGGTGTTCGTCTTCACCTCTCAGAAACCTCGAGGGAAAAAATTCTGTAGACTTCTTAATCTCTGATTCTCCTCTGCTTGGTCACTCACCTATGATCCTTGCCTTTCTGGGCTCCACTGAAATATCATCTCCAGGAAGCCCTCCTGGACTGTCCCCTCACGGTGACAACTGGCTGAGGACTTGTACACGCGAGGTAAGTGCTCTACCATGGAGCCATGTCCCCAGCAGGCCAGAGGCATACCTATGCTCACTACTCTTCATGGCTTTTGCTACCGGTGCCAGCCCCCACCCCCACCCTAAGCTACGCCAGGGCAGGGCTACATCGTTTGGTTATGTTGGAGCCCGTGCCGATAGGTGGCTGCCAGAACACGAAAGCTGGTTTGCTGTGCCAGGTTCTATTTCCTTGATGAAAGGAAGGAGCAATGTCTTCTGGCCCAGACCAAGCACTGGGAGGCATCATGCCCAAGCCTGCCTCAGGCCCTTCCTGGGAGGGTTTGCCCTTGCCTGCCCGCCCTGCCATTACCTGGCCAGATGATGGCTTCCAGCAGGGTGACCCGTCTGGCCAGGAGCTCCAGCTGGGCCTGCTGCTGCCGGAAGCTCTGTAAGCTAGGAGCCTGATGGGAGATTGAGAAGAGCAGACGGTGCCGAGTGTGGCCTCTAAGGGCCGGGCTGGGAGCCCAGTGGTGGGGGACGCAGAGAGAGGCTGATGGACTTCAGGGCAGGCAGGGGTATGGACCAGTGTCCATCAAACCTCATTGTTACCCCTAGGAGGTGAGGAGAGGGCGTGCCTAGCTCCTCAGGTAGCCAGGTGAACGGGAACTAGGAGGGTGAATGTCAGGCTAAGGATCTGGCTCCCTTGAGCCCTGGTAGGGAGCTTCAGGACACACTAGGACTACAGTGGCAATGTGGAAGGGATACAGGGGCCAGGAAGGTAGGTCCTGTGAAAGTCTCCAGAAATTTATGGGGAAACTGGTCAGAACTGGCAAGTGGTCTATTACCCAGAGTTCTCTGGGTCCTGAGTCTGACTCTGTCACCCACAGTTCCCTGCACTTTTAGAATCTAGCTTCATTGCTCACGACTTGTCAAGAGTTGAAGCCCAAGTAGTTTACAACCTTGATCCATAATTCTGTGGGCTTGGGCTCTGTGTGTGACCCTAGAGTTTGCTTGTTAACCTCAATGCCTCACTGATCAGAAGTCTGGTTTTCTTTTTTTCTCTTTTCCTTCCTTCCTTCCTTCCTTCCTTCCTTCCTTCCTTCCTTCCTTCCTTCCTTCCTTCCTTCCTCCTTCCCTCCCTCCCCTCTTTCTTTCCTTTCTGAGACAGGGTCCTATGTACCCTAGTCTGGCCTCAAACTCACTAAGTACACTGAGCATGAGCCTGAACTTATGATCTTCCTGCCTAACTTCCCATTGCTGGAATTCAGGGTGTGTGCACCACTATGCCCAACATGTATGATGCTGGGGATGAAACGTGGAGACCTCATGTAAGCTAGGGAAACACCACACCGAGTGGACAACATTCTCAGGCCACAGTTCTTTTCCTTCGCTTTCCTTTTTCTTTTCTCTCTCCTTTCCATTTCTCTTCTACTTCTGCTCCGTCTCCTCTTCCTCCTTCTTATCTTCTTTCTTCCTTTTCTCCTCCTTATCATTTTTCCCTTCCCCTGCACCCCTCCCCTCTCATTGTTTGTGTCTCACTCTGTAGCCCAAACTGGAATTGAACTTGCAGCGATCCTCCAGCCTTGGCCTCTCAGCTGCTGGAGTCACAGGCATGAGCCTCATGAGCCTCTATTCCCATTTGGTTTTCCCATCTCTACGATTTTGCTTATGCCACAAATTCCATGGCAAGACCTTTGAGTGGAAAAAGAACAGTGACTCTTATCACAAAGTTCTAAGTCCCCAGAGAGACGAATTCTCACACTCTAGTGTTTCTTTGATTTGTGCATAGAGACTGGAATAATATCTTATACATAGTAGATACTCAAATATTTGTTGATTGATAAGATTCCAAAGCTTAGGTGGAAATGAATGCACAAGATTTGGAGAAAAAAATAAGTAGTTTTTATATACATAACCTCTTCATTATTCTTATCTACAATAGTGAACATTGTAATTTACACTAAAACATTCAGATACAAAAACCCAGTATTCCAAAAATATTTTATATAATTTAGACTTTATTTGTCAAACTATAAGCTATTGCTTATTTGTTCATTGGCAGATATTGGTCAAGGGCACACACTCACCAGACACTGCTCTAGGAACTCGTGAAATCAAGG
>NW_004949104.1:12208525-12222736 GCF_000317375.1 Microtus ochrogaster
TTTATTTATTATGTATACAATATTCTGTCTGTATGCCTGAAGGCCAGAAGAGGGCGCCAGACCTCTTTACAGATGGTTGTGAGCCACCATGTGGTTGCTGAGAATTGAACTCAGGACCTTTGGAAGAGCAGGCAATGCTCTTAACCACTAAGCCATCTCTCCAGCCCCTAAATTGTTAATTTTTAAACATCTTTCTCTTTACTCATAGTCTTCAGATTGACTTTTTGCTCTAAGCCATCACGCCGCCTCATCCTAAAGAACTCTATCAGGGAGAGCAAGCTAGTGATTCTGTCCCCAGTAGAATGGGTAGTAAGTGAAAATCAAAAGACTTCAATAGCATTGCTGCTTAAAATGAGGCTGAGCTGAGACCCCAGCTCCATCCCCTTCAGGAGACCAGTCCCACATTCTCTCTGCCAGCACCAGTCCCGCATTCTGATACACCTTGGGGAGACCCTGCAGCCCAGCCCCTCCCAGCAGCAGCTGAAGGCATCAGTGTGTTCCCAGGGGTGTGGCAGTGGGTCCACCAAGCCCCAGTGCTCTCCACTTCCCCAAAGCAGAGGCTCATTCAGAGAGCTCTCTCGGACTTCCTCCCAGTTTATTCTCTCCTTCCCTAGCACTGGGTCCATGGTCTTCACTTCATGTTCCCTCCCTAAACAACTTCCAAAATTGAGTGTTTTCACAGAGCACCAGGATGGTGAGACAAACCATCCCAAGCCTGACAGCATCTAGAAAAGCCTTTCGGCATTTAGGATAGGACAGGTGAAGGGATTCTTAGTATGCACACATCTCCGTGTGTGTGTGTGTGTGTGTGTGTGTGGTGTGTGCACACACGTGTGCCCATGAGGACTTATATAGAGGCCAGAGGAGAATGTTTTCTTCTTTGTTCTCCATTATATGTAAGATTTTTATTACATTTAGTGTGTGTGTGTGTTTATGTGTGTGTAGGCCTCATCGTGCCACAGTGTACATGTTGAGGTCATAGGCCAACTTGTGGTCACAGCATGTGTGTGGACAACAGAGAACAAATTAAACGAATCGGTTCTTCCCATCACGCGAGTCCTGGAGACTGAACTCAGCCCTCAGCCTTGTGGGAAGCATCTTCCCCAGCAGAGCCACCTTGCAGGCCCCTTCCTCTTATTTTGCTTTCTACATTAATCTTTGAGATAGGTTTTTTTTAAAAAAATATTTGCTCTGATTGTTTATGTATGTATGTATGTATGTATGTATGTATGTATGTATGTATGTATGTATGTTCTGCCTGTGTGTTTGCTTGCAGGCCAGAAGAGGGCACCAGATCTCATTACTGATGTTTATCATCCACCATGTGGTTGCTGGGAATTGAACTCAGGACCTTCGGAGGAGCAGGCAGTGCTCTTAACCACTGAGCCATCTCTCCAGCCTGAGATAGGGTCTTAAGGTGAACCTAATGTGTGCTGTCTCAGCTAGTCTGGCTGGTCTTCGGGCTCTACCTGTTTCCAGTTCCCCATGCTAGGGTTACAGGCATACGTGCCATGCCTGACTCCTGTGTAGTGCTAGGGATTAGGTCCTCCTGTTTGTGCAGCCCTTACACAGTTAGCCATTTTCCCTACCCCTTTTTATGTGATGTGTGTATGGTGTGTGCACGCATGCTCACATTTGTGTGCACGCACGCATGTGCATGTGTCTGTAGGCTAAAAGTGGACATCAGGGTTTTTTCTATCTATTTATTGAGGCAGCCTCTCTCAACTGAACCCACAGTTTGCTCTGGTAATCCTGCTTCTGTCTTCTAAGTTTTGGATTTAAGGGTGGGCATTTATGTGGATCCTAGGAATTCAAACTCTGTTCCCCACAGAGCTTGCTATCACTCCAGTTCCTCCTCCCTCCTCCCCTTCTGTTTTGAGATATATCCCTCTGTAGGCCAGGTTAGCTTCAAACTCACAACAGTTCTGCTTCGAACTCCCATGAGCTGAAACTCCAGACATGAGCCCCAACACCTGGCTCACCATCTAACCCACTGAAGCAATGGTTCCCCATAAGAACATCGAAGCAACTAAGAGGACTCCCAACACGTCCATTAGGAGCTTGTTCATTCCCTGGGGCATTCCTTATGCTCTAGCTGTCCTGTTAATATCATAAAGATTGAGCTACTCATGGGTCACTGAACTGCCATTTCAGCCTGGGGTACTGGGGTCACTACAGGTCACAAATGCAGAGTAATCCCTCTTTGAGTATCATGGAGCAGGATGCAAAAATGGATGATCCTGGGGCTGGGGAGATGGTTCAAAGGTAAGAGCACTCCCCAATAGCGAGGACCTGAATTGGAGCCCCAGAATTCATGTAAAAAGCCACCCGATGCCCATAACCCCAGTGCTGGGCAGGTACAGAGAAGGGGAGGTTGCTGGCTGCTAGCCTAGCTGAAAAATAGTGAGCTCCCAGGTCCAGGGAATAGGGCAGAGAATGATACATGTGCACACAACCACACACTTGTATACACACAGGCACAACACACACAACCACACACTTGTATACACACAGGCACAACACACACAACCACACACAACCACACACTTGTATACACAAGCACAACACACACACACTGCACGCATTTGTATACCACTGAGACAACACACACTGCACACAACCACACAGTTTTTTTGTTTGTTTTTTGAGACAAAGTTTCTCTGTGTGACAGTCCTGGCTGTCCTGGAACTCACTTTGTAAAACAGGCTGGCCTCGAACACACTGAGATCCACCTCCTGCCTCTGTCTCCCAAGTGCTAGGATTAAAGGTGTGTACCACCACCGCCTGACTTACAACCACACACTTGTATACACACAGGCACCACACACACACACTGCCTTGCTGCCTGTCCATGCTCCCACTGGTCTCTGAACAGGCTGCTCACAGCCTTCTTGAGTCCATCTATCCGGCATATAGAGACTTTGCAAACAAAAACCCTGACCACACCATTCCTCTCATTCTTTTTTTTTGTTTGTTTTTTGTTTTTTCGAGACAGGGTTTCTCTGTGGCTTTGGAGCCTGTCCTGGAACTAGCTCTGTAGACCAGGCTGGTTTCGAACTCACAGAGATCCGCCTGCCTCTGGCTCCCGAGTGCTGGGATTAAAGGCGTGCGCCACCACCGCCCGGCCCCTCTCATTCTTTAATTTTTCTTAAAATGATTTTTTTTGAGATCCTTGAGTATCTCACTCTGTAGCCCAGGTTCACCTTGTGGCCATCCTCCTGCCTCAGTCATCTGAATGCTGGGATTACAAATGTGAGCCACCATGCCTGGGTTCAGAAATACTAAAACAATGTCCCAGTGGCCACCAAGGTTTGAATTCTTTAATGCGGCCTCCTAGTTTTTGAAAGCCTCTAGCCTCTGTCACTTGCTGCCTGTCAAGCTGTCACTCTGCAGACATCCCAGGCTCACTCTGACTCCAGGCCCTTTGTACAGACTGCCCCTACTTCTCAGCTACCCTGTGATTGGTTATGTTCCCTTCATCGCCAATACACTATAGTCCCAAACACAGCTAAATTCCTTTTGTCCTGTGACTGGTGACCCCGGCTCATGGTGACTTCTCCTGGGGACTGAATCTGTGCTACCCAGCCCTGAGTTTGGCATACAAAAGAGAAGTTTCGGGAAAAAGCAGTGGGTTCCCAGGCCCCCTCGGGGGATTTGCATGTCTCAGCCTGTTTCAGTTCTGGCCCCAGTTTGCCATCAATTTGCTCTGAAGAGCCGGGCCTCAGTTTCCCTGTCTGAACAAGAGCTTCCCTCTTAACTAGGTAGAGTAACTCATGCCAATCACTCAGCTCTTGCAGTACACGACTGTGACCACCTGGTGACACTGCTGAGCCACAGCTAAACTTGGCAGGCAGCTCAGAAAGCTGCACTACCCCTAGGGGGCGCTGGTAGGTGCAGTGTATCTGTAGAGCGTCCACAGGCTATTTCCACTGTACTAGCTAGGATCCCTACCTCGCTCCAACAGAGCTGGTCCCTCAGCCCAGAAGCCTCATGCATCTGCAGCCCAGCAAAGCCTTTCCCAGGCAGCAAGCAAAGGAAGAAGTGCAGGGGGTAAAAGAAGGAAGGCGGGCAGGTAGGGGTCCTGCTACCTCTTGGAATCTTTCCCATAGGTGGTCCTAGGTTCAAGGTCTCACCTGGGGTAACCCAAGGTTCCCATGCAGAGATAGCTCAGCCTGGCTCTGCTGTGACCTGGATTTTCCCCGTACCTTCCGGGATGGGTGAAAAAAGCCCGTTTTCTCACCCAGGGTCTCTGGGAGAGTGACGGGAGGCAGAGGTTGCTCACATGGGAGAGTGAGGGTGAAGGGGGGGAAGCAAGCATCTTGGAGAGGGAGAGGTAGAAGGACCCCCACAAGTCATGGGCTACACGGAGGCAAGCTCGTGCAGGATGAGGACTACACGGCTGTATCCATCACTGACTCCATGACCACAAATAGGGAAGACACGGCTTGTGGCTGGTGCTGGCCACACTCTCAGGAACAACAGGAAGGCACAATGACACCTCCTAAAGAGTACCCAGGCTGGCTTACTCGACCCTGCCTATTTTCCAAATGTCTCCCATGCCGGTAGTGGCTGCCAGGTTGTGCATCAGGGCATGATTCGTTCTAGGCTCATGCATCTTTAGCAGAGTAGACTCTTGGGCCCCAAATCTGTTCATTAGTTATCTCCACTGATCTTGAAGGTTCCCAGGACCTCACATGCATCATAAGATTTTTGAGTGTGTAAATTGTAAGTTTCTGGGTCTCTCTTCCCATTGCTCAATCCCTGCTAGGCATGTGACAGTTTCTAGGCCCCCCTTTCTATTGTTCACAGTTTGCTTTGTAGCTGGTAGTGTCTAGATCTGCCTCATCTCATTTTCCATGGTTCTCTGTGTATATGACAATTTCTAGGTTTCCCTTGGGGACTGCTTGAAGTATGTGATAGTACCTATTACAGATCTTTTGGGTACAACAGTTAGGTCTTATGACCTCATTAACTATGCCAAACACATATTTAATGGTTTCAAGGTTTCCCTTCCTATGCTTCCTAGAGTCTCTATGTGTATGTTGGTTTCTAGGTCCCTGTCCTTTGTTCCATGAATCCTTTGTCCCCTGTGCTTCTCTTTTTTGTTTCCTGACTTTCCTAAGGTCCTTTTCTGTTTGGGTGTATTCTGACTTCTCTTTCCCCTTCCTTCCGTAGACAACAGGACAAAGCCAAAACCTTTGACTGGGGAGGGGGGGCGGGGACCCTGGAAGTGGAGATGCAGTCTGGGTCACCGAAACTGCCCAGTAGAAACAGGCAGAGCCTCCCGGGCTTGGAAAGGCTACAGAGGGTAGGTGGGTGAAGACAGAGACAGAGAGCATGGGTGGGGGCCGCTGGGAGGGCTGGTCCTGCCTAGTGGGGGTACCAGGAGGGGTGTGGGAGCAGGGCTCCTGCAGGTATGTGACTAGACACACTCAATCCCAGGATCTACTGGGGACAGAATTTTTTTCCTGAGTACCCAGGGCATGGGAGGACAGGAGGAGGTAGGGTAGAGGAGGGGAAGATGGGGAGGGCAGAGGGAGATAAGGGAGGGCAAGAGAGGCAGCAGAGGGCAGAGAGGCCAGGAGAGGGCAGCAGGGGGAGGCAGGGTAAGCAGGGGGAGGCAGGGGATGTAGGAGGAGGCAGGGAAGGCAGGTAGAGGCAGGGGGAGGCAGGGAGAGGCAGGGGAGGGCAGGGGCAGGGCAGGGGGAGGCAGGTGCAGGGATGCAGCTTACCCAGTGACTCTTCTCACCAGGGTCTCCTTTGGGGCCAGGTTCTCCCTGAAAGAAGAGTCAAAGTCAGAAGCAAGGAAAGGGGGGGGGCACGAGGGAGAAAAACTCAGAACAATTCAAAATGACAACAGGGGCAACTTCCCAGCGTAGGTGGGTTAGATCCTTGGGGGAGAGAGGAGCGCGGAACCCAGGGAGCAAACGGCTGGCAGACCTGAGCAGACTTTCCTCACCTCCCATCACATAGGAGGCAGAGCTTGGAAACACCAGTGATTTTCCGTGAAATCGCAGAAAACCCAGGCCTTAAACTAGAGCACACAGGCCAGGGCTAGGGAAGCTTTCTAGGACCAAGAACAAAACCAAAATGGATTTTCTGTGATAAAACTGAATTTCTGAAAGAGTGAGGTGAAGTCTGTAATTTAGCCATGGGCACTCAGCACTTCTCACAAGAACAGAACGGAGTTCTTCAGGCATTACCACTCCCGTCCAATAACGCATATGAGAGTCACTAGCTATGTGAAGAACAGGAAGCGGGAAGCACACCTAAGAGAGAAATCAGTCAACAGAATCAGATCCATAGCTGACTGGTGTTGTCAGCAGAAGACAGGTATTTACTATATCCACGACGGGCTGCAGAGCCGGCTCAGAGCTTGAGAGCACTGGCTGCTCTCGCACAGGACCTGGGTTTGATTCTCAGCACTCACACGGTGGAGCACAACCATCTGTAACTCTAGTCCCAGGGGATCCAACACCCTCTGCTGACCTCTGCAGGCACCAGGTACACAGATGGTGCACAGACATACATGCAGGCAAACACTCATACATATAAAATGAAATTAAAAAAAATAATAAAAATCTATGACAGCTATCTGGATGATCACTGCAAACCTGAGCACCAGAGAGCCTAGTGGTTCGATTCCTGGAATCCACAGGGGAGGGAGAGAGATGCCTCCTGAAACCTGGCCTGTTTTCCATACATGCTCCCACCATCAAACACACACATAACAATAGTAAAGAAAATAAATACATTTAAAAAAAATTTTTTTAGCCGGGCGGTGGTGGCGCACGCCTTTAATCCCAGCACTCGGGAGGCAGAGGCAGGCGGATCTCTGTGAGTTTGAGACCAGCCTGGTCTACAAGAGCTAGTTCCAGGACAGGCTCCAAAACCACAGAGAAACCCTGTCTCGAAAAACCAAAAAAAAAAAAAAAAAAAAAAAAAAAAAAAAAAATTTAAAGATTTATTTTGTTTTCCAAGACAGGGTTTCTCGATAGCTTTGGAGCCTGTCCTAGAGATCCATCTGCCTCTAGCTCCCGGGTGCTGGGATTAAAGGCGGGCACCACCACCACCCAACCAAAACTTTTAAAGAGATATGTGCTCATGAGTGGTATACCAACAGAGGCCAGACGAGGGTGTTGGGTCCCTTGGAGCTGGAGTTGCAGGCAGTTGTGAGCCACCTGACAGAGGTGCAGGGAATAGAAGTTGGGTCCTCAGGAAGAGCAGTTATGCACACTTAACCACTGAGCAATCTCTTCAGTTCCCTAAAAAAATGTTATAAAAGAATCATTTGGGGGGACTGGAGAGATGGCTCAGAGGTTAAGAGCACTGACTGCTCTTCCAGAGGTCCTGGGCTCTGTTGTGAATTAGGTGAGTACGATAAATAACCAGGCCAGCTCAAGAATAACAGTTATATTTTAATGGTTAAAGGGGAAACTCACGCTACAAGAGTGGGAGGTCCGATGTCCTACCTGTCAGGCGGGCACCGCGCAGAGAGAGCAAGCGCACCTGAGTCCTCCCCGTCTTCTCTCTCTGGGGTCCAGGTGGCCACGCCCTTAATTATATGTGATTGATTGACAGAGTTTCCCCATCAGAGTTCAATTCCTAGCAACCACATGGTGGCTCACAGCCATCTTTTTTTTTGTAATATTTATTTATTTATTATGTATACAATATTCTGTCTGTGTGTATGCCTGAAGGCCAGAAGAGGGCACGAGACCTCATTGCAGATGGTTGTGAGCCACCATTGAACTCGGAATTGAACTCAGGACCTTTGGAAGAGCAGGCAATGCTCTTAATCACTGAGCCATCTCTCCAGCCCCCTCACAGCCATCTATAATGAGATCTGGTGCCCTCTTCTGGCATGCAAGCATACATGGAAGGAATGTTGTGTACATAATAAATAAAGAAATCTTAAAAAAAAAAAAAAGAATCAGTTGGGCTAGACATGGTGGTACATGCCTGTAATCCCAGCTTTTAGGAGGCTAAGGCACAAGGATTGCCTGGCAGGAGTTCAAAGGCAGCCTGAGTTAGACAGTGAATTCCAGACCTATCTGAGCTACAATATTGATCCTGTCTCAAGAGAAAAATAATATAAAAACAAACAAAACAAGAAATCAACTAGGATTGATATACTATGTGATAAGATGGAGAATGTGAAGAGACATAAATTGTTTATAAAAAATCAAGGGGTGTCAGGCAGTGGTGGCACACATCTTTAATCCCAGCACTAGGGAGACAGAGGCAGGTGGATCTCTGTGAGTTCAAGGCAGCCTGGTCTACAGAGTGAGTTCCAGGACAGGCTCCAAGGCTACACAGAGAAACTCTGTCTCAAAACAAAAACAAAAACAAATAAACAAAAAAGGAAATCCTGAAAATAAAGTCTCATGAGACGTGGGGCCAGTGAGATGCTTTAGCAGCTAATGCTACTGCCGCTAACCATGAACATCTGAGTTCAACCCTCTGGACCACAGAATGAGAGGAGAGAATCAACTATTGCAAGCTGTCCTCTCTTCTCCACTTGTGCCATGACATTCCTGTGTGCACACACGTACAAAATAAATAAAATGTGATAAAATATTTAAAATTCATTAGATAGAGCAAACGAAAGATTGTACAAAAAAATTAACCAATTTTGAAGAAAAGCTGACTTAAACTGAAGCGCAGGGAAAAAAGCATGCTTTTAAACACTGGGCCGGGGAGACCTCCTGACGGGTATGTGCTCTGCAAGAATGCAGTCTGGGCCCCAGGCCATCACCGTGTGTAACTGCTGTTCCAGGCAAAGAAGACAGTGGGCCAAGAACATTTCCATTTCCCCTTGACACATTGTTTTCCTTCAAATTTGATTTCAAAACAAAGCAAAATACACTTTTTTGTTGTTGTTTATTTGTTTTTTGAGACAGGGTTTCTCTGTAGCTTTGGTTCCTGTCCTGGAACTAGCTCTTGTAGACCAGGCTGGCCTCGAACTCACAGAGATCCGCCTGCCTCTGCCTCCCTAGTGCCGGATTAAAGGAGTGTGCCACCACGTCTGACAGGAAAACCTACTTTTAAAAATTATTCATTTTATGTGTATGGGTGTTCTGCCTACAGGCAGGTCTGTGAGCCAAATGCGTGCCTGGTGCCCAAAGAGACCAGAGAGGGAGCTGGATCCTTGAGTTATGATGGTTGTGAGCTGTCATAGAACCTGGGTCCTCTGGAAGAGCAGCCAGTGATCTTAACCACAGGGTCATCTCTCCAGCCATGGAGAAACTATTCCTCCTGAAACTAATCTCTAGAGTTTCATGAAAGTCTGAGCTGCCTGGGAAAGGGGATATTCATTCCCAAGTCCTCCTAGTTCCCAGAACACAGGGTAAGGCCCAACTGAGGGCAAGTCAGAGAGCCCCCTGCCCAATACTTTAAAGACAGAACAGACATGGCAAACCACAACAAAAACTCCAGCTCCCCCCAACAACCACTGCATTATTAAAACCTGCCTGCCAGTTTCTGGTTTGTCTACTTGTCTGTGTGTATGTGTATGTGTTTGTCTGTAGCCCAGGCTGGCATGAAACCATTGATGCTCTGCCGGGGTCACAGGAGTATGGTGCCATGGCCAGCTTTACTGCAGTTTTTTTTTTTTTTTAACTCAGAGCATCATGGCCACTGCTCAACACAGAGACAAGGCACACTGGAACAGTTCGAAGACACTGAACACACATCAGAATAGAGTCACAGATGGCAGAAATGTTGGAATTACTTTAAAACCGACTGCTGCCGAGGGATGCAGTAGCACACATCTGCAACCCTGGGCCTCAGGAGGCAGAGGCAGGAATAGTAAGAGTTCAAGGTCCTCCTCAGGATGGTGGATACGTTGGTTGTCAACTTGACTGCAGCTGAAATTAGCTCAAACCCCAGACTGTCTGGGCACATCTGTGAGGGAGTTTTTGCTTAATTAAATCATTTGCAGTGGGAAGATCTACTACTAATCCAGATCTTTTTTTTTTTTTTAAGATTTATTTAATAGGTATACAGTGTTCTGCCTGCATTATGCCTGCAGGCCAGAAGAGGGTGCCAGATCTCATTACAGATGGTTGTGAACCACCATATGGTTGCTGGGAATTGAACCCAGGTCCTCTGGAAAAGCAGCCAGTGCTCTTAACCTCTGAGCCATCTCTCCAGCACTCATCGAGATCTCTCCATATGTATTCATTCTATAAATTCTGTAACTCTACAGCACTCTGACTAATAATACACTCAGCTACATAGTGAGTTCAAGACCAGCCTGTGATGAACTAAACTGTCTTAAAAAATATAACTTACTGACTAAAGTCATATAGTGTATGGGGTGGTGGAACAAGGAGGCAGAGGCAGGTGGATCTCTATGGGTTTGGGGGGTCAACCTGGTCCAAATAGCAAGTTACAGGCAGCCAGCCAGGACTACATGAGATTCTTTCTCTAAACCAAAAACAAACAAGCCCCCAGGCATATAAAGCCCTCAGTTTAAAGCACAAAGGGGTATGATGGGGTGCAGTAGAGGCTTGCCTTGCATGCATGAAGGGCTTCCTCCCTCTGCAGTGGCCTTAGGTGACCCATGAAAATGGCTCCCTACTCTCTCGACCTAGAATCTCCACAAAGCCACCCAAATCAAGAGGTTCCAATCTTTATTATGTTCATCTTAAGGACACTGTGAGGCTGCCCAGGCCCCCAGGGGTATACATAACCCAATGTTTTCCAGGCATCTGGAAGATGTCACCTTACAGAAATAGCGTTGGCCATTCCAGGGGTATTACACAATGTTGGATGAGCCCAGGACAAACAGTGGGGCTGGACACCAGGACACTAGCTTTAAAAAGTGTTAAATTTTAGTTATACATGCTTTTAAAAAGGCAGTCACGCTGAACTGAGAGATCAGTGAACACATCTAGGCGAACAGTGTGCCGACTACTGGCTCATGGTGACTAGCCATACATGAGCTCCTCCCAGCCCCCGCCAATACATTAACTCCCCTGCCACACGGAGACAGACGATCCCACTGAAGAGGGAGGCATGGTTCCTCAGCAAGATGGAAGGTTGTCCAGAAGAAAAATGTCCCAAGAAACAGAAGAAACAACACTTAAAGGACGGGGATAAATTTGGCATAATTTAATGCAAATAAAAGCAGAACCGTAAAGGATGAAGAGGCAGAGGTGGGGCTGCGGGGATAGCTCAGTCGGTGAGGTGTCTGCTACACCAGCATGCAAGCTGAGTGTGGATTCCCAGTGCCGAGGTGCAAAGCTAGGTGTGTACAAGGCGAGGTACACACATACACACACACACAAACACACACAAACACACACACAAACACACACACACAAACACACACACAAACATACACACAAACACACACACAAACACACACACAAACATACACACACAAACACACACACACACACACGGTAGAAGAATATGTAAGAGTAAAATAGCAATAGGTGACCAAGTAGAAAATAGTAGCAAATATGGCAGACATCAGCCCAACACTATCAACTACCCCTTGATACATCAGTGGTATATGTGCTGGCTGGTTTTTATGTCAACTTGACACAGGCTAGAGGTACTTGGGAAGAGTGAACCTCAGCTGAGAAAATGATCCCATCGGATTGCCCTGTAGGCATATCCTTAACTAGTGATTGATGTGGGAGGAACCACATCTTCTCACTAGGGGAAGTGCCAGTCTGGTGGTCCTGGGTGCTATAAAAATACGAAACCAAAAACGTTTATTGCCAGGCAGTGGTGGCGCACACCTTTAATCCCAGCACTTGGGAGGTCGAGGCAGACAGATCTCTAAGTTCGAGGCCAGGCTGGTGTACAGAGCAAGTTCCTAGACAGCCAGGGCACACAGAGAAACCCTGTCTCAAAAAAACAAAACAAAATCTCAACAAATCTCACAGACTAAACAGTCAAGCAGATACTCACATTAAATAGAAAGACATAATAAAAATAAATCTTAAGAGGCCAGATGGGGCTGGAGAGTTAGCTCAGCAGTTACGATCACTTGTTGCTCTTCTAGAGGACTCTGAGGCTGGGTTCCCAGCACCCATGTGGTGGCTCACTGCCATCTGTAACTCCAGTTCCTGTGGACCCAGTGACCTCTCCTGACCTCCGCAGGAACCAGGGAGGTGCACACACATAGAAATGCAGGAAAATCACTCATACACATAAAATAAGGAAATCTAATTTTTTAAAAAGGATCCAATAAAGTGCTTGCTGAGTTTAGACTTCCAGCACCACATGGCAGGCTGAGCATGTGGCTTTACCTGCTCCTAGAACTGGAGCGCAGGGACAGGAAGATCCTGAGGTTTGCCCATTAGGTGAGCTCTGGTTCAGTGAGGGACTTTGTCTCAAAACCAACAAATGAATGAATGAACGAATGAAATGGAAAGCAATAGAAGGTGCCTGATACTGACCTCTGGCCTCCATCATATGCACACACACACAATACACACCAGATTAAAAATTAAAATGTCTTTTAAGTTGTCTCGGTCCCAGTGTCTCCTCACAGCAGCAGAACAACAACTCAACACAAGGCAGCAGGGCACAGCTACCCTGAAAGACACATTGGCAGTTTCTCTGATTTTTTTTTGGCAGGGTTTTGTGTATTCCATGCTGGCCTTGAAATCTGAAGCTGGGGATGATCTTGAACTTCTGATCCTCCTGCCTCCAACTCCTGAATGCAGGGATTGCAGGTGTGCACAACCATGCCTAATTCATGTGGTGCTAGAGATGGAACCTGAGAGCCTTGTGTCTGCTGGGCAAGCATTCTACCAACTGAGCTGCATCCCAAGTGTAACCCTGGCAATTTGTTAAAAACTAATCTCTATGGTCCAGCAATTATGCTCATCAGTCTTTTACCCAAATGAGCTGAAAACTTTGTGCCCCCACAAAAATCTGCCTATGGGTGTTCATACAGCATTGTTCATAATTTCCAAACCCTGGAGACAACCAAAGCATCCTTCAGTGTGCAAATGGATGAACAAATTAATACACCTAGACAACAGTGTTATTCAACACTGAGAAGTCACAGGAAAACATGAAAAGACTGAAATCCGCATTAGTGAGTGAAAGAAGCCACAGGAAAAGGTTAGATACCAGAAGAGTCTAACGACAGGACAGTCTAGAAGAGGCAAAACCATGGAGAGAGTACAAAGATCAGAGGCGGTCGGTAGTCAGGTAGGAAGGAAGGATGGACAGACAAGGCACAGAGGGTTTCTAGAGCAATAAAACTTTATTGTACTGACTGGCAGTACATGGATGTGTCTGTTGCAGCTTTCAAACCCTCAGAATGAACAAATCCAAGAAAGAATGGGGTCCTTGTTAGTGCAGGTCCGTCCAGTGTCATAGAGGGGTTGTCAACAGAGGAGAGGGTGTGCCTGTATGTGTGGGGTTAGAGCTCTCTGCACTTTCCACGGAACCTAAGGCATCTGTGTTAATATAACATCTGTGTTAATTTTATTAATTAACTCCCAAATCCTGTAGGAGGCACAGAGGCCTTTGTGCTCACAGATGTGCAGTAGGGGAACCTGGAATGTTAGCTCAGAGTTGTTCTTTCAAGGGAAGGAGTGTAAAAGCCATTTCCCACCCAGAGGGCTGGAGCAGACCTGCTGTCTAGCCTGGTGACCTCTGTGAAGTCTGTGCGACTGAAGACCTTCTGGCACCAGACTCCGCTTTCATAGACTTGTGTTTTCAGTCAAACTACAGAACCTACTTCATGGAAGGTGTCACGTGTACTTCACAAAGGGTTTCTATGTAGTCACGTGTGTATTTAGCTTCCTTTGTAAGCTTTGCTGTGGACATGGGATTGAGTTCGCCACCCCCAGAATAGTTTTCACCAGGCTGTGCAGTGTTTTAATACACCCAAAATAAGCAACTCCCAGGATGTGAACCAGCACCGGCTACTGCTGCACGGAGCTGCCTTTTTGCCTCCTGTGGCTTGTGGCTCTGATGCCCATGAAGGTGCAGAGAGCCCCACACAATCCCCATGTACATTGTTACTATACCTGTTTACAGATGACCAGAAGAAATGGTGAGCAAAGACAAAACTGCACAGATCCAGGAATCTTAAGGACCCCAGAGCAGGTGAGACACAAGAATACCACACCATACCACACCTAGCCACATCACTGCCATATCTACTGAAAATTAAGGCTAAAGAGAAATGTTAAAAGCAAAAGGGTCACACACACACTCACACACACACAC
>NW_004949104.1:12223029-12229276 GCF_000317375.1 Microtus ochrogaster
CTCACACTCACACACACACACACTCACACTCACACACACACTCACACACACACTCACACACACGCTCACACTCACACACACACTCACACACACACAGAGGGTGGGGGAGGAAGAGAGTGAGAAGAATAGTGACAACTAATTTATTGTGAGAAACTATATAAGAAGGTCATAGAGCAATCATTACCTTTAAAATGGTACAAGATGATAATTTTATATCCAGCAAAAATGTCTTTTACAATAAAACAACAATAAAGAGTACTTTAACCGGGCATAGTGGTGCATGCCTTTAATCTCAGAACTCCGAAGGGAAAAGTAGGTAGATGTCTACATGTCTACGAGTTCAAAGACAGCCTTGTCTACATAATGAGTTCCAGGACAGCCAGATATAGAGAGACCCTGTAAAGCCTGTAAAGTATCTAACTATTGATTGATTTTTTTTTCTTTTGGTTTTTTGAGACAAGATTTCTCTGTGGCTTTGGAGCCTGTCCTGGAACTCCCTCTGTAGCCCAGGTTGGCCTTGAACTCACAGAGATTTGTCTGCCTCTGTCTCTACCTCCTGACTGCTGGGATTAAAGGTATGCACCACCTCTGTCCGGTGGTTTTTAAAATTCTTGTTGATGAATGCTTTCCCTGCATGTATGTATGTGCACCACGCCCATGCAGTGCCCATGGAGCCCAGGAGTTGGCACTGCATGGTTGTGAGCCACCAAGTGACCCTGGGAACCAAGTCCAGAGCCTATGTAAGACCGACAGCAAACAGCAGGTGCTCCTAACCACTGAGCCATCTATCTTCCTAGTCTCGGTTTTTTGTTTGCTTGTTTGCTTATTCTTACTTTTATTTTCCTTTTATATTCTTTGGTGTTTCGTCTGCATGTGTATCTGTGTGAGGGCACCAGAAGGCCTGGAACTGGAGTGACAGACAGTTGTGAGCTACCGTGTGGGTACTGGGAATTGAACCTGAGTCCTTTGGAAAAGCAGCCAGTGCTCATAACCATTGAGCCATCTCTCCAGTTCCTGTTTGCTTTTTTTTTTTTTCATTTTTTTGTTTTTTTTGAGATAGGGTTCCTCTGAAGCTTTGGGGCTTGTCCTGGAACTAGCTCTGGTAGACCAGTCTGGCTTTGAACTCACAAAGATTTGTCTGCTTCTGTCTCCCGCATACCCCAACCCCAGGTTTGTTTGCTTTTCGAACTGGTTTTTAAAGATTTTTTTTAATGTATTGGTGTCTGTGTAAGGGTGTCAGGTCCCTTGGAACTGGAGTTACAGACAGTTGTGAGCTGTCATGTGGGGGCTGGGAATTGAACTCAGGTCCTCTGGAAGAACAGTCAATAATACTCTTAACCTCTGAGCCAACTCTCCAGCCCCACCTACTTGTTTTTTTTTTTAATTTTATTTTCGAGACAGGGTTTCTCCTTAGCTTTTTGGTTCCTGTCTTGGAACTAGCTCTTCTAGACCAGGCTGGCCTCGAACTCACAGAGATCCGCCTGCCTCTGCCTCCCGAGTGCTGGGATTAAAGGCGTGCACCACCACCGCCAGCTCCTACTTATTTTTCTAAGACAGGGTTTGTAGCCTAGGCTGGCCTGGAACTTACTATATAGACCAAGCTGTTCTCTTGAACGTTTGGCCTCAGCCTCCCATGCATTGGGAATATACGTTATGTGCCAGCACGCCTAGCTTTCTCATTTATTATCAATTAATTAATTAATTAGTTAGCTAGTTAGTTATTGCAATGGTTTGAACTCAGAGCCAGACAAGAGCTCTAACACTGAGCAACACACCCATCCCCTAAAAATAGTTTTAGCTAAGTTTAGAAAAGCTAAAGAATGTTCTTTAGGCTAACAGGAAATGCTATCAGTGGTATATGGTTTGGTTTTCATCTTCAGCGTAGTAACAGTGCATGCATCAGATTGGCATGTCTGTGGGGCATTCTGATGGCTAACAGGGCCCAGTCCACCGTAGGCAGTGCCACCCCTGAGCAAGTGCTCTGGGTTATATAAGGAAGCTGGCTTGAGCACGTCCCAGTGTAACCAAGCCAGTAGGTCATATTCCGTCATGCCCTCTGCTCTAGCTCCTGTCTTCAGCTTGCACCCCAGCTTCCCTCAATGACGGACGGTAACCTGTAAGCCAAACGAACCTTCTCTCTTCTCCAGGCTGCTTTTGGTTATGACGTGTATCACAGCAACAGGAAGCTAAGTAGGACAGAGAACTCTGGATCCACAGAGAAGCACAGCCTTAGAAACGAAATAGCATCAGTGAGCTGAAAAGACTGCAGCCATCCCTCTGCATTCACGTGGGATTCATTCTCCTGTGGGTACCAAAACCCACAGGCATTCAAATCCCTCAGTGAAAGACTTAGTCTTGTATGCCACCTGCAGGTGGAGAGAAGAGTTCATCTGCCTCTAGATTCTTTATAACAACGTATCGGATACTGTATCATCAGCCTTATGCTTGCCATTGTACGGCTTAAGAACTAGTACGAGCCGGGCGGTGGTGGCGCACACCTTTAATCCCAGCACTCGGGAGGCAGAGGCAGGCAGATCTCTGTGAGTTCGAGACCAGCCTGGTCTACAAGAGCTAGTTCCAGGACAGGCTCCAAAACCACAGAGAAACCCTGTCTCGAAAAACCAAAAAAAAAAAAAAAAAAAAAAACTAGTACGACTGAGCCTGGTGAGGAATCCCGGCTACTCAAAGTGCTGAGGCAGTAAGATGGCAAGCTCTTCAACCTTGGTTTGCATGAGCAATTTAGTCAGACCCTGTCTCAAAATGGGGGTAGAGTAGGGGCTGGAGAGATGGTTCCGTGGCTAAGAGCAGTTGCTACTCTTCCAGAGGACCCAGGTTCAGGTCTCTGTACCCATGTTGGGTGGCTCAGACCACCTCCATCTCCAGGACATAGGACATCCTCTTCTGGCCTCCAAGGACCCCTCCACCAGCAGTGTTAAACACTCACATGCATATACACAAAGATAAATATAAATCTTAATAAAAAAGATGGCTCGGGATGTAGCTCAGTGATAAGGTTGCTCGCATAGCATGTGCATGGCTCTGAATTTGATCTCCAGGAACCATGAATAATGATTTTAAAAATGTGTACATGGTCAATATGGGTTCAGGACTTTGAGGGTTTTTTTGTAATATTTTCAAACCATAGCTGCAGAATGTGCAGTGTTTAAATTTGTATCTTTTTTTTTTTTCAAGACAAGAGTTCTCTGTGTAGCCTTGTCCTGGAACTCGCAGAGATCCACCTGCTTCTTCCTCTGCCTCCTGAGTGCTGGGATTAAAGGTGTGTGCCATCACTGCCTGGCTATCTTATTTTTATTTTTTAATGCTAACTGACTTTAAAGTGACGATGACGCCGCCGCCGCCAATGACATGGGCATGAGGATGTATGTAGCTTCATAGATACCGTTAACGAAGCTGCTCAATGCCCTGGGGTCAATTCTCAGCACTCTCAAAAAACTGTCGTGGGGCTTATAACGAATGTAGAAGAGCACAGAGCCGTGACAGCGCAGGGAGAGGATGAGACTAGGACAGCGCACACTCAGAGCACCTACATCCGTGTGGGACACATACTCACAGTTGGTGTAATACCGAGGCATTATGTAATTCACGTAAAACGTGGTGAAGGAAGGACAGTGTTGTTCTTAGCAGCTGTGATCAAACCAACAGAAACAGGGCTCGCTACAGAGCTATCAGTGGGAGCAACAACCCCCAAAGTACTCTCTCCTGAGGGAGGCAAGTGAGTCCGCGGCTCAGAAGCAGAGCAGTGACTAACTGCAAAAGAAGACGAGGCGAGGAGCAGAGCAGAAGAAAAGAGCAGATAAACAGATACCAGCTGTAGATGGTGACCTAAACAGAACTCTGTTGATAATTGTGCAGATGACGAAAACATCAATGAACTAAATGGCAGACTCTGGAAACTGCAAGCCTCATGTTATCTACAAGAGATGCACTTTGAATACATTGGCACCAACATGCAGAGACAGCAAGTATTACAGCATTGGTGTGGTGAGTCTAACAGACAACAGAACAGAACTCAGGGTGAGTGTTCTAGAGATGTAAGTATCAATTCCACAAAGGCAAAGGCAGCGCTGAAATCCTAAACATGTATCTGCTTAACGACAAAGATTCAAAACACATAAAGCAAAAATTGGCTACATTAAGGAGAGAAATAGACAAATCTACATTCAGAGATGGAAAAGGAAAGAGAAATATAAGCCAGGTGGTGGTGGCTCATGCCTTTAATCCCAATACTCAGGAGGCAGAGGTAGGCAGATCTCTGAGTTTGAGGCTAGCCTAGTCTACAAGGCAAGTTCTACGACAGCTAGAGCTGTTACAAAACAAACAAACAAACAAACAAAAAAAAACCCCTGTCTCAAAAAGCCAAAAAAGAAAAAGAGAACGCAAAAAAAGGAAAGAAAAGAGAAGAGAAGAGAGAGAAAGAAATATAGGGCCAAAGAGTCATGCAGAGAAAGAAATGGATATAGAGCCACAGACAGACAGATTGAAAAGGGCAGATGATGGGTCCCAGCAATGGACAGCAACTGATGGAAGGAGCTCTGAATCACACAGGAGAGTCAGGTGCTCCGGGTTCAGAAGCCTGGGATGATGGGATTCTGGAGGGATGGGTAGGGGGAGAGTGTATCACTTACCGGCAACCCCATTAACCCTTGGGGGCCAGGTTCCCCAGGCAGTCCCTATATAAGAGGGAGAACAGACTTAAGTTAGCTGATGGCAGCTATCACCTAGGACCCCACCGCCTCCCCAGCTTCCCCCACTGAGGTCACTGGTGTACTCACTTTCTCGCCTTTCTCTCCTGGGTGGCCAGAGGGTCCTTTGGGTCCAGAAGAGCCCGGGGTTCCCTGAACAATAAGACAGGGCCTCAGTCTTGTGCTGGGGTAGGTATATAGGACAGGGGAGACAGGAGATGGGGACAGAGGAAATGGGAAGGGAAGCCCCAGCTTGGCCCAGGCCTCATAGCAGGCCCGGTACACAGCAGGCAGGTCAGATATCCCCACCCCATGGGCCGGCTGCAGCCTGAAGAATCCCCCTCCGCCTCCAGGGATAATAGTGCTTCTTGTTGGG
Source organism: Microtus ochrogaster (assembly GCF_000317375.1). Classification (NCBI taxonomy): domain Eukaryota; kingdom Metazoa; phylum Chordata; class Mammalia; order Rodentia; family Cricetidae; genus Microtus; species Microtus ochrogaster. The sequence goes on from NW_004949104.1 coordinate 12,228,109, forward strand.
CGAACTGAGTTAAGAAGATTTATGGCAAGCACTTTGCATATCAAAGTACGCATTGAACGGCTGGACGAACAGAAGGGAGAATGGAGTTACGCATGGATGATAGAACCTGGATAAAGACTTACCATGTGTCCAGGACTCCCAGGGGCACCCATGGGGCCAGGAAGTCCGGGAGGACCTGAATAAAGCAGGATGTCTTCAGGAACAGAATGGACCACAAGACTAAGGAGTTTCCCAATAGCCACAGCCCTGCTCCTTTCTACCAACCCCTACCCTTACCCCAGCCTGGATTCAACTTACCCATGGGCCCTGGGGGGCCTGGAGGGCCTGGGGGTCCAGTGGGTCCTTGGGGCCAGTGGCTGCCGGTCTCAGTGAAGGTGTTAGACAGTAATGGATCTCCTGGAGGGGGAAAGACAGCAAGTGAGCGGAGCTGGGCCATCAGCCATCACCTGTCACTTCTGCCACATTGGCTCTGACTGCCCTTACAGGACAGCCTGCAGCACAGACAGGGCCACCAGTACCTGCTGCCAGGTACAGAGAGGAAGGGAGCCTGGGTTCTAACCCTACCACAGTCTGGTTAGCGACATTAAGAATGCCTCTCTCTGGGCTGGAGAGATGGCTCAGTGGTTAAGAGCATTGCCTGCTCTTCCAAAGGTCCTGAGTTCAATTCTCGGCAACCACATGGTGGCTCACAACCATCTGTAATGGGGTCTGGTGCCCTCTTCTGGCCTGCAGGCATACATGCAGATGGAATAATAATAATAAGTATAAAGAATAATAATAATAAGTATAAAGAATGCCTCTCTCCTTTGCTGGCCCCGTACAGTTACATGCTGAATGAAAGAGAGAGTGGAAGCTGCCTTTTGCCAACTGTCTACTGTGTTTCAGGCTTCTGTGCATTGAGGATCATGGGGTCCCAGAAGCCTGGCATTGTTGCCTACACACGAAAGAAGCAAGGACACTGAGGCTAGGAGCAAAGACAAAGAAGGTGAGATGAGAATGATGAAGTGAGGGAACGCATAAGGAATGGTACCCAGTCATTCGCCAAAGATGGAGCTGGGTGGTGTGGGCACACGCCTTTAATCCCAGCACTCGGGTGGATCTCTGTGAGTTCTAGGCCATCCTGGTCTACAGAGTAAGTTCCAGGAAGGAGGAGGAGGAGGAGGAGGAG
>NW_004949104.1:12229552-12230239 GCF_000317375.1 Microtus ochrogaster
TGGAGTTGAAATTGCCACAGTGCACTCCCTTGCTCCAACCTCTAGCAGCATGCGGGTAGGTCAGGCCAGGCTACCTGCAAGAGATGCCTGGGATCCATGCTGGTATTCAGTTGGGGAGGGGCTGGAGCCACCCTGTGCAACAGGCCCAGGGCTGTGACATTGGGAGCTCAGAGTTTGAATCTTGAATTAGGCCTGGAGCTGCCCGGCACTTTGAGGGGCTGAACTGCAGCCAGCTCTGAGGCATGGGGAGGGCCTAATGCCAGGTTCTGAGCAGGTGGGTCTGAAACCACTCCCCATCTCCCCAGTGTGTGAACATGGCATGCGATTCCTCCCTGGCCTCAGTGTCCTTCCTTGGTGAACAGAGATTGGCAGTACCTGCTAAATAGGGTGACAACTGGGCAAGTCCAGCATGCAGGTGACACAGGATGGATGGCCACAGGTACCAGGATTATGGCTGCTTCAGATTCAGTTACCCCACCTCAACCCCCAGGGACCCCAGGGGGACTTACCATTCAGGGAGATATGGGCGTGGGGTGGTCCAACAGGGGCTGGGGGACCTGGGGGCCCAGGAGGTCCAGGAGGTCCTGGAGGGCCCATCTCTCCAGGGATGCCTGCAGTTCCTGTCTGGCCAGGACGCCCTGGGGGTCCCTGTGGACCTACAGTTAAGAACAGGAATGGAAGCCGGGC
>NW_004949104.1:12230455-12231000 GCF_000317375.1 Microtus ochrogaster
TCTGCCCTTGTCGTTCATCTGTTACAGGGACGAACGAGCACAGCATCGCGCCCTCTGTTTCAGTCAGGCTGTCCTGGGCTCCCTCCTGGAGGCCTTCCAGACCTCCCAGTGTCCTCCAAAGAACCCTGGTCAAAGGGGCCGGGCACTGTCGTTTCTCATCTGCCTAGCTGTCCTCCATCCTGGAGGCAAAGACTGGGCCAGTTCCACCCAGTACCCAGTTCAGGGTCTGCTGAGCAGAGTACATGAGTCAAGTGGACCAAGACAGTTTCACAGCCCAGGAACGAACAGGTACCACTGCGGGGCTGCTGAGCAGGGGCCAGGGAAGAGGACCGGGCCTGACTGGACATTTCCAGAGGACACTGCAATTCCAGTGCTGGGTATACCCAGGAGAACAGAACAATTTTTTTTGTTCACAAGAAAAATGTATCCTCAATGCTCATAGTAGTATTATGTAGAGCAGTCAAAACTAAAAATCATATGCCCATTAGCTAATGAATGAATAAATAAAACATAAAAAAAGAGGACCAGGCCTGTCCACTTTGACG
>NW_004949104.1:12231371-12236265 GCF_000317375.1 Microtus ochrogaster
CCAGGCAGCTCCCAAGGATCAACTCTGTCTGAAGAGGAAGGACCATGAAGCAGCTCTGTGGTGCATTTGACCGGACCCCATCCTGGTCCCTCAGACAGATCCTACTATCTTGAGGTAGATATGCACCCCCTCCCATTCCCACAGATCCTAGTAAACCTTGGGCTGAGCAGTTAGGCAGGGGTCAGCAACCCTGCTGGGCCTGGGAGGGAAGATCCCAGGTCCCCCTCCCTTAACTGGAAATGTTTTCTTCCCAGACTCCAGCGGTCAGGAATCCCCAAGGGCTTCCAGTCATGGCCACTGGAGAGCTGGGAAAACCAGTGCCCTGAGGGTCAGAGGGGCATTTTCTCCACCTAAACTATCACATGAGGGTATATACCCTGCTTTACTCCTTACCCTGCAGGTCTCCATCTCCAGGGCTGCCCTGGGCAGCTGGGGAACCCCAAATCAGGGCAGAGTCCTTAGGGGTGGCTGGGATTGAGGACACCGTCCGCTCTGTGACACTCAGAACAGCTACCTGTGGAAGAAGACAGAGATGGGGTGGGCTCAGGAACTCACGAGGGACAGTCCAGCCTTGGCCGTGGGGGTCAGGAGGCCCAAGGAGCCAGCAGAATCCAGCTGTGAGTGGAGACCTTGGGCTCACAGGGGTCCAGCATGTCATCAGAAGGGTCACACTTCATAATGTGCCCCGGGGAACAGTCATTCTGTCCTGCTTCTGCCACCCACGTTGAGCTCTCTGATCATGGGATCTGCTGGCCATAAAAATAGGCTGTGTGTGGGGGCTGGAGAGATGGCTCAGCGGTTAAGAGCACTGCCTGCTCTTCCAAAGGTCCTGAGTTCAATTCCCGGCAACCACATGGTGGCTCACAACCATCTGGAATGAGGGCTGGTGCCCTCTTCTGGCCTGCAGACATACACACAGACAGAATATTGTATACATAATAAATAAATAAATATTTTTTTAAAAAAAGTATGCTGTGTGCATGTGTGTGCGCACGCGCGTGTGCAATGCTGAAGACTGGCATACTGCCTCCCGCATGCCAAGCAAGTGCTGTACCATTGAGATTTTGCAGGGGAAACTGGGAGGGTCTGACCCTCCCACACACACACATTAGGGCCTAGGACAAAGACGATTCTACAGATATGCCAAGCTCCTGACCCTTGGTCAGGAAAAGAAGAGATGACCACGGGCGGTGGTCTGTCCTCACAGCGGGTGGTTTGCAGTTATGTAACTGCTCTGCCTGCTGTGATATGGCTTCCAGATTTCCCTATGACAGCTAACACTTCACTAAACTTCTCCACATCTGATCAGGACAAGTTCCCAGAGGAGGGCCATAACAGAGAAAAAAAACAGCGTGTATCCATGCACGTCCAGAAACCCTGGAAGAAAAAGATGATTAAAACGTGGTAGCTGCCGGGCAGTGGTGGCGCACACCTTTAATCCCAGCACTCACGAGGCAGAGGCAGGCGGATCTCTGTGAGTTCAAGGCCGGCCTGGTCTACAGAGTGAGTTCCAGGTCAGTCAGGGTTACACAGAAAAACCCTGTCTTGAAAAACCAAGGAAAGGGCTGGAGAAATGGATCAGTGGTTAAGAGCACTGGCTGCTCTTCCAGAGGACCCAGGTTCAATTCCCAGCACCCACGTGGCAGCTCACACCTATCTGTAACTCCTGTTTCAGAAGATCCAACGCCCTCACATAGACATGCAGGCAGAATATCAATATACATGAAATAAAAAAATAAATTAATTAAAAAAAAGTGGTAGCTTAGGAGCAGTGAGATGGTTCAGCTGGGAAAAGTTCCTACAGCCAACCCTAATAACCTAAGTTCAATTCCCAGGACCCACACAGTAGAAGAAAACAGCACCCCCAAATTGTCCTTTGCCCTCCACACACACCACACACACGCACTCTGACATGCCCACTAAACACAAATAAATAAAATAGTTCTCTAAAAAGGTGGCAGCTTATGGCTATAACCCCAGTTACTAAGGAGGTAGAGATAGTAGGATCTATAGTTCAAGACCAGCCTGCACCACACAGCAATACCCTGTGGAGGCTTAAAGAAAATGACCCCCAAAGGCCTGGCAAAGCGACTCAGTAAAGTCTTGCCACTGACTTGATGGACCCACAGGTTGGATGGAGACAACCCCACATATACACAATAAACAAACACATGATTTAAAAAGATAGGTGGGTCTCTAATAGAAGGCCAGCCTGGTCTATACAGTGAGTTCCAGGCCAGCCAGGGCTACAGGGTAAGATCCTGTCTCAGAAGCTGCCGGTTTTCTCTCTGGGACTCAGGCAGTCTCTGCAAACGGTTTTCTGGCATGTATTCTAGATTTCTGAGTTTTTCTGACCCTGTGCTTACTGTCTTCATTTTGTAACCTTAAAACCCTTCTTGAACTAACTTGAGATATGTAATGGGCATTTTCATTTATGTATACGGTGCGGAGGGGCAGGATAAAGGACAAAGGTGAGAGGCAGGAGGGGCTGTCATTGTGCTTGGGGACATGCCTTGATTTATCTGCCTGGAACTGGGCCTCCCGGAGGGATGGTATGCCAGGCTATAGCACCGGGCAGTAGCTTCATGGCGAGGGCAATTGAGGAGCAGAGGGCAAAGAGCTGGAGGGACATCAGGCAGGACAGGGCCATGACTTCTGGAAAGCAGTCTGCCTGAGGGTGGAAGCTCAGCGGATGGAAATGGGGGTACAGGAAGGAGTGGGGAAGGCCAAGGTCTCCAAGGCCCAGGGCAAGAGGGGGGCTGCTCACCCACCTTGGCCTCCAGCACCTTCAGTCTCTCGGTCAGCTCAGAAACTTTGCTGCAGTTGAGACAACCTGTGGGGAGGGGAAGGCTGGGCTAAAGCTAGAGGTCTAGGTCCCCTTAGGGGCCTTGCCCTTAGGGGAGACAGGTACCTAACAACCCTAATCTACAGGGAAGCAGTGTAGGGCTGGGCTGCAGAGTCACTGTAGGCCCAGGTGGACTACACCCCTGGGGTTCTTTCTATTCTAGAAGCCTTCAGAATGGAACAATTCTCCCAGCACAGGCTCTGGGGCCCAGTCTGGTGGTCTCAGCATCCAAATGTCCAACTCAAAAGCCATAGGCAGGAAATCCTGTTGTTTCCTACTGGGTAGGGTGGGATCTGGGCTACCAGCTCTGGGGATCAACAGACCACAGTCGGATGCTACTGGCCTCACAGGTAGCACTGGCTGGCTGTCACAGAACCACACTCCAGCTTCTCTGTCCATTGGTTTTTTTAAATGAAGCCTGTACAAACTGGCTACTCTGGTTTTCACTGTGGCCCCATGTTTTACACATGCCAAACAGGAGGCACCTGAGTTTGTGACAAGGTGCAGTGAAGTGTCCAATACAGTAACCCACACAGCTCAGAGTAGCCAGGCCCGGTGCTGCCCACTCCTGGCTATGGCACCTTGGACAGGGCAAGGTACCACTTGATCCTCCGTGTCCTGCTCAGGGGAGTAGACTGAACAAGGTCTTCTGGGCGTCGTGGGCAGCTATGAAGCTTGGAAGCATCTGGCTGAAGCCTCAGGCTCCCCAGTACAGAGAGGAAACTGATGAGTTGGGTGTAACTACAAAAGCCCAGGGTCATGAGACTCAGGGTGGCTGGCCCAATTCAGACTCCCTCTAGGAACACCTAGAGGCTCTCTGTCCGGGGGATGAGGTAAAGTAGTGTTACCCTTGATCCTCTACTGCTGGACCCAGTAGACTTCCAGGGACAATCGCCACACTCCCCTGGGTCCACCCTGGTCTCCTCCACCCCAGAAGTCCCCACGAGGCTGCCCCAGACCCACCTGAGAACGCTGTGGGCCGCATTGCCATCCGTCGCATGCTGCTGCCTGACCACATAGGCTCCAGGAAGCCAGGGGAGCCTGCAATGGAGGGACAGTGGGCTAAGAGTTTGCTGACCTGAGCTAGCCTTGCTTCATTAGAAGGCACATCATGCTGTTGTTGCTCCAGCAACGATCTCTGCTCCCCTTCACACATAGAGAAGCACAGGGAGCTGGGTAACTTCCTTGGGTCACACGGCAATAAGGAGGCAGGACCGAAGAAGGTGGATGGTTGGTGAGAGGGGCTGGCCCTCTGTGAGGGCCACACATAAGCTGAAGGTTTCCCCAGGGACCCAGTATATGACAGAGCCGAGAGGGTAGAGCTAACAGACAAGCCCAGCTCCCAGTTCCTGAGTGATCTGCCGTCTCTGACCTGCTCTTTGCTCCCATCTGTAAAACTCAGCAGCGAGGCCTCTCCTCTTATTCGGCAAGGCCAGGAGAGAGTGACGTGTGCAAAGGGTCTACCGTTCATATACAGGGCTCAGCAGTAGATGTTCAATAAATGATTGCACGGTTGCTATGCTTGTTCTCCATCTCCATACCCCACTTAGTAAGACAAGACCGAAGTGGTATGTTTTAAATGAAAGCCAGGGAGAGGCCGGCTGCCCATTCCAGGAGTCTACCCACTCCACACCCTGGAGGATTATTCAGCCTGGCTGGTCTGGTTTCTTGGGCCTGGGTTTCCACACAGCTGGAGGGACAGACTGGCCAAGCCAAGGCGGAAGGCGCAGCTGGAGGGCTCTCCAGCCGACAGCGCTAACTGCCCTCCTCAGCCCCCTGTGCCTGCCTTTTAAGGCCATGAAGTGTCATCCTGTGGGGGGAGACAAGACCCAAATAAGGCACCAGCCTGGCTGTTTGGACATGGGCTGTGGGTTGAGGCAGGGAATGAGAGGCGCCGGCAATCCAAACCAGACGGGTCTCTCTGGCCAGCCCCCAGCAGGGAGGCTGCCTGGCTCTGCTGTGTGCACATGGGATTTTTTGCTCAGGCAACTTCCTTAAGAGTCCCAGGGACCTGCAACTTGCTCAGGTATGGGGGTGCGGGGGGGGGGG
>NW_004949104.1:12237727-12239495 GCF_000317375.1 Microtus ochrogaster
CCCCAATCCTCAGAGAGGGTAAGGCTTCCCATGGGGAGTCAAGAAAGTCTAGCACATTGCTTTGAAGCAGGACCAAGGCCCTCCCCACTATATCTAGGCTGAGCAAGGGAATGGGTTCCAAAAGCCAGAACATGCAGTAGGGATAAATCCTGGTCTCACTGCCAGTGGCCCCACATTCTTTCCCAGTCATACAACTGTCACCCACATTCAGAAAGCCATGTTTGGTCCTACACTGGTTCCCTCGCTGTCAGACCGGAGTTGATGGGCTCCCATTAGCTCAGGACCCAGGCATCCACAAGGATGACCCCAGCTAAGACCCTAAGCAATAGAGGGGAGGGAGCCTGAACTGGCCTTGTGCTGTAGTCAGATTGATGACACTCTTAAATGTCATCATAGAACCTTCATTCAACAACTGATGGAAGCAGATGCAGACATACACAGCAGAGCACTGGGCTGAGCTCCCAATATTCAATTGAGGAGTGGGAGGAGTGAGAATATGAGAAAAGAGGTCAAGACCATGATGGGGACACCCACTGTTCCCCACAGCGCTTTCGGTGTGGGCATACCCTTGGAGACATACTGACTAGAGCCGCTCTCCAGATGACCACCACCGTCTGTCCCTTGACTTCAGCTCCTGCCCCACCAGGACAAGGACCCTTTCCATCTTGTATCCGCCAAAAGTCCTACAAGTCCCGCAGGACTGCAAGCTCCTTGATTAAACTTTTGTCCGTAAACACACTCATACCTCAGGCAAGCAAAAAATAAGCTCCCAGCAAGCACAGTAGCAGGCAAAACAGTGCAGGTGATGGCCACAGCCGCCCCGAGGACGAGCTCACAAATGCTCTAGTAGCACACAGGCTGTCTCTGAGCTGCTGATCAGTGCACCTGCAGCTGCAAATCATTTTCCAAACAATTCAGTTTGGGACATTTAGCCTAGAGACAGAAAGAACTGGAAAAATGGAGAGAAGGGCTGTGGATGGCTAAGTCAGGAAAGTGCTTGCTGTGCAAGCGTGGGGACCCGAGTTCAATCCTTAGCACCCGTGTAAAAACTGTGTGTGGTCGCACATGCCTAAGCCCAGTGCTGGGGGATGGAGGGAGGATCCCTAAGGCATGGTACAGGCCAGCCAGGCTAGCTGAATCAGTGAGCTCTAGGACCAGTGGTAGACACTATCTTAAAAGCAAAGTAGAGAGAGAGTAAGGGAGACACTCAATGTCGAGTTCCAGCCTCCATGTGTGTATACATGTGCTTGCCCACGTGTGTACACATACATTACACACGTATACACATACTTACATGCATGTACATAATTTGGACCCCCCACATATACATTCATACACACACACATACATACATACACATATACGCATACACACATACCTGTATACACACATATGTGTACACACACATACGTACATGCACACACATACCTGGAGCAGCAATATAGACTGAGTAGCTAAAAGTGATTGTGAATTCCAGTTAGTAAAGTAAGTTCAGTTGGACCTTGTGGTGGGCACCTGCAATCGCAATACTCGGTAGGCAGAGGCAGGATGACCAGGAATTTGAGGTCAGCCTGGTCTGCGCAGATAGACCTAGTCTCAAAAATGCTTAGGTGGGGCTAGAGAGACTGGCTGTGGTTAAGAGTGCTTGCTATTGCAGGGCAGTGGTGGCACATGCCTTTAATCCCAGCAGAGGCAGAGGCAGAGGCAGAGGCAGAGGCAGAGGCAGAGGCAGAGGCAGAGGCAGAGGCAGAGGCAGAGGCAGAGGCAG
>NW_004949104.1:12239640-12259492 GCF_000317375.1 Microtus ochrogaster
GAGAGGACAGGTTCCAAACTCCAAAGCTACACAGAGAAACTCTGTCTTGAAAACAACAACAACACAACAAAAGCAAAAACAAAACTCCCCCCAAAAGGAAAAGAAAATAAAAGGAAAAAGAAAAAGAAAGGAAGGAAGGAAGGAAGAAAGGAAAGAAGGAAGAAAAATGCTTGCTATTCCTTCAGAGGATTCCAGTTTGGTTGCCAGCATCCACATTGTTTGGATCACAACTGCCTATAACTCCAGCTCCATGGGATCTGACACCCTCTTATAGCCTCTATGAATACCCGCATTCTCATGTGTCTATGTACATGCGAACACATGTATGCACGCACACGAGCACACACACACACAACCAGATTATAAAATTTGTTTTTAAAATATTATTTTGGAGCTGGAGAGATGGCTCAGTGGCTAAGAGCGCTTGTTCTTGAAGAGGCCCTGGGTTCAGTTCCCAGCACCCACATGATGCTCACAAGCCTCTGTAGCTCCAGCTCCAGGAGATCTGGGCACATACAAACACGCAAGCAGAAAGCCCATAAAATAAGTAAATCTAAAAGAGAAAAATGTCTGGGTGTAAGGCTAGGGGTGTGGTTAGTTCAGGGGAGGATTGCTGGCCTAGCACAAGCAAGGCAGTAGGTCCCATCCCCACTGGGGTAGTTTAAATGTGATTGGCCTCCATAATCTCATAGGGAGCGGCACTATTAGGAGGTGTGGCTCTGTTGGAGTGGGTATGGCCTTGTTGGAGGAAGTGCATCACTGTGGGGGTGGACTTTGAGGTTTCCTATGCTTAGGATATGACCCAGGGTCTCAGTCGACTTCCTGTTGTCTATAAGATGCAGGGCTCTCAGCTTCTACTCCAGCACCACATGCTTGGGTTGGGTAGGGGTGTCCTGCTACGGTTAAGATATTCCATCACTCCCATTGGTGTTTGGTCAGAGGCCCTAAAGCAGGCTCACAGTTGAGGCCCTTCTTGCCCTGAAAGACTCCTCCAGCCCCATATTGTATACTAGAAGGGCCCCAAGGCTGGTCCCAGAACCCCAGATCCCACTCACTCTGGGGCACTTCCCACTATCTAGGAGGTCTCCAACTGTCTGCATGTATACATCCCCTGCCCCAATTCCCACAGCCATGGTTCCTATGCCACCTCCTCTAGAAGGCCTCCTAAACAGGTCAGGTTGCCCATCACTGCCAATGCCCTGCTAAAGTGCTCATGGCTCAGTGTGCTGACCCCTGAGGCCGCTGTGCTCTGCAGTTTCTAGCCTTCCACATGCACATAGCAGGGCATGGAAGAGCACCAAGGCCCAGAGAGGAGGTCTCTGCCCAGTCCACACAGCAGGACCAGGTGGGCTGGGTTCCGACCCTTCCCCAAACTGGAAATGAGGAAGAAGCAGTTTGGGGGGTCTCTGGGCTCCCTCAACCCTGTGACTTTTCCTGCGATAGAGCAGAGCTGGGGGGAGGGGCTTCCTGGTTCACATCTGACCCCCCAGGCCCACATGGCTTGGTGACCACACAGACCACATGGCCACAGCCTTCCTCGCTGGGTCATGTCTCCTGTGTGAATTTACTTTGCAGATGTAAATATTTGCTGACCGCCAGCCGGTGGCCTAAGTCAGGGCTTAGGGTCAGAGCTGGGGCTCTGAGCTCTAAGAAACCTCCGGCCCAATGAGGGGGCCTCTGGGAAGGCTTGCTATGTTCCTGGCCTGGTCAGGGTGGGTGAGTTTCATTCATTATATGCCCACTCTCTGCCAGGCCCGTTCCAGGCACCGGAGCTGAAGGGTCACACTGGCAGTGGGGCCAGCTTAGTCAGCCTCCCCTCGGAGCACCAAGGTGGTCACAGGCAGACCAGCTAGCCACTGTCAAGGCCACAGGGTGCAGGGAGAAAGCCAGTGTGGCACAGGGTGAAGGGTGTGTGCGTGAGAAGCTGGGTGTTATGGGAACGTAGGACGGCAGTGGCCTGCTGGATTAGCAGGGAGGAGGGGCTGGCTGAGCATTCTAGACAGGAATGGGAGTGGATGGGTGTTAGAAACGGGCAGGATGACAGAATATTTAGCCCTCAGGACTCTGAGCCTATAAAGCAGAGGCTTGGCTCTGTACCTGGCACCTGGCTGGCATAGGCAGACATAGAGAGTGGAGAAGCTGAGGGGCCCTGGAAGGGCGTGGCCACACCCTGTCCCACATCTGCTCTGAGGCTTTGAGGCTGTGGACTCTTAAGTGAATGTCCACCTCTGGTTCCCCACCATCGGGGACAGGACAGGGGCCGTGGAGGTTCTAGAAGAGAGACATACATATTGGAAGGCAGTGAACCAAAGAAGAGAAACAGAGGCCACACGTCTCTGGGGAACCCATGAACAGAAGAGGGTGAGCCCCAGCTTCTCCACCGTTCTGTCTGGGGATGCTAAGGCCAGCCTCACGGCACCCCACCCGTCTGATCAAGTTCCTTGGGGAGTCGTCAGCTGTGCTACAGCAGAACTCAAGCCTCACTCCGGAGCTGGCTTTCCCCTCTCTGAGCCTCACTGTGGTGACAGAGGACAGTTGGTGGCTTTCCTTCCCCATGTCACTGTCATTGCAGGAGGGGCTGAGACAGGATGCCACTGGAGAGAACCGGGTCACAATACTTACGTACTGTGTGACCTTGTGCAAGACCCACACCCTCTCTGGGCCTAGTTTTTATCATCTGGACTATGGGACTGGTGGACAGTAAGTCTTCAGGGAGCCCTGCAACAGAGTTATGGAGTGAAAGGGCAGGAAAGGGCAGTTCCCCCCTCTGCACAGGTTTAGGCACTGGCCCCTCTTCCAGCCAGGGCCCTGGCACTGTGCCAGCTCTCTGCCTGCCCTGCCTGTGTAGTATATTTTGGCTTTGGATCTTTCTTATCCATTGTTTCCACAAGTAGGTGGCCAGGCAGAGCCTGAGCCAGGCCATTTTTAGCCATATTGCCTCTTCCTAAAGTCTGGAAGGACCAAAAGACGAGCAAATCTCAACCCTGGCTCTTTTATGCTGTGTGACCCCAGGCTGGTCCCTTCCCCTTTCTGAGCCTCACAATCCCCATCTGTAACATGGGACCCTCATGGTGGTCATGAAGAATGTTACTGTCACAGCATGGACGTCCCCTTTCCATATGTGAGGAAATGGGTCCCTGTATCTGCTGGGTCACCATGGTCACCCCTAGCATAGGCTGCAGAGAGGAGAGGAAGATTTATCTGGAGTATATGAAAAATGCCAGGCACAACTGTCCACTTTTTTTAAAATTCTGGAATGGCAACGTTTCCCTTCCTCTGTAGCTGGAAGTGAAGCTCTGGGGCCCAGGGTCATGTCACAGCTACGGGATGGCCACAGGAGCAGGGGAAGCAGCTGGGGGAAGATGGCCTAAATCCAGCTGTGGGAGGAAGGGCAGAGCCCACGGTGAGCCAGCAATGTCCCCACACCTCCCAACTCCCGTGCCCACAACAGTTTTCCAGAATATTCGGACCGGGCCTCTCTTCTCCTTAGCCCTCCTATCCCATCCATCACCGTGAAGCCTGACACCACCTTGCCCCAGGAACACCTGGGAAAACAGACTCCATTCTCAGACTCAACATATCACGGGTGGGGACACTGAGGCTCGGATGCACCCGACAGCCTGGTGCCCTTTACTGACGCCCCCACATACACTCCATTTTTGTTTTGTTTTGAGATAGGGTCTCATGATGTATTCCTGGATGCTAGAACTCAGAGATCCGCCTGCCTCTGCCTCCCGAGTGCTGGGATTGAAGGTGAGCACCACCATACCCTGTCCTCCCCACCTCCCACTATGAACAGGCACAGTGCTCAGACTGCAGTCCTCCAGGCTGGGCTCTTGCATAATGCCTGGGGGGTTCTGAGCTAAAGGTTCCACAGCCAGTGGCTGGTGAAGCTGGCTTGGCCAGGAAGCCCAGGGGACTCTGAAGGCCCCACAGAGACAGCGGGAAACATTGGAAGTGGTCTGGCACACAGCCTCCAGTCTCTGCCCCCACATCTGTTCTATCCTCACCTGCTCACCAGGGCCCCGGGGACACAGTAGCCATTGTCTGATAAGGCCTCACCCGACCTCCCACATCTTGGGGTTTGCCCACAGTACCCCTGTGGTCTCCTTGGCAGCCGCCCCCAGCAGCTGGCTTTCCTTTACCCTTGGGGCCCTTCCATCTTCTCTGCTGGCGGGGAAGGCACTGGTCCAGGCTTCTACCGCTCCCATACTGACTGCACGGTTCCCTCAGCAGGGGTGTCTGATCTAGGGCTTGCTCACCCCGTTTCTCTGCAGCTCCACTTGAGACCACTGCCTCAGAACTGGCAAATCTTCTCCTGTGTCAGCTCATGCGAGGGATGGAACCCAGAGCTTTGCATATGCTAAGCAAGCACTATGTCACTCATAATGGACGCTGGGCTACAATCCCACCTCTCTGCCTTCAGTTCCCCATCATGAGTTGGGGGAGGGTGGCTTCACTCAGCTCCTCACTCCCTTGAGGCAGAGCCCCACTTTCAATGTCCCTGTTTGCGCTAAAGCCAGTGCCTCAGGTTTTGGGCCACTCTGTCCCCAATAGGGACAAGCCTGGGTATGAAGTTCTTTATCATCTCAAATCTGCTGCTGTGAGCTCAGCCATGCAGTGAAGCAGGCAGCAGCACAGGAGGCAGGAAAGCCCAGGGAGAGCTGCAGGCTCCAGCACCGAGCCACCCCAAGCTGAGCACATACAAGGGCAGTGTGTGAAAGGGTCCCTCTGGATGGGACACATTCTGCACATGGGGAACACAGATGACTGTACCCTAAAGACCCAAGACAACAGAGCCAGGGAGTCAGCATTTCAGTCCCAAGTCTGCCACGTAGCTTTGGACACCCGCGACTTCACAAGGTCTTCAGTCTTCTGCCACAGGGTGAGGAGCACTGCCCCCCTTTCCTAGCTAGCTCAGATAAATGATCTAGGCTTTGCTATCCTGTGGGGACATCTGGATGATCTCCCCAGTGCACAGCTTGGATGTTGAACAGCCCATAAGCTGAGATGCTGAACCTGTGGTCCTCAGGGCAGCACTATTAGTGGACCTTGGAAAGGCTGGGTCCATGGGCTGGGGATGGAGCTCGGCTGGTAGAATGTTCGCCCCACACGCATGAAGCACTCAGGCCTGGTGGCACACACCTATAATCCCAGCACTCGGGAGGCAGAGGCAGACAGATCTCTGTGAGTTTGAGACCAGCCTGGTCTAAAGAGTGAGTTCGAAGACTGAGAAACTCTGTCTCGAACTCCCCCGCCCCTGCAAAAAAAAAAAAAAAAAAAAGAAGAAGAAGAAAAGAAAGTTCAAGACTTACCTGGGCTACAAAAACTCTATCTTTGAAAAAGGAGGTGGGGCCCAGCAGGAGGCCACTGAGAAGTGCACTTACAGGAGCACCAGCACCCAGCCCAGCCCTTTCTGCGCCGGCCGTGAGATGTACTCCTTCCCACAGGCCCAAAGCCCTAAGACCAACCAACCAGCCGGGCTGGAAGCTCCAAATGTGAACCAGAATAAACCCTATTGCCATGTAAATGCATTGCATGAAGTATTTTGTCCTAAGACAGACGTGTGGAAAGCTGGCTCACACACGTTAGAACAAAGGCCTTGGGATGGTACGACTGGAAAGAGGGAGGCCATCTGGGCCCCTAAGAGGCCAGCTGTGACCACGAAGGGGACAGAAGGCATCATCTGGATGGGAGGCACTTCACAAATGTCCCAGGTCCCAGGCTTTCCTACCTTCCTCACAGGTCACCCCCGAATGTCCAGGGCAGCACCTCCATTCGCGGGCAGTCACTGTCTTGTAGATCACTTTGTATGTGGGCCTCACCACCGTCCTGTAGCTGAGAGAAAAGCCAGGAGCGCCAGCTCAGCCTTCCACCAGCTCTCCTGCTCTCCTGTGATGGCGTCTTCCATGTCCACCCTTGGATTTAGCTCTTTGCTCACCACCACGGCCACGGACTAGCCTGCTCCTCGCTGTGCAGTCAGAGCTCTAGCACGATCCTCCATGCAGAGGCCCTGAAGTTCCCCCTCCACAATGCTGCCTTTGTCTCACCTATCCCGAGGCCCCCCGACTTCCTGGGCCCTCCATGCAGTCACTCAGGTCTTAGCCCGTGCTGTGCCCCAACGAGAAGAGCCAGTTCCTTCCCCACCACAGTGCCACTCACCTGCTCCCAGGGCAGCCCATGGGCCACGGGCAGTTCTGCAGCACTCGCTGGAGGTAGGTGCCATTCTGCACATGGCACGAGACAGTGCGGGTCACCACGTAGGAGCACCAGTTCCTAAGACAGACCCACAGAAAGGAAGTTCAAGTGGCAGGCCCAGGACTCCAAGCAGATCTGTTCTCCAGAGCCCTGTCTCCAGGCAGGGAGACCCCTGGGTTCTGTGTCTTTCAAGTGTGGTAGCTACAGAGCCTCTAGTTCATAAGAAAACTTAATGACCCCCATGCTAGGGGCTCCCAGGAGGCCTCTGGGAATGAGCTACAGGGGCAAGATGGAGCAGGGCATGATCATCACAGCTCTGCCTCACTTCTGGTCTCTAACATTGAGTTTCTGCCCCCCACCCCACCCCCGTCCCCTGCCGCCTGTTGAAGCCTTTTAGAAAGAAGCATACCTTTCCAAAGTTATTTAATCTTCACCTGTTTCTTAGGAAAAACATTTCCAGTCAGGGGTTAAGAGGCAAACCCTGGGGTCAGCTGGCACTGAGGCCAACAACCACCCACTGAGAACACTAGAGACTCCAGAACCTCGCTCTCCCCATGTGGGAAGTGGCCGGTCAGGGTGCAAGAACTTCAGTAAAGGAAGAATTCCTCACGTGCCTCAAGTGTCACAAGCAGGCTCCCATCAGGGTCTGCGATGGACAGCACTCGGCCCCAGAGGCAGTTTGACAAGCATGGCTTATCTTAAGGTTATGCACACACAGGAACACGTGCACGGAAGCGGAGCGTGGGCTAGGCTCTTTCCCTCTACTTTATTTTTCTTTGTTTATTTAAGACAGGATCTCATTAGGTATCCCAGGCTGGCCTCAACAATCCTCCTGCCTCTGCCTCCTAACTCTGGGACCACAGGCATGCGACATTTTCCAAGCTCCCGCCGTCTGGAAGTGCGTTTGTTCAGTAGCTTTGGGCTGTGTGTGAGAGCCGGTTCTCAGGTTAGCCTGCTGAGGCCCAGCCTTCTGCCATGGTCTTGTAGCCGCTCTAACTAGTGCCAGGTTTGAACCATGCCCAACATTTTGACGACACTCACTTTTCTTGCTCCTGTCAAGCCTGACCATCCCATCCATCAGCTGTCCCTTCCCTGGACCTCCCTCCCCTTGGCCGGTTCCAGGGAGGCCCAGAGGATGAGGGTACTTCCTCAGCCTCACAGACTGAAGCTTTCTCTTCCTTGTAGGTGGAGTGGAGCTGGGGCAGCTGAGTGGGGGGTGGGGACTGCTGGACTGGTGCAGGGAGGGGACAGGGACATTCCAGGTGCTCAGTAGCCCTCAGCCTTGCCTGGGGTCAGGAGCCCAGAGCAATTTGTTGGGGCTCAGGAAGGAGGAGATGGTGTCAGGTGGCCTTTCTCAGTCTGGGCTGTCTTCCCTGCAGACTACTCTTCACGGCCTTGAGCCCAAGGTCAGCAGCTTCCCAGGCTGAGGCCTTCACAGAGCCACGAACCATGTCTCAACCAACACAGAGCAGATGAGAACCAATGACTCTGGAATCAAAGGCCAGGCCTGGCCAGCTACATTCTTGGGCTCAAATCTGACTCTGTGCCCCCAGATTGGTAACATGTTGTCTTCTCTTCCCACGGTCTCAGTTTCCTCTCTAAAATGGAAGGACATCTTTCTGGCTTAGTAGAGAACCATTTAAATACCCATAGCATATAGTAAGCCCAGTGTGTGCAATTCGGCATCCTGACGGGTCAGTCATCTGTGCTTAGAACATTGCACCCTAGCTCTCTTACGGAGGCGACACAAGCACCAGTGAAGCAGTACCTGACCTCTCACATGGCATCCACGGATGGGGACAAGCACAAACCAGGGACCTAACTCTACATGCTAAGGAAGGTAGGGAATGGAGGGTTAACCACAGCAGGTTCTGAGCATCAGGAAGAGAGAGGAAGCAAAGGAGAAACATGGTTGGCTCCATTTACGGCACTCCTTAGATGGATGTGGTGGCTTGACCTGTATTGTCTGTGCTCTGGAGGCTGAGGCTGAGGATCATTTGGCTAGCCCAGGTGACAATGCAAGACTCCCACCTCAGAAAACTAAAATATAATGGCAAATGGCTCAGCTGCAAATGCCTGATGTTGAATCCTTGGAACCCATGTGAGGGTAGAAGGGGAAAACCAACTCTCCAAAGTTGTCCTCTGACTTCTACACATGTGTGACACACACACATACACACACACACACACACAAACACGTATACACACACACACACACACTGTGGACAGTCTAAGATCATGCCCTCTGTATGTTTCCACACAAACTGTGTCATATAGTCTCACTATGCACACCCGTGCACACACACACACAAACTGGCAGAGGCAGGCTCAGCAGGGCTCACATGCATTTGAGCTTCTGGGCACACGGCACACCCAGCCATGCTCTACATGCGTGAGAATACCCCTCCCCAGCTGTGAATGAGGCAGGGGCAGTCCGAGAACTGTGGAGACTCACAGTGTTCCCAGTTATTTGCCACATGCCAAACTCTGCCTGAATCCCCTGTGTGGACACTTGGAGCAGTAGCTGACCAGACATTTTATACAGGAAGGGATACTCAAGCCAGGAGGAGTGCAAGGTCAGCGGCAGCTGCCTCCTCCACCTGAAGGAGCAGAAGCCCAAGCTCCGACCTCGCCCACTTCCAGGCATAGCAAGAGGTTTGACTTGGTTTTTTACATCTTATTTGTGTGCGTGAGCACGTGTGTGTATATAACTGTATGCATTCCTATGCATGTATGTGCATGTACATTTGTGCACGCATGTGTGAGCATATTGTATGCATATGCATGTGTGTGTGTGTTCATATGTATGTGTCTGTGTGTATGCCAACGTGTGTGAATGGAGGTCAGAGGCCAACTTGTGGGAGTCAGTTTGTTCTTTAATGTGGGTCCTTGGAATTGAACTCTGGTCATCAGGCTTGGTGGGAAGCACCTCTAACTGCTGAGCCATCTCAGTGGTCCCTGTAAGCTTTTTGCAAAGCATGTATTGAATACGGTCTCCGCTTGCCATGGAACTCAAAGTTGACCATGACTCCCCATTGTCCTGCAACCCCTGTTGCTTCCATCCTCGGTGTTGCTCACACCTCCTGAGCACTCACGGGCCAGGCTGCCCCTTTTCCACTTCTCTTGTTTAGGATCTATTTGCAGAGCTCCACTCCTTTATTCTGGCAATTCCTGTTCACCCTTCAAGGTCCAGCCAAGACTGAGGTCTCCTCAGCCATGCACAATAGCCCAGAGCTATATTCTCTCCCATGAGACGAGGGCATAGGTAAGGACCAAGTCCATATAGAATTCAACTCAGGGATGTTTGTTGAATGACTGCGTGACTGAGAACGCAGCAGCCTGGGCAGAGAAGTCAAGACCCAAGGCTTTCAGAGCGAGACATGCAATCAATACTGAGACACTCTGCCGTCTCTGCGGACTACCTTCCCTGAGGTGTGGCCAGTAATAGAGGTGCCCAGAGGCCAGGTAAGGCTGAGAGGTGGGTAGGGCTGGGAGGAGACAACACATCCCTTCCTGGTCCTCCACCTCTGCCCACTCAGCACCTCCAGAGGCCACTGAGAGGGGCAAAAAAACAGTCCAAACCAGCTCATCCTGGCCCCAGCGACCAGCCCAGCGGTCCTCCCAGTGACTGTGCACCCGCCTGTATGGAGTGGCCCAGGGGACTTTGTCTCCTCAGGGCCTAGGGCTGTGATCCGGAATAGTGATAGGAACTAATTGCAGAAGGCAGCCAAGCAGGCCATGGGCCAAGGGCCGTTATGAAAAGGAGAGGAAAGAACTGAGACAGGCCGGTGGGGGTGGGGTGACAAGAGCCAGAACCAGAACCGCACCGGGGTACAGCTCCAGTCCTGTGATGTAGTTTCCTACAGCTGTCAGTGACCCTGGGACATGGTCCCGCCTGGCTTGGACCTTGCTATGCCCATCTGCAAATGGGGAGAGCAGAGCAGCTTCCCTGCAAAGTGCTCCGTGAGTCCTACCTCTGGGGACAGTTCCTCCTGGCCTGAGGTGTCACAGTCAGCCGTCGCTGATGACAACCTAGTAGGAGGGGCCAGGACATCAGCATCATGCTGTCTTCACAAGATTCCACAGGCCTGGGGTTAGCCATGTGGGCATAGAACTGGCATCTGTGAATGGCTGGAGCCATTCAGAGAAACGGGACGGAGGCTGGGAGGGATGTCACAGGGGCAGAAAGCAATCCTACTAGGTGGGGGATAGGGACTGGCAGCAACAACAGGTTCCAAGGTGGCTCTGCACAGCCCCTGGACACCCTAGCTGTAGGGGGCCCAAAGTCTCGCCACATTCCTGGGGTTGGGGGTGGCCCCTTGGATGCCTTCCCAGGCCACCCCCTCCTCAGGCACAAAGCCTCTTTTCTGCCTTCCGTCCCTCAGCTGCCAAGGGGTGCCTGGGGCGCCTGGCTGGGAGTGAAGGGAGGGCTGATGGGGGCGACATCCCCATGCTGTCTCCAAGATGCTGGGACAGGGCCATGGGGGGAGGCCCTGGCAGCCGAGGACCTCAGTTAACTCCAGTTTGAGGTCCCTACCCTACTTAAAGTTGGTCACAGTGGGGATCCACGTACGTGGCCGACACTGGTTTTCACTCTCAGAACAAACCTTCAAACACAAGAACAGCAAAAGAGGAAACTGAGGCTCGTGGGTATGGTCTGGCCCTGTGTCTATAAAACGGGGGTGGGGGCACAGCAGGAAGGGCTTTGTGACCCTGACATTGTGACAGCAGTCTGTACAGAGATGGAGGAACAGACCCCAGTGAAGGCCAGAGACCTGCCCACAGGCAAAGCTCCCACACAGGACGCCCTGCGGCTCTGGGCTGGCTGGTGGGGAATATGGCCATAAGCTTTCTCTTCCATCACCCCGTCTGACCCTGGAAACCCAAAATTCCTAATCCCTCTCAAGTCAGCATCTGGGATTCTGGGGGCTTGCTGTACGGGCTCGGACAGGTCATCTCTGTACCTCTGTTTCTCTAAAAAACAGACCATAAGAGAAGGAGCCTTGGATGGCAGCTGGGGAAGGTTCTAGAGGCACCAGAAGTAGAAAGAGGGCCAACCCAAACCAGCTGAGGCTGGCACACTGTAGGTGGTGCTGTGACATGTGCCACACGGCTATCCCTATGTCTCTGCCACTTCTGCCCTCTGAGTCTGCTCAGGTCACCTGCTCCCGGGGACCTGCTGGCCTCTGACCACTGAGAAAGGGGGAATTTCTGAAAGGAATGAAAGACTGAGGCCGCAGGGGGCCGGGGCCCTGGAGGCCAGTGAATAGGCTGAATGGACTAAGAGGCCCGGCTAGTCCACATTGTCTGTCCCGGAGACAGAAGCAGGGACCGCAGGCCGAGCAGGGGCCAGAGCAGGTTCAAATTCTGCCATCAGGCCCAGGGGGAGATGTGAATCCCAGCCTTTTCACTTATAACCCACGAGGCCCCATCTCAGCCATCACCGGCCTCAGTTTGCTCCTCTACTGAATGGGGGCAGGTTTTCCTCCATTCTTCAGTCCTGAAAGACACATCTAGAAAAGGCCCCACAGGACCCTGTCCTGGGAAACACTCCACAAAAGCCGGCAGAGAGTCACAGGCTGCTGGAGTTCCAACCAAATGCCAGGTCCCAGGGGAGCCTCTGACACTGACCCACTGTGCAGACTCCACCCCAGTCCTTCCTCCAAGCGAAATAAATAGCTGGGGCACTAAAAAAAGTCAGCAACAGGGAAAAGGGGAGGAGATCCCTGAAGCGCCAGGCCCACAGAAGTCCTGAGGGGCTTTGGTTACAGTGCCATGGGGTTTATCTTCTGGGGGCTCTGGGATCTCAGGGGAGGAGTAAGGGAGGCTGTCTGCCCTTTCATACACGGGTAGGTGAGCGCGGGTTCTCCAGAGCACCGGGCGCCTAGGTCTCCGCCCCCACAGTTATGGTATGGGGATGAGAGATGGAGCCCCTGCTCCAGTCTCAGACTGCCACCAATGTGGGAGACAGGTCCCTTGCTCCAGTCCCGGGTTTGCACGGAATTGAGGTCAGGTCCCTGTCCCAGTCGCAGTGTTGCAAGGAGCTGGCTGGGGTCAGGTCTCTGTCCCAGTTCCAGCGTTGCAAGGAGCTGGAGTCCTGTTCCCTGTCCTAGTCCCGGGATTGTTCGGAGCTGGGGTCGGGTCTCTGTCCCAGGCTCGGGGTTGCTCCCAGTCCCGGGATTGCACAGATCTAGGGGAGACTTACCTGCGACCAGAGAACCGGGCGCCCGGGACGCTCCACGCGGCGCCGCCTCCCGGGAGCAGGAGCCCGAGGCAGAGCAGTGTCCAGGCCCGCGAACCGCCCATGCTGTCGTCCCAGCCGCTGCCGCGGTCGCGCAGAGCCGGTTCCGGGCTGAGCAGGGCGGGGGCGCTCGGCTTCGCCCGCCCCTCGCCCCCCGCCCCCGCCAACCCGGAAGCCGCCCGCGCCCCCGCCAGGACGCCCTCCAGGTGCCCACCTGAGCCACAGACCGGGAAACCAAGGCTCTGGCCGCGGTCCCCCCAAGCTGCCAAGACCCGAACCCACCACTCCTGAGTAATCACGCCCTGAGGCACTCCGCTCTGACATCTTTGAGGAACCGGGTTCCCGAAACATGCAGGATCCGCCCATCGACCCAACAAAGGCTTCCTGAGCTGTGCCATTGTCCCGGCATCTCACCCCGCATATCCTGCCCTGACTGAAGCTTTTCATCACTCCATGCTGGGCGGGCAAAGTTGTCCAAGTTACAGATACGAAATCCAGGGCCCCGGCACTCTCTGGGCGCCCCCTAAGTGCAGTGTCTCTGTTTTACAGATGGAGACCCTAAAACCCAGAAAGATGTCACCTACCCAGAGCAAACACTCTGGCAGTGACTGGCAGAGTCTGTTTTAGGGCCCCAATCGCCACAGCTCAGTGTTGGGGCCACTTAAGCACATACATAGTCAGCATTAGTGTGGGCCTCAGTTTCCCATTTTGTAAGGACTGGCTGAGAGTGGAGGGTATGGGTGGGACTCAAGAATGTTCCATGAGGCATAGTAGGTGTGTGTTTGTGTGGGCACATGACAGGCTGTTTGTATTTAGGCATGATGCTGTGTGCATGACGTGTATGCGTGCGTGGGCAGCGTTGCTGATGTATGTTTTGCACAGTATTGGGAATTGAACCTATAACCTTGACTCTATCCCCAAAGTTAGCCCTGTTTTTGTCACAGCTGGTCAGCAACTTAACTCCACCTCTACATGCTCGTCCCACTGCGGGGCCTCCGTCTGTCTGAGGTTCCAGTCAAGCAGCCAGGATCCTCCATCAGTCCAGGGACACGGAGAGCACGCTGGCTGCCCTGCTTCCTACCTGGTGGGAAGCAGCCAAGAGACCCCAGCAGCTATTAGCAGTATGTCTGGACACTCCTGTAAGTTAGGACACCACATTCCCTAACTGACCCACCGAACACTCGGATGCTCCCTGCAGCTCTGGACTATTTCACACCAGGACAGGGCCTGACTTGCTGAGGTCGGAACCCCATAGTCTGCAATGTTGATTTATAACACGACCAGGCTGTTCTGTGCCCACTGAGAGCCGTGTGACCCAAGCCGTGTTTCCCCCATTTTGGGAAAATGACCTGGCTTTGGTTTCTCTGAGGTGGCGAGGGCTTGGAAGCTGATGTGACGGTCAACAGTGGGCTTTCTGGTTCTCTCTACAGAGGTGCAGAAAGTCGGATGTATTTCCAGGGAGGGGCTTTTGGTTTAGTGGAGGTTTCCGTGTTCACTGAGGAGGGCTGGGAGGGGCTGCTGACTCGAAGTCTCAGGTTGAAGCCTCCTCCCAGAAGCCCAGTCCCCTCACTTGCCAATCCCAGATCCTAACTGCCAGCGACGATGTCAACTCCTGCCATGCCCCAGTGCCCCCAGCTGACCACAGGTCAGGTGGCGCTAAGCAGTTTGCCTGCTCTGCCTCTGCCCAAGCTTCTGCAATCTGGGAGTCAGCAATTTGTGCCCAGGTATAGGACTCAGGGCTGCTGGAGAGTGCGGGGGTAGGGCCCTGAGCTAACGACCAAACACTACTATGTCTTTCAGCCAAGTCCCACAGGAGGAGACTTCTTTGGGGTGAGGGAACTTGGCACAAACTTGGGCTCCCATCTGGACTGAAGAGGACAGAGCACATGCAGACATGCAGGGACCTGATAGGGGACACACAGATGGACCTCCTGGGGCTGGCCATGGGGTGTGGGGACAAACCGTCCACCCAGCCTTGCCCAAACAGGAAATGCTTTTCTTGCAAACAAACCTGGGCCATGGCCTCCTTCCCTTGGGAATTCCATCTGGACCTCAGCTCCGGACTGCCCCTGACCCTGCTTTGTCCCGTGAGACATTCTCCTAGCCCAGGGTGCACCGAAGTCCTATCCCCAGCAGCAGGGCAGGACGTGACCCTGGCAAGTCTGATTTGTATACACCAGCCCCAAGAGTTCAGGCTTCACAGATCTGCCATCAAAGTCTACTCAGATAAAAGGCAAGGGCTTCTAGATCCAGGCTGGGGAAGGTGCCAGCTTGGTCAAGGAGGACTGGCTGGGGTGTGTGTGTCTGTGTGTCTGTGTGTCTGTGTGTCTGTGTGTGTGTGTGTGCTGGGGAGCACTGGGCGAAGGAGGCACTCTGGCTGGGCGGCTGGGTGAACTTGGCCCCACTGGCTGCAGCTGCCCCGCAGTTACTTCTGCTCCGCGAGCTGCTCTTCTTACCCAGCTGGGGCTGGCGGGCATGGGAAGGAAGAGTCAGGAAATCATAAATTAGAACTGAGGGGCTTCCTGCCCTTCTCTGGAACCCTCTAGAGGAGGAGCCTGGGCTTTGAGGGGGTGCTAGAGAAAGCACAAGTCACCAGGCGGGACAGCACACCTCCCCTGTAGGGTCCCCAGTCATCTACAGGGTCTTTTCCAGCCTCAGTTTCTCCAGTGGAAGATCAGTGTTTGGAATGTGCTGTTTAACTATGGAGGGGGGAGACAGAAGTCTCCCTCCGTCTCGGTCTTTCCCTCTGGCCTGCATCCTCCACGCACCCTCGCTGCCCTTGCTGGGGTTCCTTGCCCTGCTTCTCTTTTCATATCACTCTGCAAGTGTGGACTAAGGAGGCTCATTCTGTGACAGCATCTGATGAGGAGAGAGGAGAGCTTCTTGGGTGCCCATACTGCAGCATGAATGGTTGATGTACTTAATGTCACTTGTTGTTGACATTAAGTGTTGTCCATCACTTAAGTTGGGATGGAGGGCCATTGACTGAGAGTCCACCTGATTTAAAGTCTGAATCAATAGCGATAAGGTTGGTCAGAAGGCTGTTTGCTGACCAGGGGCCCAGAAGTGTATTCTGCAGTGTGGAAAGGTGTCCATGTCCCAGCCCCAATAAGGTCAAGAGCACTCCTGCTGGATCACAAATGAAGGTCGTGGCTCCCCAAAGTTAGCTGGATATGGAAGAGGAAAGCACAGGGAAGAGGTGGAGCTCACACCAGAGAGCCTGAAATTGCTGGCTGCCATGTCGGTCCCAGGTGGCACTGAGAACCTTGCACCTGCCCCCCACTCCGGAGTGGGTGGGTGCAGACGGTTCTCATTAGTGGAGGAGGCTTGGGGGGGACTCAGAGGAGGAAAGATGGCCGGGTGGAGGGCCACACACCTGTAACGCTGGCACTTGGGAGATGGAGGGAGAGGATCAGGGATTCAAGGCCAGCCTGGGCTTTGTGAGACCCCATCTGCATCCCTGCACACACACCAGAAATAAGAAAAGGAAGAGAAATGCAAAGCAGAGATGGCAATGGAGTGAGCCAGAGATATGCAGAAAAGGGAACGGGGGTGGAGTGTGTGTGGGGGAGAGACAGACATGCAGGAAGGGGGTGCTTTGAATAGAGGATCCCAGGTTGGTGTTAGTGTCTGTGGGAGCCTGGGAGCAGGGCCAGGGTGTGCTGTTGGTACCATGAAGGCTTTGGCTTCCCTTGACCCCTCCCAGCTCCCAGGGTGGCAGTTTGCCCCTGTCTGGTAGTGGCTCTGGCTGCCTGGGGCTGGTCGGTGTCATCTCAAGAGGTTCTTTAGGTAGTCAAGCAACAAGAGGCATGGATCCTAGCCCAGGATTTGGTCCAGGGAGGCTGAGGCAGATGGACAGCTGGATAGGCAGGGTCCAGACCCTTGCTGCAGGCTCTCTCTTCGCCTCCAGCCTGTGGGGTGGCCCTGGGTCCTCTCTCTCTTGTCCTCTGGTCCAGTACGGTCTACTTGTACCCTGTGGACAAGGTCCTGTTCTCCACAGCTTCTCACCTTGTCTCTGACCTCCCAGGCCTTGGGTTCCTTCTAAAGACAGAGGACCCATGTGAGGCAAGCCTTGCTCTCCCCAGGGAGAGAGCTGTGTATGTCCTGCATCTGTCTGGGCACATGGCAGCCAGTCTCCCAGTCCCCAGCCTACTGAGAGCACTTCAGCTGACCGGAGTACTCTTCCATTTCTCTCTCTGCCTGCAAGACCCGCCCCTTCCTCCCATCTCAACTCAGCCATCTTTCCCTGACATCCAAAGAGCCCCGCATCCCCTGGCCCTCCCCAGTCACAGCGCCCCCTGCTGGAGTCACCTGCACGTCTGTCGGCTTCCCTGCTGGGTCACAAACCAGCAGAGGTTCTGGACCCCGTTGGCAATCTTCCTAAGAGTTCTAGAAAATATACAAATCATGCAAGATATGTTCAGCTACAAAAACCTGCCACAGAGGAAAACAAAAAGAAACAACATTCATGTACAGTCTATGGTCAGATCACAGAAGCTGCTTCTGGGACTGGTGGTAGTGGTGCTTGCCTTTAATCCCAGCACTCTGTACAGGAGGCAGGTGAATCTCTGTGAGTCCCAGGGCCATCAGGGATATATGATGAGATGCTGTTTTTTTAAAAAAAAAAGGCTGTTTTTTTCTCCACATGTAAAGAGCTCTTATCAACCAATAACATTTGACTGATGATGCAACAGACACATGGACTAAAGTTGTGACAAATGGTGATTTCAGAATGCAGAAGAATTCAATAGGGCAAAGGCAAAGATGCAAGCAATAGAGAGAGCAGCTGCACCAGACCCTGTCTCTAGCAACAAAACAGACATGGAAACCGCGGTCAGGTAGACTCTTGCAAAACTGCTATCAGGAGCTTATTTATTTTAATAAACGTGACAGCAAGGATGTGAGGTCATGTCTTCTTCCTGGGTGCTCTTTTTGGAGCATATCAGTGCATAGTTCAATATTAGCTGTGCCTCCCTGACCCAGCTGTTTTACAGTGAGAAGCTTCTCACGGCTGGGTTTGTAAAGGGCACAGGGAACTGGCTACCCCA
This sequence comes from Microtus ochrogaster, assembly GCF_000317375.1. NCBI lineage: Eukaryota > Metazoa > Chordata > Mammalia > Rodentia > Cricetidae > Microtus > Microtus ochrogaster. The sequence goes on from NW_004949104.1 coordinate 12,257,128, forward strand.
AATGCCCATCAGGAGAGGCTGGAAACTGAGGACCCCTCCCACAAACTCCTACCCCTGGCCATGGGATACTGTATCACCATGAAGATCAGAGTGTATCTAGCATGGTGCCACACGCCTGTAATCCCAGCTGCTTTGACAGCAGAGGCAGGAAGATCCTGAGTTCTAAAGTAACTCAGTGAGACTCTGTCTCAAATAAAAAGTAAGACTGGTGGGTGAAGTGGCATAGGCCTGTGAGTCCAGAGCTTGGAAAGCAGAGACAGGAGGATTGCTTTGAGTTTAACGTCAGTCTGGGCTACATAAGACCCTGTCTCAAACAGCCAACCTTTGGTGGGGCGCTTGCCTAGCATGCGGGAGGCCTGGGTTCCACCCCAGCACCATGAAGAAGGAGTGATGTGCACTTACTTGAGAAAAGGGCTGAGAACTGCGGCACAGAACAGGGCGGGCCAACTTGCACATGGCTGGGGGGAATTCGGTTCCAAGGGGTTGGATGCAGAATGCAGAAGATGCAGAGGCACAGACAGGAACCATTCAGCCATGGAGACAGGTCTGGGGAAGTCTACCAGATGTGTCTTTGAGGAACACACTACTGGGAATTGTGCTGCAGTGACATAGCACCACCCCTGAGACCTCCGTTCTAGAGCCTCTCACTTACCACCCTGAACGGTACACGGGACGTGAAATCCACAAATGTGAGCGCATGTGATTAGCCACAACCGAACATGGGACACTGGTGTTGCGATGAGAGAACTGAAAATCTGTGCCCTGTGATGGCATCAGGGCAGTGCCACAGTGGACCTGGTTTAGGGACTCCATGCCGCTTGGTGTCTGTGAGCACAACCCATGCCTCAGCGAGGCCGAGCAAGCCTCTTGTCTGCGAATCTCCCCCACTGCATTTTTATCACGAAGCACCTGCACTCTCTACAGATAAAATGTCGTTACTGTCTCAGGCAGGTGCACTGGGCTGGCAGCAGCCTTGTTAACTGCGTGCAGTGACTGCTCACAGGGACACCACCTGGCAGCGTGGTGCTCAGAATGCTCCTTCGTGTCAAACACGCAGGGCTAGGAAGGCTGCAGGTAGGAGGATCATGAGTGTGAGGTCAGGCACATAGTGAGACCCGGTCCCCAAACACCAACGTCTGAGGGTACAGCTGGGAGAGAACATGCACAGTCCTGCTTCTGCCAGAGCCCAGGTTAAGTTCAGGACACACACACACACTCACACACACACACACACATGCGCACACGCGGGCACACACTCACACTCACACACACACAAAGCAGATCAAAGTGTTTAGATATGGAGCTATTCCCCAAGAGTATTTATTTTTATTTATTTATTTTGTTTTTCGGAACAGGGTTTCTTTGTAGTTTTTGGAGCCTGTTTTGGAACTAGCTCTTGTAGACCAGGTTGGCCTCCAACTCACAGAGATCCACCTGCCTCTGGCTCCTGAGTGCTGGGATTAAAGGCGTGCGCCACCACCGCCCCACCTCAAGAGAATTTTTTAAATAAAAACTTCTTAGTGCTGTTGCATGGCGGCCCTTGCGCTGCCACAGAGCACATGTGGAGGCTAGAGTCCGTCCTCGCCACCGCCTTGTGAGTTAGGTCTCACCACCCTCGAGCTTCCCGGCAGAAGCCTGTTTCCCCTCAACCCATCACTGCATCCAACCTGATTGGTTTTTTTAATTGTTTCTTTTATTTTTTGTTCTTGTGATGCAGTCATGTGTTGGGGGGGATCTCTTACTATCCTGGGCTTTGATGCCTGGTGACAGCAGCCTGGAAGGGCACCTGGGACAGATGGGGCAGGCAGGGCATCACCTCCCTGGGCTGACTCTGTGCTTCTGAGTCTGTCTCTGTTGTGGAGTATTTTAACGGGGCAAAGGTGTGTCGCATTTGCTTATGCTGCAGGATATGACTTTAACTGTGTAAAGCTGTGTTACTTTTGTTTCTGCTGCATTTGTTTAATTATGCAAAGATGTGTTGCATTTGTTTCACTTTTCCTGCCTAAGGTTGATTGGTCTAATAAAGAGCTGAATGGCCAATAGCTAGACAGGAGAAAGGACAGGCGGGGCTGGCAGGCGGAGAGAATAAATAGGAGAAATCTAGGTTCAAAAAAGAGCAAGACCGGAAGCATGCACGTGCAAGCCGGCCAGCATTATGGCGGCCACCCGTCTCCTCGGGGCTTCCCGGATGTGGGCCGGCTGTCGGTTCCGGGCTCTCCCAGTCCCCGGAGGACCTGGAACGCCCTCCGTCCGGGATTACGCCAAGAAGCCAGTCATGAAGGGCAGCAAAGGTGCCAAGGGCAGCGTGGCCACTGAGGCCCTGAAGGACCCTGAGGTGTGCACAGACCCCGCCCAGCTGACCACA